>NC_134287.1:9032000-9350500 GCF_949628215.1 Phalacrocorax aristotelis | reverse complement strand
TCTCACTTAGGTTTAGTCTTTATTTTTTTTCATCTCTTGCACTCTCCTGACTTGTTCTCCTCAAGACAGACATGCTTTGTATCTTCTTATTTAAAAAAAAATAAATAAACAAAAAAAAAACCCACCACACTACCACCCCTCTCCTAAAACATAACAGAGGCTCCCCAATGTCACAAAGTTACGATCAACTGGATTTATTACAGTAGCACCCTCTAGTTAATCTGTAATATATTCCTGCAAAGTAATTTGCACTGGATACTAAATGAGGTTACAGATTTTGTCATCAAAATGGTATTTTTTTCAGGTGCATTGCTGGTATTAAAGCATGGGAGCTCCACACCTGACTCCCACCATCAAGCTGTTAAACTTCCAGCCTACCTGGAGAGCTGGCATGAGAACACAGGAGTAAAGCTGCCAACCCAGTGCAGGACAGCAGCCCTGCTCTCCAGCAACTTCTTGCTGCACAAACAGAAATTATAACCAAGAACATTTGCCCGGACCAGAGAGGTCTCCAGTAGCACTAGAAGTGTTAACTGCTACATGATTAAAATATTATTTTTCTCCAGGCAAATAATTTAAGTACTGCCGAGGCAAAATGAGAAAGGGCAACAATTCTCGCTTTGCGCAAGAATTTGGCCATCTACGCATGCATTCCTTCATTAATCTGCACTTTCTGTACCATAGTCACAAGTGGAATCTAAATAACTGACTTTCACACTCTCATCTGGCTCTGCAGCACATCTCTTGCACCAGTTTAAACATCCTCTACCAGTAACTAACCTTGTTTCTTTAGCAGACCAGCATCTGAACCTGGACCATTGAATTAAAACATGAAACTTTAACAGCCAGTCAGGGCATAAAGTTACAGTTTATTTTAACAAAGATAAACAGCATCCCTGGCACTTATTCCAAAGAAAAAGCATGAATACTGTTCCATCACCCTTCTTAACAATTCCCATGCCAGGCCCATGAAGTTATTACTTAACATTTTGCTATAAATAGCTGCTGGAGTAATCCATACAGGAACTTGTTTTCCTTAGCATCTGCTGCAACAGGTCAGCCCGTAAATGACCAAGGGTGTTGAATCCTTATTGCCTGAGGACAAGACCATGTAGAGATGTTTTATGTTTTTTTAAAAGTGACCCTACCCGCTAGCCACCCCCTCGTGCTGAATCTCGCAAAGATAGAAAGAAGAGATGGCTCTTGCCCCAAACAGTTTAGTGTGCATATAAGAAAAGAAAGAGCAAATAAATAGGAGTTAGGCAACGTATAGCAGGTGACTCAGGAGGAATATCATGAAGATAAAAAGATGACTGCATTTCTAAATAGCTGAAGGATGAGAGATGTGCTAGAAAAGCAAGCCAGCTTGGGATAGGAACAGTACGCTGTTTTAAAATTCATGCAAAAGGGTATTTTTGCATATTGGGGTATTGATAAGAGCAGAAAGAGGAAGAAATTTGATGTCACACAATTCACAGTACTGTTCCTGATGTAGCCACATTCATGGCATGACTGCCTTGAAGGTCATGTGTGAAGAGGAAACGAGCCTAGAGGGCTCAAGGGGCTTTATTCTCTTCATGGAAAGACACCTACGCTATTTCAGAAAAGCAAGGAGCAATTAAGTGTGGAGGCAAATTCATTCATCCATTTTCCTTGCTCTTTGTAGCTTGAAAAATTGTGGAAAATCCTTTAGTCTTTGTCCAGCTAAGGGGCATTTTTTCTGATAACAGAGATCACTGGATTTTCTTTTTTATATATATAATTGCACCTGCTTCTCTAAGCCACAGCTCTAAATTATAATTTAATAAGGACCACACTGCATCCCTGACAGATGCTCCTTCCTGCCAGCACAGAGAGAGATGCAGCTGTTGAACTGGAGTCTGCAAATACAGACCTCTGGGCCATGGAGCATTTCCCTGATTAGTTTTCTGCGCCCAAAAGCAGATGTCAATGCATAATCTGAACCTACTGCTGTAAATACAGTACATAGAGGAAAAACCCAAAATATTTGTCATCAAACTGAAGTTGCACAAATCCAAAACTGCTATCAATCTTTATTTTTTCCCAGAGGGTGCTCTGCAAGATCACTTTTCTGGAGCACTGAAGTTATTTAAGGTAGCTTGCCCATATTTACACTTTATTACAGCTGCCCACACAATACTACACACCTCCTCCTGCAACAACTGAGCCAGCAGTACCAGGCACATATGTGTCATAAAACTACTGCTTCTGCCACACACTAAATACCAAATGGTTAAAATCTGCCCACGAGAGTTCAGACACAGATTTCCCAAAGCACAGGATTAAGAGAAGGTGGAAAGTGTATATTGTCATGTATTTATAGACAATGAATCTCAAAAGATTGCAGTCACCGTATGCTAAGGAACTTCTCCTTCAAGCAATTGCCTGTACACCAGTCAGTCTGAAGCTGCAGTCAGCTTGGGATGAGGCATGACCTGGAGTGCCCCTGAGCAGCTTTGCAGTATGAGGGTTCAGAGAAGAAAGGTCTCTGAAACTGTGGGATAACTCACAAGTGGGTAAAGAGAGCTTAGGTAGTCACTTTGCAGATAATAGGATAGAAACATCTTCCAGCAAAATGGCTGGGGTTACCAGATCTCTGGTGAAGAGCATTCATCTCTGAAGAGGTACAGAAGAACAGCAGTCGTCTCTTGCAAACACGCTGAATGACTTTAGCACTCTTTCAAATCTATTTGTAGAACACTTGAAGGATATTTCTTTGCATTTTATCCTTTCTACCACGTGAACAGATAGCCTGAATGTTTTATCCTTCGTATGATAAATGCCACTGCACATCTGCCTAGGAAGGGTACAGGGAGCTGTAATCCCTGCATCTCCATTTCAGGAATTAATTTCTAACATGACGCAAGATCTTCTACTGCATTCCAAAGACAGCTTTGTCCACTTTCCCACCTAAGCCTGACTGCTAGAAGCCATGCACAGAATAGCATAGGCCAAGGAGGGTAAGATAAATTTACAGTCAGTAACCATCCAAAATCCAAGTGATGAGATACAGACACACAATATCTAGATATTGAATCACTCACCCTTGCTCAAGCAATACAGCCTTGGGCTGGAAAGAAAGGAGACAGGTTGTCCAGGAACCTTGTCACAGCCATGCCACTTGATCAAGGTCTCTTCAGCCAGTTTTTCAAAGCCACTGAGGGGCAGAGGGATTAAAAGTAGGAGGACAGCAACTCCTACCATGCTTCAACTCCATATGCATATGCGATGGACTAGCACCCATCAGGGCTCCTGAACTCACATTCCTCCTAAATACATTGCTTAACTTAGAATCAGAAGACAAGAAGGCAGCACAGGTGATGGTCTCTTTCCCTTTTGAGATGAAAAATCAGAAGGTGGTTCTGAACTAGTTTAGGGTAACCAGAAAATAAATTGAGCCATTTTCCTTTTCCAAGTTACATGAAATTCACAGCATCAGTAATGCCTCTGTAAAAGGAATTAGATTCTTAAGGCTCTATTTTATATCTGATAATCTGATTCTATTTGGTGTGCAAAGACACAAGTCATTTTGATCTAGGATGCTTCAGTACATTATAGGCACCCATATATTTCT
The DNA here is from genome assembly GCF_949628215.1 of Phalacrocorax aristotelis. Lineage (NCBI taxonomy): Eukaryota > Metazoa > Chordata > Aves > Suliformes > Phalacrocoracidae > Phalacrocorax > Phalacrocorax aristotelis. Next base: position 9,346,905 of record NC_134287.1, on the reverse strand, counting down.
ATCTTCCAGACAGACTTTTCTTTTAACTTTTTTTTAAATCTCAGTCTCTTTGTAAGCTGCTATTTTTTTAACCTTTGAAAAATACTGATTCTTAACAATCCTTATGTCTCCAGTCAGTCTCCCAACAGCCCTAGAGAAAAGTAAGGTTTTATTTAAAGTACTTTTAGTTGAGTCAGTGAATATTAGAGATAGACAAATCAGAGCTGAAGTTGTAGCTTCCAAAAATCTTCCCCCAAAAGCCCTTTCCCTTCTTCTTCCTCCTCCCAAAAGCTAAAGCGAATGAGACATTTCTGTCTGTCTGTCTTCTGACTGAAAGCCTGATCTGTGCAACAGAACCTAAAATTCAGGATTCATTTCATTCCAACACCGTATCCCCAACACCCTTGCCACCAATTTGCCATTTGGCCAGTTTTCTAACATTTAGCTTCTCCAAACAAGGAAAAGTAAAATCATGGAGACATTTCCCTTAAGCAAAAAATGTTTACCAGAAATCTTTACTTCACAGCAGCAACCAACCTACAGTGCACATTGCATTTACGCCAGAGCTGTGACGAATGCCTGTTGAGCTGCAGCACTTAAACCACTTGCATTTTAAACAGCAGATTGCCAAGTGATGTTAATTATTTGGGAGGTCTCTGCTCCTAGAAACATAAACATTTCTTTTTATACTGATCACATTTTCTTTTCCATGTGGGGCTTCCAGCAGAGACTGAAATTAAAATGGCTTCTTTGTGTGCTACGGCATGGTTTATGGCTCTATTCCCCTTCTAGGCTTGCAAGCAGCGGGTAGCATCACACCAGGGCCCTGCACAGCACCTTCTCCATCTTTGCTTTGCAGGTGGAAACCTCTCCACAGGTGAGAGAGCTCTCCCAGGCTCAAACCCATCTACCCTCCTTGAGGCTACGCAGCTTCCCCCTGGCTGATAACACAGGTCTGGGACTTGCAACAGCCTGAGGATCACTTGAACTTCATAAAGCAAGCCAAGGGCTCAGTTGCTAGGATGCACCACAGGGAACAGAAGAGGAATAGGCTCTTGCAAAAGTCAGAGTCAAAAAAAAACCAACCTCCAGACCTGCCAAGGTGCAACTCAAACATGGGCACATGCTTCCTTCAGACCACCTCCTGGTTCAATGGGCACTGCTTTTGAGGTTGCAGCCTCAGTGCCTGAGCTCTGCTTATGCCAGGCCACAAGCCTTACAGTTCCTTGAAAAACACGTTTTCAGTCCTGCCCTGCTATCTCACATCAGGTTCTGCTTTCGCTGACAAGTCTATTGGCCAAAAGCTCCCAATGTTGTACCCACGCAGTGCCACATGGCTGCACAGCAAGGTGAATCACGGAGGAAATATGGCAGCATCAGCCAGAGAAAGTTTCATGAAATCGCAGCAAACAAACCAAAGGCTTTACCCTACAGCGAGACTAAAGCTGACGTTTTCAGAGCCCCATTGAGCCATCTGCAAGTCAGCCAAGGGCACTTCCACTTCACAGCTCTGTGTGCTTCAATCCATAAGGATTTCTCTCCAAAGGTAGTCAAAGATGGGAACAGCCTCTGCTATCCAGACCTTTTATAAAGAAGTCACTGAACATCCCTCCTTCCTGGGCCAAGTGTTGGTTCCTTTACTGTTCTCCAGACTTCATCAGCAAAGTCTGATGTAAGCAACTTCTTGAGCCCTGGGTGCTAAACCAGCGTCTCTGTGCAGGTCACCTCATGTGGACCAGCATCACACAGACCCTGTGCAGAACTGCCATATTAGGTAAAACATGAAGGGGCAAATTCAGACCATGGATACTTAGTGTTTCTTGACCCCTCCATGCTTCCCCTCTGTATTAGGGTGTATTTCCTAGTATAGGCAGAAAAGGATGTAAACCAAACCACAAAAGGAGCTGATTTTCATAGCAAGGGACCTTGCTTTATCACAAAAGCTTCTCAAAAAAAGAGTGATTTTTAATTTGAGGGAGAGAGCAAGAACTCCAGATTTCTGCTGATGCTGGCTGTTGGAAGGGAGGCAACCAGGAGCACACTGTTTACATTCTGTTCCATGTTCATTTATATATTGGGCTTTTATTATATCCCCTTCTTACTATTTCCTTTTTTTCTTTAAAATAAAAGTGCTATCAACATTTCTAACAGGAGAAATATATTCATGCATCCCAAAAATTACCATGGCGCTCTCTGAGCCCACCCCCTTTGCTGTGCTGTTGGACCCATGGTAAAACTAAGATAAACCAAAGGACTCATCTCCCCAGTCCCACCAAATGCAGTCATCTTGAATGTTGTTTTTAATGCCAATGAATTACAGTGTCCCTTCACGAGACAATCAAGGACAGAGTCAAGGAACAGAAATACCAGTGAGAATAACTTGACCAGAGCCACAGAGCAGGCAGTTCCAACTCATTTTGGACCAGCTTCACTGAGATAAATATGTTTTCAAAGCAAAACACTATGATTTAGAGGGGGATAGATGGGGAGAAAAACAAATGGACAGCACCACCAATAGGGATCGACCCTAGAGCAAAGCACAGCGAAAGGCAGGGCTGCAGCATATGTTCTGACCGTGGGCACTCCTACCACAAGGCTTGTGGCTGGCAGCCACACTCCTATTTAGCCTCTGGAGGACAAGATCTCTTCTGACCTCCAGCTTGGTACACTGCTGTACCATCAGTAACCCTTGCCAGTTCCCAAGGGCAATTGATCAGGATCAATTCTTTGCTTTTACTTTCCAGGAAACTCCCTTTCCTTTAGGTTTATCTTTTTTAGATCAATCTCAATGCAACCCTCTGCACGTATGGATCTCATTTATGTAAATTTCTGTAATAAAAAGAAAGCAGGCCTATCAATTTTGAGATTATATGCCTAGAGACTGCCTCTTCTTGATTCCTGCTGCATGTCAGGAATGGTAATTGTGTTTGTTTTTCAAATTTATTTTATACTATTAACAATATGAATCCTCTGGCTGTGGGAGCACTTGTTTTGATTAAGCATGCAAATGGTTCCTGGGACATGTCAGGGGATCCTACAAACCTTCCTGAAGAGACACCTGCTACCTCTAAATTGATTGAATGATAGCTAAACATATCATCCATAATTCTTAAGAAAATAAGAGTTAAGTAACAAAGAGGTGAAGAAGTATCAGAGGTAAGAACACTTCCACGTCAAGAAGGGAGAGGATCAAAGAGGAGACAAATAAGACAACAAAATCTGACAAACATTCAGTCCCTAGACCCCACCAGAGCAGAGCATTAAATCAACAGAGAAAAGCTAACAGGAAAATGCCATGAAAGCAAAGGACAAAATGAGAACAGGGACTCTCTGCTCTCACCACTTGTAGCAAGACCCCTACAGTCAAATACTGCCACAACGAATGAATGCTTTTCACAATAAATAGAACAGTTTTCAAGTATAAATGTGGTTACCATAAAATCTCTATGTATGGAGGTACTACACACTTCATTTTCAGAAGTGTTGTCAGCAGTAAATACGCTTTACTATCAGTCACCTTGGGACGCTGGCAGGTGACCCACAGGTCAGATGCATGAACTGAAATAATCTCTGGGAGCCCCACTTTTAGCAAATGCCAGCACTGCTTTGGCACCCTGCCCAGGGTCTTCTGCACCAGTTAATCCAACCCTGAGCAGGATTAACTTCTCATACACACACACACACTCATTCACTCTCAGGGTTATACACCAATCGTGCTGAAAGCAGAGTGAGTTTAGAAAGAGCCTTTTCTCCCTAGTCTCGTATCAGTTCTCAACAAGCAGCTGCCTGCAGAATATAGGAGATGTTAACCCCCTTGTGAGGCTGATCCCATCACCAGTCACTCCATCAAATGAGAAGTTACCCCAAAATCTAGACAATAACTTAGATAAGAATACAAAATAATACAAATTTGCAAAGAAATCTCGCTAACATGAGATAAATGTTGTCAGGTCTTAATTATTTTCGCTACTGTTTCCTATTTCTTCTGGGATATTTGCAGTTTTAATGAGGTGTAAGAAGTTGGGAATTATTAAACTGGAAGGTGTGCACAGCAGTGTGCATTTGAGTACAATTCTGTTTAGTGATATTAACTGCAAGGGTGAAATGCAATATTTGAAACCATTATTGCAGTATAGGCAATGAATACACAGAGCGAGGGGAAAAAAGCGTGGGGCTGATTTCAGCACTTGCATATAGATATACCATTCACTACGCTATAAGGAATTAAAAGAAAGCTAAAAACAGACCTCTATTGTGCAAAGTAAGAATAAATGAAGTTGTATACATAGCTATTTTACACTAGGGAAATGGCCTCCACACTCTGCTGTTCCCCAAAGCCCTACAACAGCAGCTCAGCAGCTCTCACTAGGGCTGAGGCCTTCCACACTGCACCCGAATATCCTGTACCTCTTGCCAACACATGTAAGCAAGACCCAGAAATTCTTCTCTGGGAGAACAAAACGTGGAGGAAGGACAATGCCAGTGCTTCACACCTCCTTTGCACAGGAATAAATGACCAGCCAGGTGCAAGGAAGTCTATGCAAAATAAGATCCCGATGAAATGGGAAATGAATCCAGAGAGCCACACAAAAGCCTGTTGCCATGCAGCATGGATGGAGTCCTGCTACACCATAACTCCTGCTTCTTTCTCCCTTGTTGCAGCACAACCACGCAGCTGTGGCTGCATTGCTCACCAGGCCTATATACATGCGGTAAGGGGAAAATCCAGCCATGCACAATACTTACGTGGGCCTCTATATACCCCACACAAAGACACACGAACCATTATTTATATTGTATCACAACTTACACAGCATCATCTGCAAGCAGCTTAAAAACTCAGCCATACAAACTGAAAATCCACCTGTCAATCAGTACTGCTTCCCAGGCTAAAAAGCTGACGTGCTCTCACTAGGGACTTCTTCGCAATTACATTGATGTCATACAATTACAATTTGGAAAATGTGGCACAAGATACCTTTTTCCCTGCTCCTTATAAAAATTATTCTTCCGCAGAACACTGATGAATGCCTGTGACATGTGAGTAATTAAAGCAAAAATAAAACAAAGCTCTGCAATGAGGGACTTATTAGTAATTATGACTTGTAGGAAGGAAGGTTATTGAGCAAATGTGCAGGTACACACAGACACACATAGGCCCTGCACATGAATTAATCCACTGTGGGCACTCTCGCTAGTCAAAAGCCCTCTGAAGAGACGTGCACATGTTAATCACTAACCCCTGCATCTCTACATACACTGAATCCCTCTCCTAGCACAGTGCAGCAGCTTCCTTGGGTAAGCCATCACTTTATGTTAGTTTGGTTCTGAGTGAAAGAAATAAAAAATAATCAGGGCTTTCTTTCTCACACAGAAACTCCTGATTTTGGGCCCCTAAAATTAAGAATAGGGTCTTCCGCAAATAGCATCTCACTCATAGCCATAAGGAAGAATTAAAAACTAATGCAGCAGCTGAGTGTTGAATCAAATGCATAACAAGAACATCCATATTATGACATATGCATCTATTAGAGATATGTTTGAAGCATGATTAGCTAGGAAGTAATAATATAAATATTTAGTAAGCTCTGCCTATGCTATAGGAATACCATGGTACAGTGTCATTCTTGAAGACACTAGCCTCAGATGAACCACAAGCAACCATATTAACATTTTCTGGTTTAAATATTGTTAAAGTAAACACCCACATGTATAGATATTACTTTTAAAATAGCACATAAACATCCTGTTCATCAAGGTTGTGTTACCTTTTATCTTCCTATTTTGACTTCTCTTTGCATGGAGAGCTCTGGAAAGTACCCCAGGACTTCTGTGGATGGCAGCGAGAAAGGGAGGGGGAACAGGGAAGAGGAGCAGAGGCCATCACGGTGCCAAGCGCAGGGACATAGATGAAGACTGCGCAAGGGTGCTTTGGCAGCGTATGCTGTTTCACAGAGAAGATGATTGACCAGCTCCCATGTCCCAACATATCAAGACATCAGATATCCCCTTTCAAAAATAAAGGTCCTGCCTTTCGAGGCACATGCCCATTGGGGTTTGTTTGCTAGCAAGGAACGATATCGGAGGTGGGTCTCTCCCAAGAAGCTCAGGCAACTGATGCTTCGGTGCCCTTGGTTCAAAGCTTATTATTCCTCCCGGTCACGTCAGGTGGGAAACTTTCCTTCAGGCGACTTCAGGGCCCATTCAGCCCACCAACTCCATCATTAGGCCAGACTAGTGTGGCTCTCCTGCACTGCCACTGTATCAGTGGGAAAGCAGCATTTTCGCTCAAGGAGATGCCTGCCCATGCAAGCATGCCTGTAGCTCACCAGATGGCTCAAATAGGATTGACACAGCACTGGCTTACTGGGCTTCACACAGTAACCCCAAGAGCAGTGCAGGTCCAGGGACATCCGGTGTCACCACCACCAACCACCATCCATAAGCATCATGCTTCACCCACCCACGGCCTTCCCTGGGCCAAAGGATGCTGAGACTCCTCTGCCTGGCAAGAATGCTGTGTGACTTGACTTTGCTGCTTGAAAGCAGATCTGTGGGTGAAAGAGGGTAAAATGATGCCAGGTGCTCCTCATCATGATACTGTGTATGACTACACCTGACTGCTATAAACCTCTGTCCTTAAGTCAGGGCATCCACAGTTTTTAAACATCATCACCCTGATTTTATGCTTTTTTTGAAAGGATGCCTCCCTCATGATCTACTTCAGTAGCTTTTATCTCAATCTACTTTTCTGACCCTGCCAAGGTCAGAGTGGGCCCCGGAGGAGGCAGGGACCCAGCACACCACTCTGGGCACACATCTCAGAGAAACTGGCTGCCTCCCCAGGACCAGGCTCAGCAGAGCCACAAGCAGCCAGCCCGTGCAGTATCTCCCCATGTGAGCTAATTTTCAGCGAGGTTAAATTACTTAGGTACTTGTGAAAATCCCAGCCCATCCTTGCAACACAGAGAGGTTACCAGAAATGTCTGGAGGACATGAATTTATGCTCTACCTGAGCTTTCTAAAAACAAAGTATGTCAGCCCCCAGGGCTGTCAATACTACTCCTTTCAGTATCATCACATTCATTTCCAATTATACTTCAGAGAAATGGATAAGGTTTCAGTTCTCTTTCCCCAGCTATTTTGAGACACATCTGAAACTGAAATAATCAACAGAAAGATGGAACTGGAAGAACGGTAGCCACAGACAAACCACAAGTGCAGATGCAGTGTATTTCTGTTAAATGTGCTTTGTTGCATGACTTTTTATTATTTATTTTTTTTATAATATAACACATGGCCTTTTTTTTTTAAAGCATCGCTGGGCTAAACACAGCAGTGCATCACCTCTGATTAGAATACAGCCTGTAGTCCCTCTGTATGAAGAGGGGAATTTGACAGAGTTAATTACCCATATCTCCTCATTAGTTTCCCTCTCCCAACAAAATTAAAATTAAGGAGAAGCATGCTCGCTGGAGTAGAATTGCTGAAAGGCAGAAGTTGCAGGATTACTGTGCAGTGCACTGCCGGCTGCAGGCAGGAGAAAGCCCCAGCAGGAATGCCAAGTCCCTGGCACACACAGGAAACATACATAGCTATTATTCTTTCCCAGCCAGGTTTTTTCAAATTCATTCAAATAATGCTTCAAAGGGGAAAAGACACTTACAATCGCAAGACAACAACCAGACCTCTTTTTCTATGTTAACCTGTCAGTACTGTTATTCCACATATTGCAAGTGTATCATGAGAAAAGAAATAAGGTCAGACCACAGATGAAACTTCAGAACACAAACACTGAACAAATAAAAAACGCTACTGGGACATGCTTGCTAAATATCTTTAGGTAGAAAATCATCTACTTTCTAACTCTGTCCATTTGTTCCTTAAACTATAAGGTTTGGACTTGGTGGAAAGTATTAAAATCATCAGGACTGTAATGTGAATACCCACAGCCTAAGCATATGTGTCTCATGCCCCTCTATACAAGAAAGGATACAAGCTACTCCAGGCCCATCCAATGCTTTACCTGTGTCTTTCATACACATATTTGCTATTGTAACAAGGAAGCGTCTCTGAAAATACACTCACACTGCACTGAACATACTAAGTCAAAAGTTAAACAGAACATTTCAGGGCATAGGTAAGTTTAATATTAAAGGAGTGCAATACTCTCACAGAAGTATTTATGGTGTGAAATTTGCGCAGACAGGGACATGGCTAGCATCGCACGTTGCCCACAGATTCAAATTCTGTTTTAAGGTTGGCCTGTGTGGGATATTCCAGACCCTTTCCAGCTCTCCCCCGCTTTACATTACCCAGCAAGCGCAGACGGCATGCTGCACTTCACAGCTTCGTCTTCGCCTAGAATCAGTCAGTTCAAACCAACGCTCATTCCAAACCATATCAATTTAAAACGAAGTAAACCTGAACTTATGTTAAGAAGAAACTGCTGGTGCAAAGGAAGGATAAGGTGGCTGTTTTGGGAGCCTACCAAGGCACCTTCCAGTAACCTTTACCATCGCTTAGCTGATTTTTCCCGGGTGGGAGCTGTCGAGCAGCGCACAGTTACGTCCCCTTCGCCCCCGACACCTCGGCAGGCCCGCCAGCGCCGCTCCGGCAGGTATTTGTTCCCCCACCCCCGGCCCGGGCGGCCGCTCCGGCAGCGGGATGCTCCGGGGGGACGAGCCGGGCAGAGCCCGCGCCCCCGCCGCCCCCTCCCGCTCCCTCCGCGGCCGACGGGCGGCGGCGGGTCGGTCCTTACCGTAGAGGAGGCTCCTCGTCACCTGCCCCCCCATGGCGGCGCGGCCCGGCGGGGGCACGGCGGCTCCCTCCGCGCCCGCAGCCCCCGGCCCACGCGGGACCGGCCGCCCCGCGCCCGCCGCCGCCGCCCACTCCGCGCCTCCTGCCGCGGCACCGGCCCTAGGAGCTGTCACGTTTATTTACATAAGAAGGAGGAGACTTCGCGGCTTCCTGAAATAGCTGCCGGCGTTTCATCGATGCAGCGTGTGTGTCGTGTCGTGTGTGTCCCCCCCCCCCCCCCCCGCCCCACTCACGCACACACAGTCCCACAGCGCAGAACGCAGCGGGCAAAAGCATCCACGCGCGATGCTCCGGCGCCGTGCGCTGCTGGAGGGGTGAAAAACCGGCGGTACCCGGCTCCCTACCCCGGCTCCCCGGCCACGCTAAGGACAAAGCAGGGGCACTGCCAACTCCACTGAAAAAAAAAAAAACCATTAAGGACTCATTTATAAAATACTTTGGCCATTTGAAACTTTCGCTATCAGTGGTTTGGTATCCTAGCGCAAAGCCCCAGAATAAATTAGAATGGAGAAAAAGAAAAAAAAGATAAAAAATTATTACCAGACATCACCGCACCAGAGTCTTCAAACGGCCTCTGCTGGTTAATTATTAATTATTAAATAGCAAAGAAGAAGTGCTTGCGATGCAGAATGGTTCGCCAAGGACTGTAATAATAAAAACATTACCCCCCGTAAACTCTTTTGTGCGAGGCTTGCATGCTCAGCCCAGATACAATGCTTCCTGCTCTCCAGCTCATTACCTCTGCTGATGGATAATGGCCAGCGTTATTAAAAGCAGGGGGATGCCGAGGGTGGTGCAGGGAGGTGCGCCGGGTACCAGCAGCCAGGGTTGGTCCCTCAGTTGCTCTCTGCACCCCACGGTTCATGCAGGAGCTTTCTCATTCCCTCCTCACCATCTCCAGCATTGCACGCCTCCCTGCATCTCTCTTGTCCAATGCTCTGAGGGTAGATTAACAGAGCAGGCACCAAGCTGCCACAGCCAGCCACAGTACATCCCAGCTGGCTTGTTTAAAACTAGCTCATGCATCTTCATGCTACGCTGCCTTTGCTCCTCACTCTGCAAAGGAGCGGGAGTCAAACTTATCCAGCCGCAAATGCAGCTCTGCCTCCCAACTCTTACCATGATGCTGGGCAAATCCTGCCATCCCACTGCCTCGACTGCCACCAGAAAAATGGGAAATAAGGTTTTCTCTTGCTTGTGATGTAAGGGTTATTGCTTGGGATGGCTGGGTGCTGAGGTGTCAGCACTTCTGGGGGTAAAAAAAAGAAAAAAGCGAAAAAAGCCCAAGCCAAAAAGCACAGTCAGGGTGTTTGCACTAACGCTGTGTGCGTGAGGAGAGCTGTGCCCAGCATCTCCAACCTGCAAGAGGAACCTCTCCCAACCCCCCCCAGCAGCAGGCAGGCACTACCACCAGCTCACCCACTGGTTCCTGCCTGCCCAGCCAAGGAGACTCGCACACGGACACCAGAGCCAAGCAGCAGCTCGTCCCTAGCTGAGCAGCACACAGGCAGTGCTCTGCTCTTCCCTGCCCAAAGTCTCACTCTGCAGAGCTTACGGCAGCTTCTTGGCAGAAGACTCTTTTTTTTTTTTTCCCCTTCTATCTTTCTCCCCTCCCCGCACAGACACTGTTGCATTTACAGCAGCAGCGGTGCAAGGTGAGGACACGTCCCCAGGAGCACCGCAGCGTGACCCCAGCATGCCGATGGGTGCAGGACATCTCTTGGGTCACACCAACCCATCACAGCACCCTGCTCTGCTCACACACCACTGGGGACCCACGGATGCCACAAGGACACCGCCGGTTTCATCTCCTGGTGGACGGCCCACCCGCTCCAGCTGACAGCAAAGGGTCCAGGCGCTTACATCCTCAACTACCATGTTTCACTTGAAGGAATGAAGATTGACATGGACATTCAACCCCAAATTTGCTCCCTCAGTTTCTCATTTCAGCTCTGCTTTCCATCCTTACCTTAATCTTGCTACAGCTCTGTGAATAATTGACTTCTTGGTTCACTGCCTCAACCAAGAGATGCTAGAAAAAAAATATAATTTCTTGTTGGCCCAAAACTGAATGCTTTGTGCGTCTCACTGAACAAAATGTTTCTTTAACTCAAAATGAAACATTTTATTTTCAGAGTTATTTTTACCTCATTTTTTCAAGTTATGGTCATTGAATCCAGCTCTGAATTGATGTCTTTAAAAAGCCATTATGCCCTTTGTTTTGAATATACCAAAAGGAAAATTTTGAATTGTTATCTTTTCAGATTATTTTATTTTTTGCAACTTATTGGCTTTGTTTGTTTGTCTGAGGGGGAGAGTAGAGCGGGCAGACTGCCAGAATGAGTCATCTTGCTTGGCAGAAAATTATAAACAATTTCAATTGATTTAAAAATCACTTAAAAATTTACTTTAAAATGTTTTTCAGAAAAAATCCAGCATCCCGTCCCTGAACTTCCCTCACTGCTGTGGAGCATCTCCCGGGGGACGCAGCCCCACAGAGCCATCCATGGGAGTCAAACAGCCTGTCCACCCTGCTCCGTGATAATTCCTCGAGGATTATTTGCCATAAGGCAAATCTTTCCTTCACAGCCGTGTCACATTGGAACACTTACTCCTGATTTGTTCTTATCACCTCCAAGTCCATTTCAGACCTTGCCCTTTTCTGAATTTCTCTTCAGTCTTTCGTGTTTCTGATTTTTCTCTAGACATAAAGAAAACTTATCTACACCCCTGTTCCTATTTTACAGTTCTCTCTGCCGATACCCTCTAGATCCCCTTGGGGTTTTTCTTTGCCCTTGCCAATACAGGCAAGGCCTCCCATTTTGGCATCAAGTATAAAAATCAATATCATCACCATTTGTGCTCCCTTCTAAATCACTGACAAAGGTATTAGGGCTAGACCAAACAAAAACCCAGCCCCTAAATCCATTCCCATTCGTGAACAGCATCCAGCACACTCCGGCCAAGCAGCAGTGCTGCTGTCCAAGCCGGGAGGAATCTGCTGCAGCAGTATTTTGAGGCAGTGTCTGATCTTGCTAAATATACTTATTAACTGCAAGAGTAGGATGCTGAGGCTGCAGAGGACTTCTGTAAATAGATTCACAGTCATCAGGCTGTGTAATAGACTAAAACCTTGGATCTTTCCAAGCGCCCTTGAGCAGACAACAGGGCACCTCTCCCACCCTTCCCAGGATAAAATCCCCAGCCCTGGGCATTGGGCAGCAGGTTTTGAGCATTTGCATTGCTTCCCTGGTGTCCTGGTCACAATGCTAGCAGTCAGCAAGGAGGATGCTGGAGACCCACCATGGTCCACCATGGGAAAAGACATCCCAATGTAGCCTAACAGCCCATTTCAGCCTGACTGATGAAAAGCAGCAGAGATGCGTGCAGGGAATCACAGTGGAGAAAGCCAGCTCTGCAGAGTCCTACCTTGTACAGGAGGAGACAGTAAAAGGTACAGAGAGACAGGGAAGGAGAGGATGAAAAATCCATCTCATGGAGATCAAGGATATGATTATACATATGCACAGGCCAGGCCAGGAAAATGAAATCCCAGTTCATGTAAGCCTCATGCAGCTAAAACTCTTTCAGGACTGGACGTGGCCCAATGGAGAACTGGAGTTTACTATTCATAAGCAAGACAAAACAAGCAATAAAAACCTCTCTTAATGGGTGTTTCACCCACCTCAAAAGAGCTGCAGGTAGAGACATCCCACCAAGAAATGGTCCAAAAAGTTTCTTTGAATATCAATATGGGGAAAAGGAGGAAACTGTGGAAATCAATCTGATATTTGCCAGGGACAGGGAATTTTCTGTTAATGATTCTTGTGTCTAAAAATTTGCCGTCAATTTCTCTATTACCAGTTGGACTTGACTTTATGGCAACAAACAGATTGACTAGAAATTGCCCTTTTTCACTCAATACAGTAGCTCTCAGCAAACAGCTGGAGATCATCTAGGAAAATGGAATGATTTAGGGGAACACATTTCTCAGTTCCTTTTTTCAGCATGAGTCTCTGACTGCTATTAGGGGTGAAACTTCACCTGTACAGAAAACAGACTTCCTCCAGGAACCTCTGCCACTGTAACTCCAGAGGAAAAACTATGTTCTCAACAGGAAAGCATCCAAGAGAAAACGTCTCACCAGCATGCGCTACTGCACAAGAAATAGGGACCAGAGCTAGGAAATCTTGCATTCTATGCAGCCTTTTAACATTAATTTATTGCCATTAATGGAGGGGGCTTAGACAAAAAACATGTATCTGCTTTCAATTCTTTATCTGTAATGCAAAGATACAGATTCTGCCCTAGCAAAAGGTATGCTGATCTGTTGCCGTTTGTGCAGCCATTTGAGAATATAACGAGCTATGTCATTATTAAGCCTTATTATAAAGCTGCAGCTCTGGATGAAAGCCAAATCCCAATTTGTAAGTCAAAAGAAATTCAAAATTATGGCTGAAATTCTTTAAATCAAAATCACCACTCATACCTACAAACTACAGTACTGTGACCACTAACCCAGCAGCTCAGTTACCCCAGTACAATTCTCTGCAGGCAGAGAAGGAAGGGGAATTTAAGGACAGGGAAAATCTTTAGGCTGAATATCCACCTCACATTTGCACTCAGCGTAAATGAGACATCAGTTGCGTTTGCTTTGGTGACAGGAGCTGCAGCGGCGCAGCAGTAAATGCTGCCTCTTTGTCGGGCAATGAAGACGTCAGCGAGGTGTGGTAATGGATGTCCAGGATGTGAAGTGATTCAGTGAAGGAGACACAACAGCAATAGAAAAGCCTGAGGTTTCATGTCACTGCTTGGAAGCTGCAACCCTTGTTCACGCAAAGCCAAAGCTGCCATGGACATCCCAGGCTTAACTCTGAACCTGCTCATGCTCTGCATTTTATCATAACCTCCCTGTGCGACTGTCTGTGGGAATGGAAGAGGGGAATAGCAGTGCTGGAGAGGGGCAGGAGGCTGAGCAATGAGAAGGATTTCCAAGGCCAGGAACTGAACTGACCTCAGGCCAAATTGCACAAGGTTTTTCCATCAGCATGCAAATGCTTACAAGGACCCACTGGATGCTGGGTTTGTCTTCAAAGACCAGACTGGGTGCATAAAGGTGTCAGGAAAGAAATTAATGCCCCAAGAGTGCCCCTTTCCTTCTTGAAAACTTTTGGGATAATATATTGAGAAAACCCTGTGGGACAGTAGAAGGTAGCAAAGACTGGAAATGACAGAACTCCACGTATGATGTGCCTTGTAATAAAGCATTGTGTTGGGCTAACCAGTGTTCTGAAAAGTGGCTTTTAGATGATACAGAAAAACTGTGCATGCTTTGACAATATCCTCTGGAATCTGCCAAAAGCCCATTCCCAAGGGAAGGCATCATGCTGTGCATGACACCAACTACGCCTTCGAATGCCTCCAGTCCTCACCTTCATTTATCTGCTAAATTAACATTAATAGCTTAGTCTCTCACTGCCATTTCAGACTAACTCTTCAAGCACGACACGATTCAGAAGAATCTTAGGCCTATCCAAATGTAATGGAAAATCAAGACAAAAGCATCACACTAGAAGAAACATTCTAATTTAAAAAAAAAAATGCTGATTTATAACACTTGCCTAATGAAGCTCACTTTTGCGTTCTGAACAAGCATAAGAACCAGAAAGAAAACTACAGTTTCTATCTTCAAGCAAAGATTTTCTTTAGTCTCATGTGAATATCTTTATTTTTACTCTGACTAGAGACACACCACGATGACAGCATGGCAGGACCGAGAAATCCATTATTCCAAGCCCAGTTCTGTGGCTATTAAATGTTTGGAAACTTCGAACAGTACCATCCCATATGATATGGCACTACAACTGCCTTCAGTAACAAAAGCATAGTATTTTTCCACACAGAGCTACAGGGAATACTGGTACAATATATATATTTTTTATGCAAGTAGCTGATTCACACTTTATTGTAGGCAACATCCAAACTCTGCAGTGAAAAATGAAATTACCAGCTGGAATCATCAGCATTTTTATGGCATTTTCCCTTCAACATGTGACTGCTGAGCAAACACCACATTTGTTTTCACAATATTCCTGTAGGAAGAGGTAAGGTCTCTCTGCCTGAGCTGGAGAAGCATATTCTGCATTTTTGCAAAAAGTTAATCTTATGAGCAACAGGTTAGTTCCGTCTAACAATCTTCATTCAATGCCCTCTGGAAAGAGCACAGGCAGGAGCTCTGTGAAACCAAAGAGGTAAATAAGGTAATCAGGGAGCACCGGCACCAGGGTACGAATGAAGGTTAGATAGACAACTTTCACTCCAGCATGTGCGAGCTTCTGAGAACTTGACTTTGTAATCTTAACAATGTTCCCTTGGCATAGAAATGTAATTTCTAAAGATTTTTCTTAGCAAATACAATGACAGAAGAGAATAACCTCTGTGTTTCCCGTCCCACCCTTTCTGAGAAAAGCCTCTCACTTGCATGCACTGGCGTTTGTAACCAAGCAAGGCACCATATGTTTGTGATGTAAATATTAGCCTAGCAGAGAAACACCTTTTTATGACCCTGTTGAAAGTCCCTCATAGAGGGTGGCGAAGGGCAGCAGGGCCCAAATAAACTTTCTGGGCTGGCAAGATTGGCAGGCAGGACCATGCCACACGTTTACAAGACAATGTACCCCACCATGTGTGCCCACACAAAGTTTCAGTCTGCGCTTGGAAAGGCTCCTGTGGTCGTAGAGGAAAGTCCCAATCGTCTCCCAGGACTGGCTCTCCATGCACCCCTTCTCACCCCAAAACTTCCCTGACTCCTGCTACAGGGCCACCCTATAGGAAATGGGATTTATTTACAAAACTTGCCCTTACAGGGCTGCTTTTGCAAGCTCTCTTACATTAGACTCCAAGGAACCAAAGGAGCTGGAGGTCAAATACTCCAAGGGCAAAACGCACAGCAAGGGTGAATTTTCCAGCTGAGGCAAGATGAATCTTGCAGGTGTAAATACAAAACAAATCATGTAACGTGCATTACATGTGTTGCCCTTTCCTACTCCCTCTGTTCATCTGCTGCTCACCCTTCTCCAGTCTCCTGCTCTCCCTCACCACATACTGCTGTCTTATAGCTCCCCATCTTGGACTCTTCGTGGCTTTCCAAGTTTTACGTGAAATTCACCCTTCCTCCCTTGTTATATCTTTTAACTAATTTCTTCTATAACTCAAAAGACACTTTTAATGTCTTTTAATGACATGTAACTCAGTTTCACAAAAGTATGATGAAATATCACGAGCCAGATGCAGTAGACTGGGGGCAGTTATTATTGGAATGAGAAATGAGTTTTAGTTCTTCAGCTCAGGAAAAGAGGCTTTAATCAGTACAAAAATCAGAGCTTTACCTTCACAAAACGCCACTTGTTTTGGACCTACTTTATCAAAGCACAAAGCAGATGAACACAAAATGCTAATACTGTACCACCCCTCCAGCTGACATCCCCATTTCCAGGAGGAGGGATCAGAGATCAGGACATGAGCTTCATAAGATTACCAAACGCAGAAGAATGTCTGTATGCCTGGGATCTAAACCATGCTAACATATTCATCACTACAGTATCTAGACTGGGTGTCTCTGACCTACCACAGCTTCTTCTGATCTGCTGCAAACTTTCGCAAAATAAAACAACGCTGCCCCTGCCATTGTGTTCTCTTCCTCCCATACACCATGCCTCCAATCCAAAGGTCTTATTCACTTCTCTTTCCTCCCTCCCCCATTCTTTGTCTCAGCATCCTCTTCTGTGCCGCCCACACACTTGGAGAGCAGAGAGCAGACCAATCTGGCAGGCTCAAATAACAACAAAAAAAAAAGGGAAGAAAAAGAAAAAAGAAGTTTTCTGGCCTAGAAGACTTTTCTGTATTTTTATCTGGAAGCAGCAATCAAATCTCTTTTCCTTTCACCAGGAACCAAAGGGAATGGCAATGGCTCCCAAGGTCTCACGTTCTCACAAATTAACCCTAACAAAAATGAGGGGTAAAGGCTGGCATTTCTTCCTGACACACAGGCACCTCTGAACATGAACCTTAAGCTTATTTTTAACCATCCCTTCTTCCAGCACCAAGTACCAATCAAAAATATCCATTTTTACAAGGTTGGGATTGATTAGTAAGTTTTCTTGTTTGCTTTTCTTAAAAAGGGCTGAGGACAATCTCTGCTGCCTAGAAGCTCATTAACCAGCCAGGCGATTAGGGACTGCTGGGCTGGCCAGGCACGCGCCCACACACACAGCACCAGAAGGGAGCTGGAAGAGTGCAGACCTCCACGCGCAGCACGCACCCCCACGGCGCCGACACAGCACTGGCAGCGTTTACCCATCAAGGTCCCAATCCTGCAATCTCATCAGCATACGCAAAAAATCCACTCTGGCATAAAGCATCTAATGACATTAATGGCACACAGCAGAGCGATACGGTCCAGGCATGTGGAAATAATCACAGCCCCATAACCCAGGGTGACTGATTTTTTTCCCATTCAACATATGTTTTACTTAGATGTCTGATTCTTCCCACCCTTCTTTGTCTCAGTCTCCCAAAGTATTATTTGGTTTTGGTGGAACACAGGAAAATGTCTTTAATACATTAACATTATAGGTTAAATCACACCTATCTGAGAAACACAAAATGGTTAGCCTGGATAAAAACAAGAGATTTTATTCAATTCACATATTCCTACTAATAGCCAGAATCTGACCCCAACTGGTCACTGAGTAGATGAAACACATCTGAACTCTATTCGGCATGAGGTTCTATAAATAATGTTTGTTATTCCTATGAAGAATTAGAAGTGAAGAAGCTGAGTTTCAATGGAGGTATAAAAACATTGTTTATTAGGACCAAAGCGTATGTTCCACATGATGATTCAAAAACTCTGAGCTATTCTGTGCAGTTATTTGTTTTCTTAAGGTGACCCATGAGCCATACCCCAGGCTAGTAAAAATCAGCAATGACATCATTTATAACATCAACCCAAACAGAGCGCCCCTCCCTCCCTATCAGGTCATCTTAAGTCAGCTGTTCGTAAGTCCTGGAGATATTTTTATCTGCACAAAAGCATTTTTACCTGTGCAGCTACACATCAACTATGGTGACTTTTGTCACCTGAGCTTTTTGTAGCCACACAGACAAAACGCCCATTTTCAAAGGCTTTATCAACACAGTTGCAGCAGGAGAATTCATAATACAGATACGGTCTTTAACCAGCCTGACACCAAGTATCAAGCAGCTAGACTGCCCTGTTGAAAGCAAATCCTCACATGTCTCTCTGGAAGCCAATCAGCCAACACACTCTTTGCCATGTTTCTGACCTGTCTGGGCAGAAGTGGACATTTTCACATGTCTCCTCCTGCCTTGTAACTTTACGAGCCAATACCAACGCTTTGGTGGCAGCAGCATGTCCTTGCCCAAAGGAGACACTTGCTCTTCCCAGGGGACTCCCCACTTGACTCACACCCAGCCTTCACCTCCAAGGAGAAAACACAGACAGTTGATGCTCAGTGCTCCCCAACTTCAACCAGATCTTAATGAAATTGCACTGTGACTCACTTCTAACTCACATACAGTGTACTCAGCCCACTGACTTTTCCAAGACCTCATTCAAGGTCTGACTGTGGTCTCACTCCCACTTCAGAGACTATTTCCCCTGCAGCTGCAGAGTGTGTTTGGAGGACAGGAGAGAAGAATGTTTTTAATTAACATAGAGCAGCTTAGAAGTGTAAATCTTTCCCCGTCTCTCTAGATTAAGATAGGAACATTAGATATGGGCACAAAAATATTAATATCTCTGCATGACAGATCTGTACATTACATGGACATGATGTTATTTCAGATGATGGTCCTTTTAACAGTTAGAAGTCTATTCAAGAGCCACGTCTTAAGAGTTTGTGATCTTCCTAGACATAAGTTTTTGCTTTGAGACAAACCCCAGTACCACCTGTCAAGGAAGAGAATTAATATGTATGAGATGTGGGCAATCCATACCATAGTGACCCCAGCAACTCCTCTATGAATCAGCTGATCTTGTTGGGAAGGGTGGGGAGCAGTCTGTCCCTGGATGCTTGGAGAACAGAGTCTCCTTTCTGGTCATTCCTTCTGGGTATTATTCAGGTAAACCTAAAGATCAGTAGCTTGTAATTCTTTCCCCACAACCCTACTGTATATTGCTGATGCCATTTAGCTATCTGCTGCTTTGCAAGTCTGAAACATCTAACCATCTGACCTCAAAACTCAGGCGACACAGAAAAGCATCTTTATTCAATACCTTATTTCACCTTCTAGCAAACAGAAGCAGTGTCTCTATCACACAGCTGGGATGGTCACTAATCTGCATAAGACCACAGTCTGAGCCAATACTTGTTGGGAATTAGACAACTTGAGTTGTGGAAGGAGACTTGGAAGACGTTGAAATTTGAGTAGGAGAGTTGTGTAAAGATGCACAAAAATATTTAAAGGAGATGAGCACAATAAAGAGGAAAGACATTTTTGCTGGCTCATGAAAATGAACCATATGCAGGGCTTAATCTGCCACAACTGAAATCAATAAGAATTTTGCCAGTGAAGCAAAACAAAAGCAGAAATTGAAACATCATCTGACATTTGCTATGTTAGACTCATACAAATTGCTGTAGTTAACAGCCTATGAGATGAATAAATAATATACCATAGGCAGTGGATGATTTTAAACTTCCATTTTCACAGTATGAGGGTGTCATGATCTGGGGAGTTTTGAAGCCTGTAAAGGCTGCTTGTGCTGAGTCATACTTAGAAAGAGATTTTCCATTTGGATTGTCATGCTAAATCTATAAAGACACCAAACAAAAGAATATGTGAGAGGAAAAAAGACAAAAATACAACATAGAGATTAAGATGCATGCTTAAGGATAGAAAAGAATTTGGATAAAATTTGTTGTAAATAATTTATTGTTGAAGTAGCCCTCATAAACTTAAGTCCTTGGAATGTAAAAGGCAAAATATTTCTGTAAATTATTAATGTTTGGGAACTGATCATATAAGCCTCAGAGGCCAGCTCCTTATCCAGTATAAATGAAAGCATCTGGCCTTGTATCTTTAAGATCATAACGAGATGGCCGCTGAGCAGTCACTATGGAAAGCACAGTATTCAGAAATTAATATCTCTCTAGACACAGAACACATAATGAAGATAACAAGGCAGAACGCAAAAACAGGACTTGGACTATCACATCAAAACCCAGGGATACTCAGCGGATTAGTCGTGCAGACAGCAGACCTGCACTGGGACACAGCAGAAGAATGGCATGAGGAGCTGGAGAACAGCATACACAGCAGTCCAAAAGCAAGAAGGCAAACAAGAAATAAAAGAAGAAATAAAGGAGGTGGAAGACCTGACACATTTCAGAAAGCTCTCAGCTCCCATCTAGTTGGCAAACAAGGAGGTCATATTTTATAAAGAGCTCAGCAAGAGAGACACCAACCTTCTTCCCAGCCAGACTTGCAAATATGGCAGATGCTTGGAAATGTGGCCTTTCATGTCCCACTCCCACTGCTTTTAAAAGCAAAGATTTTGCTCAATACATTTTAAGCACACAGATTCCTACTGAGCAAAGCTTTGTGCATTCTTATTGGAAAACAACCTGAGTGTGAGCCAGTCTGCACCTCACGCCGGTTTTTTCAGCCTTTCACATCTCATGGCTGGCAGCAATGGCAGTCTGTCTGGCACATGCACAGACCAAGCTCCAGGACACAGAAAGTGCCATATGCATCACTCCAAGGGCTGCAGTTTTGCAGATGCATTGGAAACACCTAATGACTGCAGAAGGAAAGCACCTGTAGAAATCCTCATGTCTCTCACCATCAGGTATTTCAGCAGCCCCTAGAGACAGAGCTCAGAAGATACTCAGCAGTGCACTAGTCAGTAAACATACCTCTTTTGTTAGTATTCATAGTTTGATTTAGAAGCATTTCAAAACTGAGAATTGCAAGGCTGTACTTTGGTCAACATCCTTAAAAATTATCTGGCATACCTTTGCTAATATTTCACTTACCGGGGGGTTTAGCTGATGCTAGAGACTGGACAGGCACCACTTGCACTTAGCACGGAGGCTGACCAAAACACTACCATGTAGTGGCGATCTCATGGCAAAAGGCCACACTGCTGAGAAGTGAAGAAATAATCCTGCACCCAGCACAAACTCAGCATATCACCATCAGTAACGAACATCGGTAAATGAAGCTCCAGTCAGCCAGGAGCATGGGCTCTGCCCTGCAGCTCCTCTCCTGGGCATCTGCAGGAGGGAGGCAGCTGCTGATTGGTCTCTGCTGATAGCAGGGGCAACTGATCCCTCAGCCAGGAGGAGGAAGACAAGCTTCAAAACAAACAAAATATTTTCCAAGATTCCCACAGTAAAGACAGATATTGGCAGATCAGGAGGGTAGAAAAGATGTGTTACCTTTCCCCCCAAAAGTCACTTGTTCAGATGCTGACAGTAAAATGCCACCGGATGGCCTTCATCCACGTGGCGGTTACACCGTCATGGCTCCATCACAACAGAATCCCTACAGAGTCATCAAGACTGAATGGACCATGAAAGCCTAATTACACAATTACACTGCTAATTTGTCCACAGCTGAATGATTAAAATTCCCATTTGACAGACCCATCCTGCTACTCACACACTGTCCTTGCAGGTGCCCCTAAAGTATAGATTGGCTAAGGTCTTCAAGGCTTCAGGTTCTTCAGCCACATCATCTCCCACCAACCCCAAGTAATTAACCTTTGGGTAAGTAGCAGAACATTATCAAGCCACCACAAGTAGACACAAGTCTAGCATTTCAGGGCAGTGAAATCTGGGGCTAGGTCCCATTCTGAGAACTGTGGTTGTTAGAGACCATTTCACAGTTACAGCCCTTGGGATGCAACAGGCTCCTATATTGTAATGTTCTAAATACTATACACATAGCTGATCTTTTGTGTGTGCGCGCTATCCCTCAAGCCTCTGCCATCCATTTTTTACCTAATTAAGTCAGGTGTTCAGGGTTTTTATTCAAAAGAAAAAAATATGGAGGTTTGTCTTCTAAAAGAAGAAAATGTAGGGGTTCTTCAGTTATTCTCTATATTCTTGCAAAATCTTGTTAGAAATTTCCGGAAAAAAATCCAGAGCAGTGAGTGGAATGATTCCCCTTTAGTCACATATGAAAAATTACATAGTAAGGCTGTAAGAGGGTGAACTGGCAGCACACACAATGGAGCCTGGCACCACCTGGCTTTCTTCCCCCTTTTTAAATAAGCAAAGAATAATATGAAGAGGCACCATGGAGACAGAGAGTTCCAACACCATGCAAGGTGTGGAGGAGGAAGAGTAATGCTGGATGAATGCTGACATCTAAACATGGCCAGCAAGAGCTAAGGATGTCACAGATGGGTCAGATCCCGAGTCCTTTGAGGACCTCAGAGTGCCACCCCTGACCAGCAGTGTGTCAGATCCCAGATAAGTCAGGAGAAGGAAGCAGTGCCAGATCCACAGAACCAGGGCCACAGTGCTCAAGAGCTGTCTGCCTCTCCTCCCTGCTTCCCACGAGGGACACAAGCCAAGCAGCTAAAAATGTTTTAATGGACCATCGCCAGTGATGGCCCAGCTGTGATGCTTGGCAAGTTCCTCATTACCGGCCCCAGAGAAATTACAATCATTGCAAATCTTATGCGGTTTAAGTTCAGCATCTTTTCCAATTACTGTTTGTGTATAGGAAGCATCCTTGCTAGAGCAAGTTCTTTTGCTATTTCTTCATATTCAAATAGTATTTATAGCATTAAATCTTTAAAAAAAATGTTTTAAACCTACTTTAAAATTAAAAGATGCAAAAACAAAACAGCATGAATGCCTCTCATCATTGCCTGAGCCTTACAACATGGCCACAATATCAGTTCTCCCTCAAGTGGACCTTAGACATTTGCAATGCTCTGAAATACTAATGGCAAGTATTGCAAGTATAAACCCACCATACTTGGAAATTAGTTGTATTCACCACTAATAAAAGCATGGACGAGCACAACTGTGCTAACAGGAACATTTGGAGAAAGTACATTGCCCATCCTGAAACAGACAGCTACAATCACCCAACAAGTAAATAGAGGCACTATCATGAAGAGACCTGTCATGCACGGGGGATGTGACCAGTGAATGAAGACTCATAAACAGGTCAGAAGCAATTAATCATTTAACCAGGACCAGTCAAATTTTACATAACACACAAATATCCCAGATTTACCATAGGCAGTTGAGAAACAGAGAATGGGACAAACCGTTCACTGCACACAGTGTATGGATTCTGAGGTGTCGTTGCAACCCACAGGGACCCTTCTGGCAGTTCCCAGACCACCTTCTATGGATAACCTTCTGTGCAACCACCAACCATCCCAGGCTTCTCTCCTCATGCTTTCAGCAAAACAGCCATTTCAAGGGTGATTTTTCTCGCCTGTGATGTAAAAATGGAACTGGACCAAAAGCAAAATCTCTTTTCCCAGAAGTTACCCACATAGCAACTTCAGTCAGCACATGTTATCTTCAGCATCCAGAGGGACTTTGGCGGAAGATTGACTGTCAACAGCAATGAAATCTTGAAAAAAAACCACCACTGTAACCCTTGGCAAGAGTTACAGGGTTTGCCCGATGCCCAGTCCACAGAAGCTAAGGTGTTCACAGCACCCTCTCAGGCTGCTGCTTGCTCATTCCACTGTGTTTACACCATCAACTATTGGCAAAACATGATTAATGCACTTTCTTGCTTTGGGGTTTAAGAACCAAAGGTCTATTACAGGACGGAGTCTGCTCTGCTGGTTGCCAGAGTCAGACCAAGGCTGTGGATCGAAACCTGGACCTCACAGGTCATTCATTGCTCCTTTCTCCATGTGGAGCACAGTCCCCTCAACTTGCCCACCTTCTTCTCATCCCCAAACCAGCCTTTGCTTACCCCTCTGTGGCTCTGAGGGTGGGACAGAGATGTACAAGGTCATCCCTACCACTGCTTTATCCAAATGGGAGCCAAAGAAAATCCATGGAGAGACGGGCTTTCTCCTCCAAACCTGAGGATGGGTGGCAGTGGGGCAGCAACCGCTCCACAGCACTTGCTGCTCCTTACATGTTCCCTCTTCTCTGAGTCAACTGCCTTTTCCCATTTGTGGAGCAGAGTACTGTTTGCTAAGTCATATAAAAAAGAGACAAGGAAACTAAACGCACCTCTAAATTTTTGATCATCCAGGATGGGTGCGAGTTGCATTGCTCAATGCCAGTCTGCTCTGTGTGCATAGGCAACACTCTGCCACAGCTTGATACATAAATAACAGCAAAATAGATCTCTCATTCAGCTGCCCATCAATATAGGGAGGTTGCTGTAAACTGCACCAGAGCATCTCCCAAGGGCCCATGCCTGTCAGAGATGTTTGGGAAGATAATACATAGATAAAAGTTTTCCTGGCTCAAAGTGTTGAGAAGAGCAAGTTATTCTGCTCAGATTGCAAGCAACCCGTTTGCTCTCTTTGAGTACAATTTTGCAACACCCTGCTGGATCCATTGCAAAATGCAAGGAAGATTTCCAGGCACCACAAGGCAGAAAGCTATTGATTTCTGGGGGGATCATTCAGGAAAATAAAAAAATCAGAAGGAAAAAAAGGGGCAACACAGATCTGTTTGCATCCAACTTCCAGACACTACAGCTGCTGCTTCCATAATTACCTGCAGATAAAATGAACAGGTATTGGTGGCCAAGACAACTCTTCATCTCACCTCTGTCCCCCATCCCTAGAAAGTTTATAGGAAAAATCACAACTTACATGACTTCCCCCCGCAGAGAGAGAAAAGGGACCACACAAACCATTGACCGGTGGGAAATGGCACACGGGATACACAGAGACCAGAAAAAGCAGAGGAAGGGAAATGCTGTTCAGAAGTCCCTATAACCCTTGTGTTAAGCCAGGGATGCAGCAAGCTTCCAAAATACATGATGAAAGGGTGGGATCTATATGGAGAATAGAAGGACATAAATAACTGCTGTATATGCAATGCACTTGGTCTACAGAGGGAAAATGTGCAACTCTGGTATGTAAACACAAAGATGAGTAGGTATTAGCATGATTAACACCCTTCCTTTTATTGTTAGTATTGCTGCAATCTGGCACTTCAGGCATTTGGAAGGAGCCTGAAAGACAGCAAGCTTTCACCCTGCAGCCTGCGAAGCAGAGGTGAGCATTTACAAGCAGAGGCTGCAGGAAATACGCAGTTGCCTGAGTGGAGGATGCAGGAAATCCAGCACGATGATGTCTCCTACCCTCAGCACTGCCCAGCCCAGTGATATTCTGTCTAGCTCGACCATCTCCCACATGGTCTAGTTGAGGTTTCCTAGATACACAGGAGCATAAAACCACATGAGTAATTCTTGTTTTGAACGGCCCCTGGATGACACTGAAAGCAACAACACACCACACTGAGCCTGCTTCCAGGCAGACACACCTGGCTTGGGCTTCAGTCCTTTCTCCCTGTGAACAGCATAGGGAGTTTGGTGATATAATTTGTAAGCAGATCTGCCTGGAGGTGATGAAAACACATAAGCTCAGCACAGCCTTTCATTCCTTCTATTGCCTGTAAGAAGTGGTCATGTTACCAGCAGTGGTTACATGGGGGAAACTAAGTGTGACCACAGAAACAATATGGTAAGACTTGGAGTAGAGGGCAGGCTGTAGGTTGATGCCCTGGTGTGTGTGCCCAGGAGACCAGCCTCTCCTTGTGCATCGAATGCTGTGGGTGCCAAACCCTACCAAGCAGTGCCTTTAGATGAGATGTTTAAAACCTCATTACAGACAGAGGGGGTGAAATCACAAAGAGCATTTTTACTTTGCTTTTAAGGTGAGTGCGTTTAGTGGCTGATCTCAGGGATGTTACTCCCTGTTCCTCTGCAGTGGGTACATCCATCACAGATAGCCTCAGAGCCTCTAGTCTAGGAGCTTCATTTGGGAAATGAGTAGTGAGAAGTTAGAAAGGCAGAACAGAGAGATATAGCACCAATGGAAAACACCTGCCCTATTTTTACAACTAGAATAGACCTAGGCCATCCTCTAAACCAAAAGCTATTCCCCACACTCTCATACAACTGAGAAGAACATGTGCCAGACAGAAAAACAGCCATGTGTTTTGTTAGATCCCACAGGTGCTAAATGTTTTACAGCTCAAGAGACCAAGGTACTTGGTACCTTACAAATATATACATGCTTCTGCCATTGAAAGTAAGACAAAAATCTACAGTTATAGCACAGAACATACAGCTTTGGTTTAGCTTTGTCCTAAATTTGTTCACTATTGAGTACAGCATCTGCCTTGAGACAAGCTGGGCTGCAGAAGAAAAACCAGATATTAATATGTAAGAGACTATCTGATCCATCCCAAACAGAATGTGGTTTTTCCTGTGTTATATCAGTCCTTCAAAACCTTCAAGACACCTGCTCATCTATCAGGTGAGCTGAGACCCTGAGCAGGACGTAAGCAGTAAATTTCTTCAAAGCAGTTCTACCAGTAAGTTGTAAAACACTCACAGAATCACAGGTTGGAAGGGACCTCAGGGATCATCTAGTCCAACCTTTCTGGGAAGAGCAGAGTCTAGACAAGATGGCCCAGCACCCTGTCCAGACGACTCTTAAAGGTGTCCAACGTGGCCGAGTCAACCACTTCCCTGGGTGGTTCCCTCAATATGAAAAATTTTCCTCTGGTGTCCAATCAGAATCTCCCCAAGAGCAACTTGTGTCCATCTCCCCTTGTCCTCTCCATGTGACTCCATGTAAAAAGGGAGTCTCCATCTTCTTTGTAGCTACCCCTTAAGTACTGGTACATGGTGATGAGATCCCCTCTAAGACTCCTTTTATCAAGGCTGAACAAACCCAGTTCTCCCAGCCTATCCTCATATGGCAGCTTCCCAGTCCTTTGATCATCTTGGTGGCCCTTCTCTGGACCCCTTCCAGCCTGTCCACATCCTTTTTGAATAGCGGGGACCAGAACTGTACACAGTACTCCAGGTGTGGCCTGACAAGCACTGAGTAGAGCTGGATAATGTCTTCTTTATCTCTGCTGGCAATGCCCTTTTTGATGCAACCCAGCATCCTGTTGGCCTTCTTGGCTGCAGCAGCACACTGTTCGCTCATGTTGAGCTTTCTGTCCACCAGCACCCCCAGGTCCCTTTCCACAGAGCTGCTCTCCAGCCAGGTGCATCCCAGTCTGTGCTGCACTCCTGGATTATGTTTTCCCAGGTGCATGACCTTACACTTTTCCTTGTTGAACTTCATAAGGTTCTTGCTGGCCCACTCTTCCAGCCTATCCAGATCTCCCCGCAGAGCAGCTCTCCCTTCTGAAGTGCCTACTTCCCCACTCAACTTGGTGTCATCAGCAAACTTCATCAGGCTACACTTGATGCCGTTATCCAGATCACTTATAAAGCTATTGAATAACATTGGGCCCAATATCGATCCCTGGGGGACCCCACTAGTGACAGGTTGCCACTTGGAAAAGGAGCTATTTACCACCACCCTTTGGGTGCGGCCTGTCAGCCAGTTCCCCACCCACTGCACAGACCACTTGTCTAGGCCATAACACATTAATTTCTCCAGGAGGAGACTGTGGGGGACCGTATAGAAGGCCTTGGAGAAGTCTAGGTAGACAATGTCCACTGCCTGCCCCATGTCAACCAGGCAAGTCACCTTGTCATAGGAGGCCACCAGGTCTGTCAAGCACGATCTGCCTTTAGTGAAGCCATGTTGGCTTTTCCCAATCACGTGCTTCATTTGACTTGTGATGGCCCCCAGGAGGATTCGTTCCGTAACTTTCCCAGGGATTGAAGTAGGGCTGATGGGCCTATAGTTACCTGGATCCTCCCTTGAGCCCTTCTTGTAGATAGGGGTAACATTTGCCTTCCTCCAGTCCTCTGGGACATCCCCCGTTCCCCATGACTTCTCGAAGATTATGGAAAGTGGCCTTGCAATGATGTCAGCCAGCTCTCTCAACACCCTTGGGTGGATGTTGTCAGGGCCCATTGATTTGTAGGGGTCAAGCTCCTGTAGTAATTCATATACCAACTCTTCCTTCACTGATGGTGGGTTGGTGTTTGGATCAATCGGCAATTTTGTTCCCAAAGTCTGGGACCCTACAGTGCTGGTAAAGACAGAGGTAAAGAAGGTGTTGAGGACCTCTGCCTTTTCTGCATCATTGGTGATTGACTCTCCTTTTCCGTTTAACAGTGGGCCTATGTTTTCCTTCTTTTTCTGCTTATGGTTGACATGTCTGACGAAACCTTTCTTCACTAAAGGCGGGACCATGAACAGTATTGGTTCTTCATCATTCTAAAGGCTTTCAGCAGTCTGGACGATAAAACATGGCTTGCTTTGGTTTCCAGCTTGGTTTTGAGCTTTAAGATAGGAGTATGAAATCTGGCCATTGCTGGTTGTGTCACTGGAACAACCCAACAATCATCAGGCCTGTCCATAATGAATACAATCAAAGGGAATTCAAGAAGCATTTAAAAATCTAAGTCAGGAATCTAAATTGCCCATTGGATTTTGGGGTTAAATGGGTATTAATCAAAGAAAGTTTCAAAGCATTCTACTTAAAAATCCTTTATCCCATCAGATCATCCAGATATCGTTTCTACTCTTACTGTGTCCTGAGTAGGCAAAACTGAAAGAAGACAAAAAACCCAGAACTTAAAAAACCAAGAGAACCTGAAAGACAGACAGACTTTTAGGTTATGTGCCATAAAACAGAAAAGACAACACAATAGGATGGCCAGCCCTTCCGCAAGCTATCTTTAACACAACAGCTCTGCTGGGACATCTTGCAGCAAAGCACAGCAGACACCTTCACTTTCCTTCAGACTAACAGACCTTTCAGGAAAATTTATCATCTCGTTTCAGCAGCAGCTTGCAAAAAGGGTCTTCAGCATTTAGTTAGTTCCTTGTTCAGAATTAGAAAAAGATATTCCCAGTGCTGTCACAGAGAAAAAGCAAGAGGCAGCCTCTCTCTCAGGCTCCCAGCTGCTCTTAGAGTGGCTGGATGCACCAGTCCCCTGATGTATCTTCAAGCCAACGTTTTTTAAAGTTGCCTATTATGTCAACGTGACACAGAAGTGTTTTGTTGTATTATTCCATAAAACAAAAAAACCCACCATCTCTAATCAGATCAGGGTGCCCTCCATTTCAAAGATGACTTGCCCATTTTAACAAAGGGATCCCATTAAGTTGCTACCAGACTACACACTAGGGTGAACATGCAGGGGGAGGCAGTACCCCTTGTGCCATTATACAAATGTCTGGTAACAACAATGACTAAAAAGGTTGAGAATTTAACTGACTTGGCATCCAAGTGAATTCACTGGAAATACTTTCCTTTTTTATTTTTCCTAGTAGATAGCCTGAAGATATGCAGAGACTGGAAAGCGCATTCAAGATGCTGAATCTAATGTTGCTGTCTATTTACGTCAGTACAATTTCCAAATTAAAAAACTGAAGCAAATGGTCTTCCCCAGGGAACAGATGTTTGAACACAGTGGTGGGGACCAATTTAAGAACATAGATACAACTGAAGTGTTTTCATTTTGTTGAGGCTCCAGCCACTTCTAGCAGAGATGAGCTGTGATTCACAGAAAGGAGATGACTCCACCAGAGACAAGGATGAAAAATTAATTCCCTTTCCTCCAAGAATGGACTGGTGGAATTTAGGAGAGAGTCTTTCCCAGGGAGATGCTGCCTCACATAGCAAGCCAGCATCTGGCATCTTTAAAAGCCACAGTAATGTTCTCCAAGACAGTTGCATACAGAAGACAGTCTCTGCAGTTCTTCTGCACAAAGAACTATTTTTCCTTTGTACTTGGTTCCAAATTAGGTTTGCAAGTGCTTCCCTAATTCCTAACAGAGAGTGAAACAGTATGTGTGAATGACTTGTGGAAGCAAGAACATAGCAGGTTCACTGGATGCTGCAACATATAAGGATTTTCCATTTGCTTCTTACAAGTTCATTGCATTTGCATCTAAAAATACATTATGATGCTATTTACATTTCAGCAACATCTTGGATCAAAGCAGGATGAAGGCATCATTTTGCCAGGCTCTGTACATCGTTATGGATAAATAATCCCCATTCCTTCGGATCCAGCTCTACAGCTGAAGCTGCATTACAGGACAACACCAGCCCACACAACCCAACCCATCCCAGAGTGTGCACAGGCACTCCTAAGCTATGCAGTGGTTTACTGCCACTAAGCGTAAAGCAATGTTTTGGGTTATGCTGTGCAAACAGCTTTATATTGTTATCTTGCATGGGTAAATAAGAGACCACGGCAGCCTAGCAACTTAACTGCAACAGAAGATAGGTTCAGAAGTAAATTAATAATTGTGGTTTTAAGTATTGTTTTCCTTTCCCCACTTGCAATCTAGTTTTTAGCAAGATCAGAAACCATGACTGAAAAGAGCTGGGTTCTATTTCCAGTGCTGGCAATGGTTTTCTGACCTTAAGTGTCTGTCTGTTTCTAGTTTGTAAATTTACAAAACAGAGATGATAGATTTCCTCCATTTTGGACAGATTTGGAGATCTTCAAATAACAAGTGCTATACAAAAGAGTGTAAGTTTCTGCCATCGTACTACTTAATAGATGAGCTCTCATACTGCAAAGCAGCACGCAGAGTAAGCAATGCCTAAGCAAGCCACACGTCCTCTTCAACCAAAAATGAAGGAGAATCTATCTTTTAGATCATAGAATTGTTAAGGTTGGAAAAGACCTCTAACATGAAGTCCAACCATCAACCCAACACTACCACACTTCCTAGATGAAGTCAAAGAGCCCAGGGCAAAAAAGAAAGGACTTATCTATTTCAGCCTTTTTTACCCCAAAGTTTTCACAAGTGGTGATCCATCAGTAAATATTTTGTTGAAAGGTATTGATTGTTTCTGTGTTATCATTGATGCTTTGGCTCAGCACAGCCTTCATATTTTCTCCACTGTCTTAATTCTGAAATTAAGACAGCAACCAGTTTGCCAGTAAGTTGTCTCTCCAACCACATCTTCACCACTTTTTTAACAACACTGAATTAACTGCTACATCTACAGCAGAACGAACTCTGAGCTTGTGCTGTAAATGAAAGGGGGATGTAAACTGAAACTGGACACAAGGCTTTAAATTACATGTAAATTCTCACCAAGGTTATAAAAGGGCCACTTGAATATGAAACAGAGATAGTGAACAAATCCTGAAATAAGCTTGTAAAGAGAGAGGAACCCAGGCCAAATAGAAACACACTAAGTATAATTTATAATAACCAATGTGTAAAAAGCGATCCAAATCATGGAGCTTAAAATGAGAATAAACAGTGATCTTCCAATAGGGGCAAGTACAGATAAGTTAAGTATCTGCTAAAAGGCTGAACTTTGAGTAACCCTTGCTGAATCAGCTGGTAACACCCAAAGTCATCACTACATTTCACTAATGGCCAAAAAGGACTGTAGCAAAAAAGTGCATACTTCAAATCGGCTAACCTGGAATTCAGTACCTGTCATCATGCAGAACAGAAAATGATTGTTGCTGTGCAGTAAATTATGTAAAAAACAGACATGCAATCCACTTCTGCCTATGATAAGCACGGCTGATCCTGCAAGATAACGCATTTGCTCGACAAGATGGGACAATGCCTGCAGCCAGAGAACTACTGCAATAAAGAACAAACGAACAAAAAAAGCTGAGCCTCACTCTGAGTACACGTCATGTATTCATCCCCATCTTGATCTGCACAGGCATCAGTGGAGGTCAGCGTGATGAGTTTGAAGTTCGAAATGTGAAATGCGCTGGGTGTGAACACCTGGAAGAGTGCTGCCCACAACAGAAAACAATAGGGAATGCCTCTTTAAAGTATTTTTATACACTTCAAAGTGTTTTCACAGATGTTAAGGTTCTTCAACAGCCCACTTCGCTAACTGGTGGAAATAAAAATCAAACACAGCGCAAAGCTACTCAGGTGTCACAAGGAAGAGTACAAGGAGGCTTTCGGAGCACTATTAGACAGCAGTGGAAAGAGCAGCATGGGTGGTTGGAGAAATGCTGTCCCCAGGTGGAGTTGGGAGCCCCCAGGTAGGGAGCAAATTGTTCGACCATCATGTTTATTTTCAGAGTGATGACTGCCTTTCAGTAGTTACTTGGTTTCAAAGGACACAGGTCCTGTGTCCCTAGCCTAGGACAGGTTTACTTCTTAACTAGGTAGACCATTAAAATATAGTCATGAAGTGACAACTTTAATATGGAAACCTTTCCCCCTGCCTCAGTCTTCTCCAGACCTCTGGGAACAGGAACCATCATCCAGCACTTTATACCTTCCCTGAAGGTCAGTCAAATACTCACTGAGTGTCGATGACAACATCTGACCAGCATGCAGTCATTTTCCCCACCATGGGAATGAGGAAGTGCGCAGACACACTAGAGATATGACCATGTGTCATGCTGGCATCAATCACCTCTCACCAAAGAGAGCAGTCAGCACTGCAGAGAATGAACCACATAGGGCAACAGGGCTCTTGCTGTGGTCTGTGACTCTATGTTGCTCTTTCCCAAGCCTTCTAGAAGAAAACAAAAGGTGAACTCTAGACAGTTGAAGACACATGAGGTCACACAACTGCCCATAGCAATCACTAAGCATAACAGCAGAACTTGGCCAGCTCAACAAGTATCTCAAGCGTCTCTTGCCAGGTACTTGAGTTTCCAGCAGAGATGCTGCAGTTTCTTCCAAAAATGTTGCCTTCTTAAACAAACTGGACAGATTGTTGTGGAGATGCTAAGAGAATGTCAATCTGCTAAATGTCAGAAAGATTTTGACTAAACTAGGAAGAAAAATAGTCAGGAATTGCAGCTACATCATTAGTAATGAATCTTTAATTCTACATGTTTGGATAGCAAGGCTGATTTAGAATCAATTGCTGAAGCAGAGCAGCCAAGAGGTCAGATTCAGATCTTCTTTACACCAGTGGAAATGCTGAGTAGCTCCA
Organism: Phalacrocorax aristotelis; assembly: GCF_949628215.1. NCBI lineage: Eukaryota > Metazoa > Chordata > Aves > Suliformes > Phalacrocoracidae > Phalacrocorax > Phalacrocorax aristotelis. Next base: position 9,314,035 of record NC_134287.1, on the reverse strand, counting down.
CTGAAGCCAAAAAATTTTGTAATTCTGCACAAGTTAAAAGTTACCTTGATGCAAATACTGACTCAAATTTTTTTCTTAAACATCTTTTTACCTATTCATGAAATGCACCCAAGTCCACAAAGACTGAGGTTCCTCAAAGGCAGGGACTGAGACAGGAACAGGTCTGGGGGTGACCAAACATCAAGACAACTGCTTGTTTCAACGTGTGAAAGCTCAGACCCCAGATTCCTTTCCTTTGTGTGGTCTCTTTGTAAACAGCAGTTTCACTGATGAAAGATACCGAACAGAGGAAAATACCTTCTTGCTTGTTCTTGCCTGAATGATTGAACCATGGAGCCGGACTTCCATGGCAGACATGGGACTTCCAGCAGGCTGTTAGGACACAGTTAAGAAGGAAGCTCTTTTGAAAGGAGTACATTTCTTTTAACTCACAAAAGAGCAAGCACATCACAATTTGTCTCTGGAAGTTCTTTTGTGAACTGGCACATCCTACACTTTATACATCATTCATTTATAATCTGTAGAAGAGGGTCAGTAGTTGATGGACACCAAGATGTTGAGCATCTTCTAGCCTAAAAATGCTTCCAGTGTCCCAGCTGCTTTATCAATTGAATCTTGAGTCACAAGGACTAAGTGCATGTGGTGCATGTCACCTCAGAAAAGCTGCTGTGTTTAACTGGACTAAAATGTTATCTTCTCCCCCTTAAAGTTGTAACCAGCAACCCTAGAGCCTGCCATCACCATCTTTTACAAAAGAAGCAAGGCCAGAAATTTTTGCCTCCTTTCTCATGTCAGGAAGGGTCTTTATACAACAGATGAGCAAGAGTGGTGAAGGAATTAGAAATAAATGAGAAAACATGGAAATAAAGCTCATACCAGTTCCTTTGGACACACACACAAAAAAATGTATTACAGAAACATACCACATACGGTCGCAGACCCTTTCATAATCTCCTCTTGATGACTTTAACATGGTAGTCTTGGATGAATCAGTGGGAGATTTGCCCAAGTAGAAACCTCAGGACTGCACCCTCCAAAATTATCTTCACCAAAATCCAGAGAACTTAGCAGCCTTGATGTGCTCCCACAATGCATTTTGTGTCATTCCAAAGATGAATTTTGGCTTACCAAAATTCTTTGGCCAGTTACAACAAGGCCAAAAATAGTGGTGTCTACCTAACTGAAAGGAAAACAATAATCTCAAGGCAATTTGTCTTTACAGTAACTTCAGGGTTATGATAGAGATATGAAGGTGGCATATGGCATTCATACACAGCCGTCATCACTCCTCGTAGCAGTTAATAAGACAGGCCTGGAAGGAACGTTCAAGACGCAGATTTTGGTGGTTGAGTATGGTGCAAGGAGATGGGGGAGGGAGAGGTTACCGAAGGGCATTGAAGAAGGAAAGCAGCAGGATGGAGCTTTGGTTTTGACTTCTCATGAGGGTATGTTTTATTAATTATGAAATAATGGACAATATCACTTTGTTAGGAGTCACTGCTGGCTTGTACAAGGAATATTTACTAAGGCAAGTGGGGGAAATGTCCCTGTTTCCAAGTCCTTGTTTCAGACTTTTTACAGAGTTGGTACTGTGTTCCAGGACGAAATATTTTGTCCAAGGACACAGAAAGTCTAGGACAGGGCTGGGAAGTGATGGCAGGTGTCAGATCACCATCTCAGATCCTGATGACTCTTCTTCACCATGCTATTCACAATTCAACCATGTGGAAAAGCCTTCCTCTGCAACTACATAGGCCAGATGCATCAGTGAAAGGAGTGGTTTTCCCTGGGCAAAGGCAGAGGGAGTTGTAAGATATTCCTTGTGCCAGCTCAGCTCACACCATTAAGCTTTTCCAATACTATCTCACTTGTCGCTCACCTCACGCTGCCATTCCTTTTTATTTTTGACCAATATTTTACAACCCTCTTAAATACAAAACTGCTAGGAAGGGCACTCGGCATTTATGTAACACGCACAGGCTCTGAGGACCTGAAAAACACCCAGGACCGCTTAGCTGTACTCAGCAAAAGGTCTCACTGTACCACAAACCTGGCTGTTACCCAGGGCTCTTCCCGCACACCTGACAGCTTGTCTGTTTTTACAGTGGCTTTTCAGCAGCAGCAGAGAGTTTCCTCGGAGCAAAGCAGCTCACAAAGCCAGGGACAGAAGCTGAGGCCACCTGGCCCAGAGCTGCACCTAATGTCACAAAGGGGATTTTACCCAGGCTGTCCTTAAGAGGATTAGGGAATCATCTACGTGCAGAAAACAACAGTCACATCTGCTGCTCCAGCGCAAGTCGTTCTTATCTGCTCTCGTAAAGCTCATTTCTGCTCAGTGCCGACTTCTTATCATATTACAGGATCCTGGCCCATAACGCAGATGCTCGCAAAGAACAGGGGGCTGGATACAGGTGGGGGGTGAGCACCAGATCAAGTGTATTCGGAGTGCTCGGCAGTTAGCTTCATCTATCACACAGTACTTTAAGCAGCACCACTCAGAGCAAATAAACAAATAGGCCTGATTTTCAGAGGCTGGATATTCACTTCACAGCAGGCTGGATGACACTAAACAGTCAAACTTGTGAGGCTTCAGAGAGGATTTAAGAGGACTGTGGTGTGTTCAAAACTTGTGAAAATTTGACCAATTATTCAGCAGTTTAAATGAGTTAAACCTTAAAGCTCAACTCTCAAGTGATATTCCCAAGATACTTCCTATATCAGAGAAAGAAAAATCTTCATTGTGTCAGACATACAGAGGTATAAAATGGTACCAAACTGGTACATCTAAAAGGAAGAGGAAAGGAATACAACTTCACTAAGGCAAGACCTAAAACCTACCTACTTTTCTTAGCTATTTGAACACTAAGATACATGCAGACCATCCACCTTGATCTTTCCTCTTTTCCATTGGCAAGAGGTAATATCAGCAAGGTGTCTGTAAGTTGCTTTTATGGATTTTACAGATAGGCAATATTTCACTTTTTAGATTTTATAGCTAGAGTTGTAATTTATATTTCAGCTATGGCTTTGTAAAAGAAATCCAGGACTGCCCATTTGACCCCTAAGCAAGTCAGTCCTAATCCTATAATACAATACTATTCCGCAGGATTGAGCACCCTTTCACCATCGAGGTGGTCCTACCAGGTCAGTATTAAACCACCATACTCTTGCTTATCCTGCTGGTGCCACTGCAGTATACCTGTTGCATGGATTAGCGATGGACTTTCTCTGCCAGGACTCAACCTGTGATCATCAGCAGGACTGGCCTGGACGTACAGTGTGTGCGGGGATGGATGCAAGAAAGCAGGGACAGAGCAAGCTGCAACATGCACAGGGCACAAGGCATGGTGAGGAGCTGGACCTGGTGATTGTTGTCTGACTTGATACTAAAACCTCCCATGAAACAGGTTTCTCCTGCAAGTTCTAGCATTTATCTACCCTTACCTCTAGAAGTTTTTTCCCAAAAATATTTTACTAAAATATTCCACCAAAGTTGGTTGCCCCTTCCCTGCTACTGAAGGACAGGGGATTGCTCTGTGCTTTCTCACAGCCTTCTCAAAGGAAGACTTCACCTCCCTTCACTTCCTCAAAGGAAATTAATCCACTTCTTTCTACAGTTTTCTCAGTGGAATCATCTCCCTCTGCCTCATTGTTCTTGTTCATCTCCTCTGGGCTCTGTTAAGTGTTTCGACATCTTTCTTGAAGTGTGCTGGCCAAAAGCAGACATGTTATCCTAGCTCAGTCCCCATCACTGAGGAGAACAACTGCCCCAGCCCAGCTCTAGGGCTTCTGCCAGTTCCCCTGAGAATAAAATTTCTTTCTTTTGCAGCAGAATTACACCACTTCTCACTGAGTTTGCCTCCTAGATCCCTGTTGCACTAATATTTATCTGCACCCACAAATTCTTCCTTCCAAGAACAGCATTGTGCTGTTCTCTCTATTATAGAGTCGCATCTGCCAATTCCAAATTACTTCTCAAACTTTACCATCAAGATTATTCTGAGTTTCTAGTAAGTAAAGCACTTCCAGGTCTGGTCTGCTGGTATAACAGATACTGCACTTACCTTTCTGCACATTTCACTCAAATTAAATGACTGCCTTCAAACAATGGCCTGCCTCAGACAGGCAGGCATTTTTCAGATAATCTTCTTTCCAAATATAGCTATTGATACAGCTGTTAATTATCAGTTTTTAAGGTCACTTAAAAAAATCAGTTTCCAAAAAAAATAATCTAATTGAAATCTCCAGCAGTCATACCTCATATCTTTGTTTTAGAGTTTAGTTGTTCAGGGCAAGATCAATATCATAGGCTGCAGGCACTTGATCGATTGCGAGATTTTTCTCAGGCCAATTCATTGCTTTTAAAATGATTTATTGCACCTCAAATAAGAACAAATATTCTCTTAATGTCACTCTTGACACTAATTCTAAAGGCTGCTCTTAGCTGCTTTCCTAGACAACCACTAATGAAAAAGCAGCAGCCTCTCGGTCTGGTGGGAGTCCAGGATCTGAGCAAAGTTTCATAAAGGAATTGGGAGTTGCTGTGCTAGGTTAAGTCATTGATCCAGTTAAAGGATTGAAGACATGGGCACATAACCAGCTACTTAACTTATTATCTCCCAGCAAGTGAGCCACACTAACTGGTGATGTCCAAGCTCTCAGCCTGCTGAAACGTGCAGTAAAATGCTATAGCTTCCCTCATCACGGAGGTGAATCTGTTACTGAGGGAAGTTTTCTTAGCAATATTCATTTCAGAAGCATCACCGCATCAACAGCCTGCCAGAAGTGGCATCTTAATTATCACACAAAGGATAATCAATACAGAAAGATTGTGACAAGTAGGCTACTTCACCAAACAACTCGAATATTTTAAGAGTCTCCAGGAGAAGAGGCAAAACATAAAGGAGCTTACTGGCTACTTCTCCTTACAAGCTATTTCAGAGCTACCCTGATCGTGTCAGATGCAGCACTGCATTTTTTTGCACTTTTGGTGCAGCGGCAAGGAAAGCACCAGACGAGTGCTTGGCTCCTCAAATCTGCAATGAGGATCTTGGATGCTATCAGCTTGGGAAGTCATGCGGGGAGAAGACAGAGCAAATACTTCTGCAGCAGAGGTTCTATCAGGACAAAAGGGAGGGTCCCACTGGGATGGGTGCCCAACTGGCAGCTGCTTTGGGAAGGCAGAGTGGTGAGTACCTGACGCAGCAGCGCCATCAGCTATGAGCCTCTATCCACATCTCATAAGACCCAAGTGTTTAATTGAAGCTAAGCTGTAATTTGAACGTTCACCTTCTGAGATCTCCAGTAAGGGCAGAAATGCCACATCAGATCTCATCTTCACGCAGAAAGAGGAGTTAAAGAATAAAAATAGTAGCAGCCAGGTGCTCCAGTTCCTCAACTTGATTGCATTTGGCATGTGGAATATAGTAAGTTCAAAACAGTAATTACAGAATAATGCATATGATAAAAAGACCCAACTCACAAAAATGAAAGCAATTACAGGCAAAATTAGCTGGGAAAGAGAATTAATGGAAAAATATGACTGATGATGGAGATATTTTACCAGATGTCAGAAAAGTGACAATTAAAGAAAAAAGTCTGCTTAGAAAAAAAGAGACTTGTTTCATAAAATAAATGAAATTAGCTAAAATCCAAAATTATATTAAAAAGAGGGTGAAAGGAATTTGATAGAATTATTTAATAATTTAATAGTCAGGAATTGTTTTAAAAGCTGATAGAAAAGAGCACACATTCCATCGGTCAGGGCCATTAATAGATACAAGTGGCTGAGCTGGCAGGAAGAAACCTCAGCCGCAAGGATATTCATAATGTTTTCCAGTAATTACACTCTACGGAACAGACGCCTCTGTGTTTGGGAGGAAATTAGCCAAGGCATCCATAGGATCACTTGATGGAAAGATGCATGTCCAGTCACAGCCCCCTAAGAGGGCCACAGGGCATTAAGTGAAATGGGAAAACACACTAATTAGGAAATGTAATCGCTAGGAAGAATTAATAAATAAGCAAGAGGTGCTGGGAAGGCTGGCAGACTCCAAGGATACAGACTTGGTAAATCCTGAAGAAAACACCCCTGAATAAATAAATTCCATGGAGAAAGGAAACCTGCCCATTTGAAGAATATTAACGAGCAGTAATGAAAAGTAAATTTTATATAGGTGTGAAAGACGCCAGCATGAAAAAGTGAGTCATTGCAGAGGACTGGGATGACTACATGATGATTTGGATGATTGCAGTCTCTATGACCATGTATGATATATATGATGATTACACCTGAAATACTACGTGCTCAGTACAGGAATTTCCAGTCCAGTCCATTCTTATGAGTGGAAGATCTATAAGAATATTTATTTAGTAAGTAGAATTATTTCTGAAGTCAAATGAGGCAGGCTAAATCTATACTGTCCAGCCAATGATTTCCTACCCAAAATAAAGTTCTGTTGGGCCACGCATCATATTTCAGATTCCACAATCCCAGGATTAAAGACAGATATCTTCCAACATGGTGAATATTTTAGCTTTTCACTGGTCTTTGCTCTTGAAAATTACAGAAACGCTTGTTAGAAAATAGCATTGCTACAACTTCAATTCACAAGCCCTTAAGCTGAAGCCCTGATCTCTGGCTGCACTCTAACTGCCATGCAGAAAATATTTCATGGTGCACAATTAAATATTAACAGCCTTTTAAAGTGTATTCAAACAGTCAAATATTTACAAGCAAGCAATGAATTTGAAGTGTATAACACAACATTAAAAGACAAAATTCAGAGCCCTGTTGGAGAGAGGTGCCTATCACAGGAGAAACCCAGCTTTAGCTGGTAGGCAGTAACTTTGCCTTATCTCCTCTTTAAGGTTTAACATAATGAACACAGGGCCAACCAAACGTGCCATGCTAACTGAGCAACCCCTACTATTCAAAAATCTGCTTAACACACCTTTACCTTGAATGCAGATAAACTGCGATACCCAAAAGCAGCTCTTCTCCACAATATCTATACAAACTTCCCACTGTCACCCATCCTGTATGACCACCCTTGATCGGAAAAGAACAACTGTGGGACAAAAAGTTAACAGATCACTTCTCTGCCTTTTAAATGCACACCTGCTATCCTGAACTGACAACACAACTTGAGGTCACCTGGGTGAACTCCAGAGACATAACCACTAGGAAGCTGTTGAGAACACAAACTCCTTTCGCAGACTGCCAGCGTTCTCCACTTGGTCACGACAGAGTTTAGTGTTAAGCACTGACTGTATCTCAGCATCTGCCATTATTCTGAAGAATAGGCAGCAAATGAGAACAAGTGATGATGGCTACTTGGATGCTTAATTTTCAGTCAAAATGACAGTGATTACTGTAAGTTAGCTCAAAAGGATAAAAATACATACAAGAATGGGAACCAACTGCACATAGTCAGACCACTGCCTGCTGAAGCCATCAGATAATCATAGAAGTAGGAAATAAGAGGGAAAAAAAGCTTATAGCAAAGCCATACCAGTCACTGAAGAGAGAAAAGTGCTGCAAAATATCTGTATTAGATAAGAATAAACAGAAGTAATTCCTGCATCAGAAAGGCATCTTATTTCTATAGAGAAGTTAACACCCTGGGCTTAAATTAGCAATACGTGACATTTAGGAAACATTTCTTCCCCACTAATTTTTGGTTGGGAAAGATATCCAGTGGAGCTAATGGCCCAGACGCCCAATAATTACACAGACAAAAAACAAAGCCAGGCAGCACACACCCAACATTACCTGAAAGTATCTAGAATTAATTAGGGCAGCACCCATTTTCCTTGTATTTAGCGGAATGGAGAAATTAAATATTTTGATCTGATTACAAAAATTGGTGATGTCTACCTAGCGAATCCCTTCTTGCCTGCAAAGAAGGAATTTTACAGCTGAGCCCTGTCCTGACTGAATTCAGTGACAAGATTTCCACTGATTTGTATGAGACCAGGAGTGGACCTTCCCACACTGTGAGACTGGAACAGAGGAGCCCAACCAGAACATGGACCGCTCTTTCAACATAGCATGGGCTACACAACTTTAGCAAAAGCTCCCCAGTACATCTCACAGCACTGGCATGAACCATATTTGTAGAGGACTTTTGTACCTCTCAAGCAATGCAATTGCTGTTACATTTGGCACTGCTGAGTTTTACTATTACACGGCAGCAGTGCCACGTACTCAACTTGGGTGACCAAGAAGAGATCACAAGAGCTTGCACAGGAGGTTGGGAAGAGAGAGAAACCTTCAAGCGTGGTCAGCAGGGACCGGGGGAAGGAGAACACCCCACAGGAACAAGGATGATCTGCCCGATCTGCTTCCCATATAACAACCAGGGCAACTAAGGAAAGGCGACAGGTGATAGTAGTAGGCGACTCTCTTCTGAGTGGTATGGAAGTACCCATTTGCCAACCAGACACGCTCTCTCTTGAGGTGTGCTGCTCACCAGGGGCTCGTGTCAGGGACATCACTGAAAGACTACAAGCCTCATACAGTCCACTGACTATTAGCCACTGCTGTTGTATCACATGGACACCAATGATACAGTCAGGAGCAGTCTGAGGAGTATCAAGATGGATTACAGAGTCCTGGAAGCAGTGGTAAGGGACTCTGGACCACAGCTAGTTTTTTCTTCAGTCCTCCCAGTGAAAGGGAAGAGGTTTGAAAGGGCCAGTTGAATCTGGTGAATCAACAAATGGTTACAGGACTGGTGCCACATCCAGGAGTTCAGCTACTTAGACTGTGGGACTTGCTTTGAGAAACCTGGTCTACTGGGGGCTGATGGGGTCCACCTGTCAAGAGAAGGGGAAGAGCATCTTTGGTCATAGGCTTGCCAAGCTGGTGAAGAGGGCTTTAAACTAAAGTTGCTGGAGAAGGTAAACCTCAATCCATCCCACTCCTATCAGTTTGATGCTAGTGCCAGCAAAAGATGCCCAGAACCTGGAGAAGGATCACAGGTCAGCAGGAGAGCACCTGAAGAACAGCACAAAGGAATTCCACCCACTAAGTCAGCTTTATTGGGGGCCCAACTTAAGTGCCGCGATGCAAAGCTCATAGCATGGGGAATAAACAAGAGGAGTTACAGACATGCACATACCTGCAGGGCTATGATTTTATCGGCATCACTGAGACATGGTGGGATGGCTCCTATGACTGGAGTGTTGGAATAGAAGGATACAGGCTCTTTAGGAAGGACAGGCAGGGGAGACAAGGAGGGGGTGTTGCCCTCTATGTCAACAACCAGCTGGAGTGCATGGAGCTCTGCCTGGGGATGGATGAGGATCCAGCTGAGAGCTTATGGGTCAGGATTAAAGGGAGGGAAGGGACAGGTGACATCATAGTGGGGGTCTGCTACAGGCCACCTGACCAGAAAGACCAAGCAGATGAGCCCTCTATAGACAGATAGGAGCAGCCTCACATTCACAAGCCCTGGGCCTCATGGGGGACTTCAACCACCCTGATATCTGTTGGAGGGACAAGAGAGCAGGGCATAAGCAATCTGGGAGGCTCCTGGAATGCATTGATGATAAATTCCTTCTCCAGGTGGTAGAGGAGCCAACAAGGAGAGGTGCTATGCTGGACGTTGTTCTCACCAACAAGAAGGGGCTGGTGAGGAATGTGAAGCTCAAGGGCAGCCTCGGTTGCAGTGACCATGAAATGGTGGAGTCCAAGATCCTTAGGGCACCAAGGAGGGTACACAGCAAGCTCACTGCCCTGGACTCCAGGAGAGCAGACTTTGGCCTCTTCAGGGAGGTAGAGTATCATGGGATAAAGACCTGGAGGGAAGAGGGGCCCAAGAGAGCCAGTCAATATTCAAGGATGACCTGCTCTAAGCTCAGGAGCGATGCATCCCAACAAAGAGGAAGTCAGGCAAAACCACTAAGAGGCCTGCATAGATGAACAAGGAGCTCCCGGACAAACTCAGACACAAAAAGGAAGCCTACAGAAGGTGGAAGCAAGGACAGGTAGCCCTGGAGGACTACAGAGAAATTGTCTGAGCAGCCAGGGATCAGGTTAGGAAAGCTAAAGCCCTAACAGAATTAAATCTGGCCAGGGACATCAAGGACAACAAGAAAAACTTCTGTAGGTATGTCCGTGATAAAAGGAAGACTAGGGAAAACATGGGCCCTCTCTGGGATGAAACGGGAGACCTGGTTACCAGGGATGTGGAGAAGGCTGAGGTACTCAACAACTTTTTTGCCTCAATCTCCACTGGCAAGCGCTCAAGCCACACCACCCAATTCACAGAAGGCAAAGACAGGGACTGGGAGAATGAAGAACCACCCATTGTAGGAGACGATCAGGTTCGAGACCATCTAATGAACCTGAAGGCGCACAAGTCCATGGGACCTGATGAGATGCATTCATGGGTCCTGAGGAAACTGGTGAATGAAGTTACTAACCCACTATCCCTCATATTAGAGAAGTTGTGGCAGTCCAATGATGTTTTCTACAGACTGGAAAAGGGGAAAGATAACCCCCATTTTTAAAAAGGGAAAAAAGGAAGACCCAGGGAACTACAGATCACGGTGCAGATCCCCATGGAAGCTAAGCTAAGGCACATGGGAAATAAGGAAGTGATCAGTGACAGCCAACGTTGCTTCAGTAAGGGCAAATCGTGCCTGAAAAATCTGGTGGCCATCTTCGATAGGGTTACAGCATTGGTGGATAAGGCAAGATCAACTGACGTCATCTACCTGGACCTGTGCAAAGCATTTGACACTGTCCTGCACAGCATCCTTGTCTCTAAATTGGAGCGACATGGATTTGACAGATAGACCGCTCAGTGGATAAGGAATTGGCTGGATGGTCATGCTCAAAGAGTTGCAGTCAATGGCTCGATGTCCAAGGGGAGACAAGTGAAAAGTGGCGTTCTTCAGGGGTCGGTATTGGGACTGGCACTAACACCTTCATCAGCAACATGGACAGTGGGATTGAGAAGACCCTCAGCACATTTGCTGACAACACCAAGCTGTGTGGTGCAGTCAACACACTGGAGGGAAGGGATGCCAACCAGAGGGACCTTGACAGGCCTGAGAGGTGGGCCCGTGCGAACCTCATGACGTTCAGCAAGGCCAAGTGCAAGGTCCTGCACCGGGGTCGGGGCAATCCCAAGCACAAATACAGGCTGGGCAGAGAAGAGATTGAGAGCAGCCCTAAGGAGAAGGAATTGAGGGTTTTGGTTGATAAGAAGTCCAACATGACCCAGCAATGTGCGCTTGCAGCCCAGAAAGCAAACTGTATCTTAAGCTGCATCAAAAGAAGCGTGACCAGGAGGTTGAGGGAGGTGATTCTCCCCCTCTACTCTCCTCCCGTGAGGCCCCACCTGGAGTACTGCGTTCAGCCCTGAGGGCCCCAACATAAGAAGGACATGGACCTGTTGTAGTGAACCCAGAGGAGGGCCACAAAGATGATCAGAGGGCTGGAGCACCTCTCTTATGAAGACAGGCTGAGAGAGTTGGGGTTGTTCAACCTGGAAAAGAGAAGGCTCCAGGGCGACCTTATAGCAGCCTTCCAATACCTGAAGGGGCCTACAGAAAAGCTGGAGAGGGACTTCTTACAAGGGCATGTAGCGATAGGACAAGGGGTGATAGCTTTAAACTGAAAGAGGGTAGATTTAGATTACATATAAGGAATACTATGTGGGCAGTGAGGCACTGGAACAGGTTGCCTAGAGAAGCCATGGATGCCCCATACCTGGAAGTGTTCAAGGCCAGGCTTGGTGGGGCTTTGAGCAACCTGGTCTAGCAGAAGGTGTCCCTGCCCATGACCAGGTCATCTTTTAGGTCCCTTCCAATCCAAACCATTCTATGATTCTATGACTGTTATCCAGAACAGGCACTGAATTTCCTGGGCTTTGTGCAAACCTGTTGCAGCTGGGCATGAGTCTGTGATAAACCCTGCATCAAGACTCTGCCTGCAGATACAGAGCACGTACCCAGGGGGAAAAGGGTATCCCTGCACTTGCAATTCACACTTATACACTGGATGCCCTGTACCCATGGCATAATGCTTTCTGCATATGAATGCAACAGTTATCCAGATGTGAAAAAAAAGTATATTCAGTCTTCTTTCACCTTCTGCCCTTTCCTTCCCATGCCTTCAGCCTGGCTGTCTCATGGTTAAATGTGAGCATTGAAGAATACCATAACAACTGCACAACTGTGTATTAGCACCACCGCAGAGAGCACACAGACCATACTGCATCTCACTGTGTGTTCCTCTCCGGCCACTCAATGAGCTCGTTAGGTAAACATAAAACAGGAGTACACATAATAATTTTTCTTCTGCTTTATGAACTTCAAACAGTTTAAATACAATTGCAGTGACTCTGATTATTCTTCTGTTTATACTGTGCTGGCCTGCCCCAGCATAGAAATTAAACAATTAATGATAAAACGAATGAAGCCAGACCTAGCCAGGGAATAAACACCTTCTGGGTACTGGTCAAAAACACAGTATTTGTGCAGCTAAAACACGTCACGCAAATCCCATTTCCTTTCAGCAGAGGACCAAGACTTCAGAGCCGCTGACAGTCACGTCTCCAGTCACTCCCTTGGCTGTCCAACTTAAGTACCTACAACATTTAAGATTTCTGGACAGAGAGAGCAACGCATTTCACTTGCGATCTCAAAATCTGTGTGCTGTGGTCCAATTTCAATCTTGTTTATGCAAAACCAAACTAAGATTACTCCACAGAAGTCAGTGTCATTTTAGGCAAGCATCAGAGTCAGGCACCCACTGAGCAAGGAGTTTTCAAGAAAGGGAGACAGGCTGGGAGGATGCCACTGCCCCGCTACTCGGCATAGACATGGCAGCATCATGCAGGTGGTGCTCCAGGTCACAGCAAGAGAGGAAAGGCAGGCAGCGTGATGGGCCATATACAAGCAAGGTACAGAGCAGCTCCCAAGTGATACCTATTTCAGTAAGCAGCAGCAGCAAGAAACCTCAGTCCCCACAGTGGACAGTACTGCACTGGACTGATGCTGGGTGCTTGGGGGCCCACCTGCTCCAACTCTGCTCTGACCTCTGCAAACTCCTCACCAACCCCATCTGCTCCAACGAGCTGACAAGATCTCTTAGCAGTAGCACAGCACAAAACTTTTCACCTCTAAGTCTTCAGCTGTTGGAGTTTGCATAAAGAATATGCAGAGATGCCCAGGTCTGCACTGGAGATGGTATTTGCATGTCTATCAAGATCTCATCAACAGATAGTGCTACATCCAGCACAGTTTTGTGGAGAAGTATCAAGTGTTTCTACAACTGAGGACGCACACAAACATCCATTTTGTGAATCCGAATACCTCTTTTTTATGTATGTGCAATTTGCTTTCCTGCATATACTAATAGAGAAAACAAGGACACAGAGCACAGCAGGCATGAGGGAGCCTGAAACGCTAGCAAGTGAGCAGCATCGAATATTTAGGAGGGTCCCTTCTGGACTGAGAGGCCAGAAGTCTGCCTGCAACCTTGACCTGCATGGGATGCTGATATAGAGAGTGTGTCTTCTAGTAAATAACAGGAAGCCACGTACGTGGGTATCTGCAGGATGTTCAAAGTCCTAACAGTAGACTAGGAGCTTTATATATAATACTGAAAAGCCTTTATTTGTTGAAGGTGGGAAGGAAGTGGTTCTTTTTGTGAGGCTTCACTAGTCTCATCATAGTGTTATAGCATTTCAAAAAAATCTTCCTTCTTTTGGCAGAGGAGATATAAACCAAAGATACTTGAGCAGCACTAGATCCTTCAACTTCCCTGCAGCAGAGATGATGAGAGCCCAGGAACCTGCACAGCCTGATTCTGTCTGTGCACTGTTCACCTGGGCGATGCTGCATACCCCTACCCACGGTGCTACTGCTGTGCACAACTCCAGAAGCAGTGCTACACTTGGGAGGAAAAAAAATGTGAAATATTTTTGCAAATATGTGAAATCTATCAACACTTCTAATGAAGGAAGATTCTGAAATCTGTTAAACACTGATAAAAATTATGAAATAGTTCATAATACCTTATCTCCTGGGGCGGGGGGGGGAACCAAACCTGGCTTGTTACTCTACTGGAAAAAAAGGAAAAAAGCTTGTATTAGCACTCCAGTAGGCAGTGCTAATAACACCACAGCACTCAGGTCACCCAATTGCAGATTTTACAATGAAAACACGCCCTGAAGGATAACAGCAATTGCGCTTGCTAGAATAATAAAATCTGTCAGCTAAAGACACCATATGATACACTAGAAATAAAAGCATTATTCAGGCAAAGCTGGGTTCATTTACTGTTTATGCAATATAGCTTCCCATTTGCACTGGGCTACTTTAAAGGTGGCTGTCCAGCCACAGCTCTACAGTTCACATGACAGCTACACTGTCTCCTTCCCATTCACTTAGGGCTGGGCTGCAAAACCTTCAGTCATGATGTTCACGTGACTTGGCCCATTAAGGCGATGGGGCAGCTTACTGCACAGATACATAATACAGTATACATAATACAGATACATAATACCATCTAATGGGCTGTACAGAATTTGGCCCTCACAGTTATATGCTCAGTTCTTGATAACAACACAGGTTCCCAAATACCCTGGAAAGCAATGCCACAATGCATCCTCCCCTGTGGATGCAGTATCTTGGAGGACCAGGAGCCTTGAAAGGACTCTAATGGAAGAAGGCTGGAAATGATATTAAAAGCATTTAACCCTTCCCACCACATATTGAAGACCCATGCCTCAGAAACTGTTCATTGACTGGGGAATGCTTATGCTTCTCACGCCCCAGCAATGCCATTTTTGTTAGATCCAACATCCTCAAAAGGTGCTTATCATCTATGCAATCATTAACCATACCGCCTCTTCATGGGGAGAGCAAAAGATCATAGCCGGAAATACACTTTACCCTCCTGGACCCAAATGGGGCACTTGCTTCTGGGTACCTGGAGCCAGCAGAGCAGGGAACATGCAACACAGCTCATCAAACACAAGATCAGCCTTTTGCATCCAAGATCTTGCACACTGAACACAATGAAGGTTACAGACAGTAACGTGCAAAGCTGTGTCCTAACCCAAGCACCTGCAAAATGCTAGCTGATTCAGTTCGGATTCACCTCCTGAAGGCCCCAGGGCTCCTAGGAGATAACATGTCTCACAGAAGGGTAATGCTAGAAAGTTCAGCTCTGCACGTCTATGCATTTCTAACTCCCTGAGCACTATATATATGGTAGATATCACACTCAATATCATGCTCCAAGAATGTCTCCTCACTGCAGCGCTGGCTGTTTTCTAGTCAGGGTTGCTTTTCTGAAGTCACTTTTACATACCAAAAACATTTTTTGTGTATGATTCAGAAACATGCTATAGTAATAGAGGGGAGACAGGGAGTCTGCCCAGCTCCATTCAGTTTTATCTCTACCAGCTGCTGTACAAAAGCACAAGCAATTCAGGAATCATGGCAAAAACATTTTTCTAAACTGTCCTATGGTCTATTGAGAGGGACGGAAGTTTATTACCATCAATGACTCACTCCCTGCTGAAGCTTTTTCCTGGACGAACTGCGTTCTGTGCTATTATGTTCCAGTAACAATAAATTAATAATAGGCAAGGGAATTCATAGTTTGCCTCACAAAAATGTAACCAAAGCAAGGAAAATATGGAATATGCTATAGAGATTAAGTGAAATATTTCATTCCTCCTCTTCTGATGTGCAAGAATTATAGCCCTCCATAACAAATTTCAGTCTCTCTTTGTCAAGACATACAGACATACACGAACACAAAATATTGAAAAGGAATTGTGTTTGTATCAAACGTAACTTTAAAAAACCCACATTTTTTCCTCTGTCAGTTCCTGTAGTAAGTGCAGAAAATTTGCTTCCCCCAACACAGCCAAAAAGGTAGAAATCTTAGGATACCTGGGATCAATTCCTTACCCTACTAACCTTCCTCTATGATCCTTGACAAACCATTTCGCCTCCTTTTGCCCTTCCCAAACCTGTAAATAAGGAAAAACACCTTCGCCTCAGCAGAAGTCTGTGAAAAAAAGCCTCTGTTAATGACTTTTAGGGCCACATTTAGCTATAGGGAGGCGGAAATGCCATCTTAAACTCAACAGCACAAATTAGCCAGATTGCTATGTGGAGTAAGAAGTTGATTTCATCTTTGTGTTAAAACTCAGGTTTGTTCTCCTGGTTCCTACCCCATTGGCCATCTTTGAATTTCATGCTATACATTCAGGATTTTTGCACCATCATGCTAGAAGCTTTGGTTTTTTCAACTATACTGCAATGTGGTGAGCTCTGCAGAGTACCTCCCAATTTGTAAAAATAAAACCTACTTTAACACCTGGCTCATACTGGAAACTAGAGTTTCATACTACACTAGCAAGGAACTTCTGTTCACAGAAGGGGAGAAAAGAAAAATAAAAGCTTTTAAATCTGGAAAATATACTTTGAGCTTCATGCCCATCTGCATCTGAGTCTATCAAAACAAGGCTTCCCCCAAAACTGACTCAATCCTAAACTCTAACAGCATTTTGTCTCTTCCATCTATATAGTTTATCTATCTTATGACCTATGCCTACAGCATCCCAACACCAATGTAGTCATAAGCGTGTGTGCACCCTCCCACTCTTGTGGAAAAGTCCCTATTTCACAGGTTCAGCCCTGGGAGCATCGGTCCTCTAGCCTGTGGCCACCATAGGGTTGCCTAGAACAGTATCTCCCATCCAGTCTGTGCAGGAGGAGTTATATCTATCTACTGCCATTGAGGTATGACACACATGCAGCCTATTTACAGGGGCAATCAAGATTCAATAAAGTAACTTCAAAATATGCCAGATGTCAGGCTTTGTGTTTACAGAGAGAGCAAAGCAATCTGAAGACATCTGTAATTATTTCTTTCTCTGGAAGTGAGAATTTTAAAGGGAAAGGTGGGTGGAGAGGGGGGAAAAACTCTTGTGGTTCTGATTGTCAATTAAGAGCAAGTGTTAGTAAGGGAAAGATTAAGAAAGGAGCAAGTTTTCAAAAGCTCATCCCACTCATCTGAGTAAGCAGGCAAAAGTAAAGAGCTCGGCTGCTCCAAAATGGCATGGGACCATGCAGTCTGAACAGGACCAGGGAGCTCCTAGAAACATCCTACTGCCCCCATCCCCAGAGCCAGGACAGATCCCACATTGCTCCATCCTCCAAGCACAGAACATGAGCTAATCACAGCAATTCTGACAAAACTCACTGATTTAACAAGTGCTGAACGGAGCGTCTCAGATGAGCTCTGGCTCCCCCATCCCATTTTACTTCATTCAAGAAGAAATCTTGGAGTGCCAATGTGGCTGAAACCCTGGACAGGCAGCTGCGGCACTCACAGTAATGCCTCAAGATCCCCTAGTTAGTTCAAGGGCCAGGGAGCAGGTTCTTCTTGGTCTTCTGTTCCTGACATGTGAACTTGGACTTGTTCTCTTGTAGCAGGTATAATTCAAATACGCACTTAAATGCTTTGCTAAATAGGGATGGATTGCTGAACCAGATCCAGAATTTATAAAGCACCTTGAGCAGGAATACAAGTTATTATAGTGACTCAGAAAAAAAACCACTATGTGAAAAGGAAATATTTCTTCATGGCAATACAGATTTCCATTGTCTTAGAATCATTCTTTGGACATGAAAACGGTCTGTGAAACATTTGAGATGGCATGGAAGTAATTTAGACAGTGCTTAACGCTCCATTTAAGGAGATTTGGTTAGAAGACTATGAAATTATAAATATCTACCTGTAGAAGCAAATTTACCTTCCAAATTTATGAATGAGTTTAACAGACAGCTGCATTAAAACCAAGTTTATTGATACTGCAAAAACTCTTGGGAGGACACAGAATTTGTCTGCAATCTGAACTTGTCATTAGTGCTTTACTGAACAAATAAAAAAAATAGGCTCTTTCAGCATATCTAAGTATTATCATATTCTAAGTTTGCTTAGCATCTGCCGTACAATATTAGCGTGCAATGCAGTTTCAACAAAGAGAACAAATAAAGGTATTTTAACAGTGGAAGACATGAAAGAAAGAGCATTCTCACCACCAGCAGCTGAGCAAAAGGCTCTTATGCCACCAGTGAAGAAAGAAAGACAGCATTAGAGGAGAGTGTAAATAAATAGTTCAGCATAAGGGACAATAATTGAACTTAAAAGCCATATATAGAAATAAAACGTACATTTAATTTTTTTTCTGCTTTTGTCAAAGGTAAATAGTGACCAGACCTCAAACATAGAGAAAGTGCCACAGCTCGAGTGGAGCCTAGCTCACCAAACCCTAATTCCCAGCACACCTTCAGCAGGAGCTCAGGCAACTCCTTCCCCCTTTTGCCAAGGATGAGGGGTCATCATTTCACACCACAGAAACTTCTATATTTGAAAGGCCGACAAATTCACAGCTTTAGCAAGTTACTGAAAATATGATGCTTGTAGAGAAAGAGAGAGTACATTAAGGGCAATATAATGTACAAAAGGGGCATTCTGTGCTCCTTTCTGCAAGATCAAAATCACCTCGAGCAGTAGGGTGAGGATGGCTACGGAGAGGAGGAAGGACAGCAGGAACAGGGCAGTGCTGGGCAGGTCCACAGCCATCCAGCCACTGCACCAGCCTGTTCACGGCCATGACACAAGGATCCTGCAAAAGTGACACCTGTCCACAGTACCCGACTGGCAAGGGACAGCAGCTCTTCCTAGAAGGGCTTGTAGGATGGCATCATGTCCTATAGAAGGAAAGCAGAAAATCACAGCCATGGAAGATACATGAAAAAATTTGGCTCCGTACAAGTTTTACTTTCTTTTGCATTTCATCTTTCCAGGCCCCATTCACATCAACAACCTGCTCCTACAAACTGGGTGCAACCAACAGGCAGAGCTCAGGACAGAATCCGGCCCATCATGTTTCCTCAAACGTGTCCATCGCTGCTGCAGTTCCCCTGAGGCAGCCCTGCAATGCATCACAAAACCAGCCCGACCCCCCGACCCCCACCAGGGTGGGGGAGTCCCATGGCTGCCACATTAAAACAGTGACTTTTATTCCAAATAAGGGAACTTGTTGCAAACTCCCCTCAAGCTGCCTTGTTCTGGCTGGTTTATGTTAGGGAGACAAGACTAAACAGACCTTCATATTTTCAGAATTAACCACTAAAAATGAAAAATTGGTTGTTTGTTTCCAGAGTGCAGATGAAGGAGACTCCTGGGGCCAGCAGCCTCTTTTGGAAACCATGCCATAGTGAAGCCGGCAGCGGCTTATCTCCTTTTTCTTAAGAGTCTTTGGGACAGATTCAGTGAGGAGTAAACACGTGCAAGCTCTGAGCCACATTTTGGTACAACCACACCATCTCTCTCCAGTTTCTTCCAATATAGACCCGGGTTAACTTGTGGTCCCATGGAAGTTTTCCTATTGTATTGCCCCATTATTTTTGCCACTGTGGAAGTCAGATTGTTTTTTTTTTAAGCTTGCCTATTAAATATCAGATCAGGAGAAGTTTCACTGCTTTGCAGCAAACACACCACATAGTCTGCATCTTTTAACTGCTGTCATGAATGTAAATAGGAGCAGGTCACTTCATTTTCCTCTTGTTATTTAAGCTGTTTCAGTTGTCTTTCTAACTATCAGGACTGCTATTTAGTACAGCAAGGCTTGAATTAGATATTTTTAGGCTGCACTCCTTGAACAGATGCAGCTTTACTCTATCTGTCTCCGAAGCCACGTGGAAGATCTATGACCAATTTGTGCAGTGCTGAGCTCAACCTAATATTGCCACCTCTCAGCAGAGCTTATTTACTCAGGTTCAGCCTAGGCAAACTGAATTTGCCTCAGCCTGACACACAGACATATGCTCACATCCCAGCTGGCAGTATCTAGGTACCACCTGGTTAACCCTTCCTTTGCTTTTCCCCATCTCTGCACAGCCACAGGCTGTTTACTCAAACCTGATAAACAAGATAAGCCTTAACATGGCAAAGAAGTATGGAAAACAAGGACAAATACTGCCCAGGATGTGACATTTATTCAGAAACAGAATTTCAATACAGTGCTTGTGGTTAAACAAAGAGGGAGAGAGAGAGAGAAGAGAAACAAGGGAAGGTCCTACAAGTCAACAAGGGCACAAATGCCATCATTCACCAACACTTAGAGGAAACCTGTCCCCAGCTCCTTTTGCATAAATCAAGACTGAGTCCCACCAATCCCTTGAATACTTTATTACCCCATAATCAAGCTATTGAAAAGCCTTGTTCTTCCCAAAACCCAGTGCCACGGGCTGCTGGTTCCCTACCCCACATGGGAAACACTGGGGCTGCAGCAGGCAGAGGGCTGCTGTAGCCAGAAAAACAAGGAGGCAGCCCAGCTAAGGACTGACTCCACTGTTACTACTGTGCAGGGAGCATGACCACTAGCCTGTGTTACTGTCAGCTCCCTGGAGATCCAGACAGAAGTCAGCACATCAGTAGAAAGCAATTTAAAAGTCTGGAGGAGCGCTGAGCAGCAGCACCCTGTTGCAGGTAGGAGAGGCAGCAAGAGAGCTTGGAAAGGACCAAATTCCATATCAGCCTCCTTCCACATCCCCAAGTCCAGTGATGTTTTCAAAGCACTCACCGGCATGCCTCATTTCTGGTTGTGTTTATTTGAACTGCACATGTAAATACCTTGTTAGAGAAAGAAATGGCCTTTTTGATGATAACTCACCTCTCCTGCATTCCTAAGCCCATGGTACAGACACACAGTGACGTGGATAGTGCAGGCATGGCTGCAAGCACAGCTACTCACCTGGCTGCAAACCAGGACTCTGTGTTGCCAAATTAAAAGCAGAAATGCAGATTGGAAGATGCCGTCCCCCTGCCAGCCACACAGCCACCTAGCACAGAAGGGGTTCAACTGAAGCGGTAGCGTGAATGCAAAACTCAGCTGAGCTCTTTCCAGGAGACTCCCCATTCAGCTCTGGCTGTGCACAGCCACATGTTCCCACAAATTCTTCCCCTTTGTAGTTAGTGCTTTTAATCCAGTCAGGAATTGAAAAAACTACTGAAAAATATCAATTTGCTGTTCTTAATGCTTAGCTTCAAGAGAGACAACCAACAAGAAAACACAGTGTTGAAAGGAGACAACAGCAAGTACGTGAGCACAAGGCAGGGGCTGGGATTATCCATCTGTCTCTGCCAGGAGCTTACTTTCTCCTCTGAATTATGTTTGAATGAGGCAGGATCTAATCTAAATGGAGAAATGTGGTGCTTGCTTTTACCAGAATTAAAATTTAAAGGTCACATGCTGTTTTTTGACACAAGTCTAGAGCAGATCCCCGAGTGATGGCATGACTTCTGGTTTACATATATATCTCTCACAGCAGAATCTAGTTCAGTATCAGGACGACAAATCCAGAAAAAATGTGGTGTGGTGGGGTTTTTTGCTGCTGCATAATCTCCAAAAAGTACATCAATAGTTAATTCAAGTAACACTATGCTGACTCAGTCCTCTCAAGTATCAAGTTCTGGGATATCTGAACACAAGCAAATCTTGATCACAATATAGGTATATGCCCTCTTAAAGCATAGGGTGAATGTTAGGCTAATTTCTTGTCTTAGGTTGATGAGTACCAATTGAAGTGCAATACCTTGAAGAGATGCTAACTGCATCTACAAGTAGTTTTAGAGTAGCCCTCAGCAAGTACACACAGGAACACCTCCACCTCTGAGCAATTTCCCACTGGGGAGGCAAAACTCCATCTCCTTCATTTTACAAACATAAGCAGTTCTCGTTAATTCAACTAAACCAGGGAAATTCACACAGAATACAAGGTGGAAAAAGTTGAGTGCCTTTGCCCACAGAGATAGGTACGTGGATATCCATGTACGCATGCACTCTGCCAAAGCCTGCCAGATCCTGCTGTGACCACTACTCCTAACTTACTATTACTTTTCCCCCCCTCAGTTTTACAAACCATTGTTTAACCAGAGAAGTGTTTGAGGGAGTTTTAGCTCTGTAACAACCCCTCAAAAAAAAAAATATATCTGAAACGGTTACACCCAAAAGCGGGGAAACGTGTATGCACTAAAATTATCTCTGGAGCTCTTACAGAGCCTTTTAATAGGCAATAAAGTTGTGGCTTCAGGAACAGGTTGTTAAGATGAGGCTAAATACTCTCACTTACACCACAGATGAGCCAAAAATCCTCAGTATTTTGGGGCTGCAAACATCCTCTTATGCATTTTGTACCTATCCCAAGGGGCGCCGGTTCAGCCTGGAGGGGTGTCAGTGTTGAAAAGCTCAGCTGTAAATCACAGCCAGACAAAATGCACCAGCCGCCCTGGGGTGTGCGCAGCAACAGTGACAGCTGGTGGGCACGGGGGGAAAGCCCCACACATCCTCCTCCTCTGCTTAGACTGAATCAAAATCCTCAAACCTTGGAGAGAGGAGCCACAAATCATACACTGTGTGCACAAATTGCTGTGCCCTTCAAAAGGAAAGCGCCCAGGACTGAGCCCTCCCAGCCTGCTCATTCAGCCAGCCCTCTTGCCCTGGTGCATTTATCACCAGGGCTGTACACCCTCCCTCTGGTGAGATTTTGGGAGATTACACTCTTATGCAGCACCAGCCAGGCATTTGAAAGAGTTGTTAGCATAGCCAGGGCATGATTTACTGCCTCGCAGTTTGCTTGCCGCCCCCTCCCGCACTTGCCTTCATTTACACATCTTTCTGTGGGGAAGAAAATGGGCTGCTGAAGACACAAAGTCTGGTTCTTCATAAAATTTAGGCTACTGGCAGCAACCTCATATTATAGAGGAGAAAGTGAGTGACAAGTGGTGGGGAGAAGGGATGCCCAAGGTCACACCAAGAAAGCCACTGGCAGCTTGGGACTGAAGTCCCAAGGTTTGGGAAAACCCTCAAGGCAACAATTACTTTTGGGTGCAGTTGGCCCAGGGACCAGCAGGACCACAGGGCCAGGAGGTCTGGCAGCCATTCACACAGAGATGCTGAAGAGCCTAAAACCTGGTTCTTACTCTTCTGGGGAGAAAACAGCTTTTTGAAATTGTCCAGTATTTTCTCTCTCACACCAAACAGGGAACAGACTGTACTTTTTGCTTCTGATTCACAAATATTAAATCCCCTCTTCCCTCTATTGGTGACTCATGAAAGTGACTTATTCACCTCCAGATAGTTTTATTTCCCCCACACTGTAAATTAAAAAAAATCCTCCACATGGGCCTCTTGGAAAAAAAAAAAAAAAAGAGAAACCTTTTCTTCTACTCATCAGCCTTTGCTTACAACACAGATTAAAAGAGAGTTCTTCTCAGACTCCAGACACTAACTTACTTCTCTGGCTGGTCTACAAAGTCAGCAGAGTTACAGTACAGAAGGAATCCTGCCCCAGCTTTAAGCATATTACTCTCCCCACTAGAGGCTGCTGAAGCAAAAGCAACATGACAGCTCTGCTCCATGCAGGGTGGCCATGGGCTTCCCAACCCACCTGCAAGCAGAGCCAGAGCTGCAGAAATAAAATTAGAAGAATGGTGGAAAAGAAAGATTATTTTGCACATTGATTTTGTGTTTGGGTTTTGGGCATTTGGGCTTTTATTTGTTGTCTTTTTTTAGGTTTGGGTGTTTTTTGTTTTGTTGTGTTTTGGTTTTATTGTCGGTTTGGGGGAGGCGTTTTGTTTTTTTTTTAATTT
Source organism: Phalacrocorax aristotelis (assembly GCF_949628215.1). NCBI lineage: Eukaryota > Metazoa > Chordata > Aves > Suliformes > Phalacrocoracidae > Phalacrocorax > Phalacrocorax aristotelis. Next base: position 9,290,331 of record NC_134287.1, on the reverse strand, counting down.
TTCTTCATTATGAGAGGCTCTGCAGTGAGTCATAGATTCACAGGGGCTATAGCCCAGCCAGGCAGTTGGGAGACAGAAGGTGGGAAAAGAAGGTACTAACGCCCTTGTACACATACAGCTGTGTGGGAGGAGAGAGGGAAAAGACAACAGTGCCATCCCTCAGGAGGTTAGGATGTTTTCTGCTGCACAAAGCACTTTAATTGCCCCATTGTCACAAAGGGCAGAGAAAGGGGTTCAAGCTGAAAGCACTGAAAGCAAAGCAAGATGGCTAGGCAAGAGCTCAGGGAAAAGGAGGGCAACATTAAACCCTTGCAAAGATCCCAAGAGGATCAACATGTGAAGACCTGTCTATCTGTTGAGGCTGGGTGCCACACCACCCTCCACACCAACAACAGCCAAGAAAGCTGTTTGTAACAGGGGACATGCTGAAGGTAGGGCAGCACACATCAACCTCCTTGATACTATATTATGCATATATTATATATGCATATATAGATGCATAATTATACAGTGCTTTTTCTGCCACAGATCTCGGAGCTTTTTGCCCCACTATCTAAGAAAGACCAGCTCCCTGCAAGGTTAACATTGGTCCTGGCTGCACACCATCACGGAGTACTCAGGGTGGAAAAGACTTACTGTAGCAGGGACCAGACCAGAATTTGATCAGGATCAGAATAACTCCTACAGGCCCGAATCTATTAATTTTCCTCTATTAGAGAAGGATTGTTCCTAGACTGAATTTATTACCCAAGAGCTGAATCAGTAAAGTAAGTCTGATGTTGCAAGGCCTGTGGCTTCTAAAGTACAGTGATGTCTCAAAGTTTACCTGCTAATCACATCAAGTCTTCCCCCCTCATTTCATCCTTGCTGTATCCAGTTAGCACTTCAAATGACTCTTCTGTATGTTTGCATCAATCAAGTACAGGAAAAACGTGTCTACTTATTCAGTCTTCACTTAGCAAACCTGCTCATATTCAGCTCTTTTAATCTTTACTCTTAAAATCAATCTTTTCATTCTAATTGATAACAATATACTTTTTTTTTTGTCTGAACTTATTTTTAGTCTTTCCAGTAACCAGGTGCCCAGAATTGATACAGGAGACTAAATGCAAGTAATTGCAAGAGCATCAAATCGTTGTGATAGAAATAAAGGATGTGCTGAGGACAAGAGCCATGTGCCAGAGAGCTGGAACAGTCGTGGATAATGAACACAAGAAAGTAGGGTGCATGTCACTACACCACTGCATGCACGACCCTGTCAAGCCAGCCTTTGTGCCTTCATCCTCCTCTCCAGAGTCACACATCCAGCTCCCCTTAACATAAAACATTGTGCAAAGTGAGAAAAGTATCTGGGTTTTTTTGAGGTACAGCATGCCCTCAAGGGATGCGTCTGTTGAATATCTATTATTGTTAAGACAACAAAGAGTTAAAAAAAAAAAAAAGATAAATTACCCTGCCCGAAGCACAGAGGTAAAGAAACCGATCCTCGGGGGAATCAGAGAGACACCTTGTAGGCAGACAGTAGTAAAATCGCTACCTCTGTGTCCTTAGCAAAGCAATTCTTCAGGTCACACATCACACTGAAGACCCAAGAGCCACAACCCCAGACACAAAGCTCCAGCACAATTACAGAGTTCTCATTCAAGGATCTCATTTCACTAAGTGAAAAACCCAACACCCTCAGGGCATAACAACCGCAATTGTTATTTCCCAAGCATTGGTTACACTTGAGGTTTTATTATTCCAACCCCTTTTTAAATTGTAGATCTTCTCTCGAGTCAAGCATCAGAATGCAAATATCAACAAGCTTATGTTTACTAATACTCTTGCACTGTGATAAGTGTTGAATCGTAAGTCTTTATACAATAAGGGAAAGAGACACAAAAAAATTATGACGATGTTTCCAGCAACACACATCTCCGATTAGTTACAAGTTGGGGAAGGGGGAGGAATCTGTTTCCTCACTGAATAACAGCTACCACTTTCTTTGGTATCCTAGATTTAGAATCTGATTTTTACCACTCAAGAAAGTGTGACTTATTAGCAGAGTTGGTACAGCTGGTACCCAACACTCAGCCAGTTGGCACTCCAGGAAAATTCCAGAGCGAGGTCCAAACTCAGAGGCTGGGCCTCATCTCTGCTTACAAGCTTGGATGAAGTCCCAGCTAAAGAGACAATATAGCAGCCGGCATCAGCAGAGAAGCTCCACGCAAACTTACACACAGGAATTGGCCAGAGAGACTTAGTGAGGTTCATCCTGTGTTACTGGATGAAAGCAGAAAGCTCATCGCAGGCATTTGGGAAAGAGGAATAATAAAGTAGTACTGAAGTGTCATTAAAATTAAGTGTGACCAGCTGCTTTCATCTCCATGAGTTTCGGTAGTAAGTCTACAATATTCATGATTTCTGATTTAATAACTATGTAAGAAGTCCACAATACAGAATTGGTTACTACCTTTTAGCTTCCAGGCTCCAAAAGAGCTGCCAGAGAGCATTACTTTTTAATGCACTCTCACACAGGGATAGAGTTTCCAAGGAAGCTGCCAAAATCTAGCAAAGGTTTGCACTTTCCCTTTCCAACACTTTCTTAGAAAGCTGGAAATAACATTACCTTACTGAAGGGGCCATTTTAATTAATTAATTTTGGTTTAAATACAACCACCAAAATGAAAGAAGAATGAAGCTGAACTTCTGGGTGCTTAAAACTGTTTCTTTTGACAGAGAGCTAACTAAAGCTTGACAGGCAAGTTATACAGATCTATAGGAAACCATTTTAAGAAGGGTACGTATTCTCCAGTGCAGAGCCTGCATATTTCTTACTGCACCAGAGCACATGGTCCATAATCCTAGATGGGGCTTCTGGCTTACCATAAGATAAACTCCAACACTGGTTATTACCACTTTGAGAGCCAGAGCCTGTTGTCATCCAAGTAAATGAGAGCAGGGTTAGCCTCTAAGTTCCATTCTTTGTCCTAAGAAGCATTATTTAAGTGACAGTACAGCTAACAATTCATCTGGGTTACAGAATAAGAACTGCACACTTGCAGTTAGAAGCAGAGCTCCCAACATCTCCATGTTGCTCAAAGCAGACCTCTCCTGAGCTAGTCACACAAGAACATCAGTGTCTATCTGGGAAAGAAAGAAAGAGGCAAATGCAAAGCAGACATGTTAGTGGAAGGCAGCATTTTCCAGCAGCTACCACACAGCTGAGGGGAGCCAGGTCTCAAAGCTTCAACACCCACCTCTGCCACACAAATACTGCCAAGTTGCCTTCTCATCCATCTGCTTTCAGACTGCATAGAAAAGGAAGAAGGTGTGAGGTGGCATTAATATGGAAATTGGAGGAGGTGACTCAGCAGCCCATTCCAGTTAACTCCACCCAAAGCAAAATAATTCCAAGCTTTTAATGCCATACGGGATGCCTGGGGAAGTACAGGAAAGCACAGCAATGGACATGATGTTTCCCACCTAGTCAGATGCAACCCTTTTCATTCGGCACTTGATGTTTAGCCAAGTTTATCACCTAACTATGTCTCTTCTTGGTCATTAAATATAAAAGACACACCACCCATACTGCCACCCAGGGCTGCAGAGGTCTCTTAACACTAGTGAATGTTATTAATGTAGTAAAGAAGAAACAGATTGCCTGGGTTGCTATCTCACTCTTTCCTGCCTGTTAGAGGGAAGCAATCCCCACATTAAATGTGGGAAGGAGGCTGCTGTTTTCCATACAGTGGGTGAAATTCATCAAGAACAAAGATTCAGGACATAGAAACAGGGTATCTTAAGAAGGCTTAAAACAGGCGCAAAGGTGTGTAAGTGTGCGCTAGTCCCTTGCACAGGCCTGAATGTCACCCAATGACATCTGCACACCTGACAAATGGCAGAAAAGAACTTTCTGTGCTATTGCATTTTTCTCTTCAAGATAGATGTTATCGCTACATTAGTCAAGCTAGAGCTGAACTGTCACAGCTCTTTTATTATTATTTACCAAAATGGTTATCAGCCAGATTTGTACTATTAAATTCCTGTATCATAGAATTACTGTAATACCCAGGAAATGCAGTATTATGGAAGTGCTGTTATTCCCCAGCTTGCTTTTGCTTATCTCTTTTACAAGGCTCTTTCTGTGCTGATTTCCCTGCAGCTGACAGAAGTCAGGTTGTACCCACGGGGTCTCACCCTGCAGGCTTGGGGGGCTACGGGTTCTCAAAGCCCTGCTCTCCTGAACAAGACCCCAGGCTTTTAAACCAACTTATTTTTTGAATCTAAATAATTCAATGCAGAATGTAAGTTCTAAAAAAGGCTTATTTTTTCTAGCAGCCATTTTATTTCCTGCAATAGCTGTCACACACTAGTCCTTTGAGCTGACTCAATGAAGAAAGCACTCCTGTTTTCTTTGCAGAATACTAATATGGTCTTTGGAAGTATGTTCCTCAATTGAAGCTTACAGAGGTGGCACAATCAGGCCTCTGTAGTGAGATCATGAAGAGGAAAAGTACTGTCTTCAACAAACCAAGCAGTCTTGCCTGGCCTCTGTGCAAGACAGGAGATCAGTTTCTCTAATGGAGATATTGGGTGGAAGCAGTATGACAAGGCTGCCTCGTTGGCTTCATCTGCTGAATTTGTGATGCACAGTTGGACTCCTGGTTCACAAAAAACGTGAAAATCACAGCCCTGGGAAACTGTCCTTCAGGGACAGCCTTCCAAATCAATGTGCATACAGACATGTCCAGGAAGGTCCTGCTTGCACAGGGCTGTCACAGAGAGTAAAAGAGGTGTCAGCAGGAGAAGAATCTCCCCTAAACTGCACAAAAGCTCATCAAATCAAGCCAACAAGCTGGTGAAATGACAACCCGCACCTGGAATTCAAACATGCCTTCAGTCTCCAGTACAACCCCTCCAATGAAGTTTAATTTCCAGCAAATCCACGAGACTATCCTTCCACAGGGATGACTTAGCTTCTCTCCCTGGCCAGACCATCCCACCCCATCCCTCACCTCAGGACACATCGCATAGCACAGCATGCCCATACAGGGAGCTGACCCAGCCTAAAACTAACCATTTGAAATAGGAGGTAGGGAGAAGAGGAATTGCTTTTTGGCCAAAAGAGATGGATTCTCTCACATGGCCACCAGTGCTGGGGGAGGAAATGGGGGCCAGCAGCAGACCCAACACTGATCAGCTCAAACGTCCTTTGAACTCGCACTGAGTCACTAATTTGGGTCTAAATGACGACAGCAGGAACCAAGAACTGCCGGCACTTCCCTGCCGCTCAGTTCTGGTTAGAATTAGACCATTACAACAACAATGCAACTCTACGTCTCTCCTTCCTTTATCCCTACCCATAGGCACTGTGAGGTGCAGAGAGGTGAAATACCTTGGTATCTGCGTGGGAGAGCTGGGAACATCAAGTAGAGGGATTTATCTCTGCTAAGCCCTGCTGTGACTAGTAGACCATGCTGTCTTACATTAACAAGCAGATTTCTGCAGTGTTCAGATTCTGTTCTCCTGCAGAGATTTCTGCAAAGGAGACGACGGGGACATAAAGTGCCTCGCACTCTTTAGGACTGCCCTACCACCATGTGCATGTCCAAATCAAGAGTAAGAAACAGCAAGATGGTTCCTGCCCCCCTGCACTTCACCTGACTGCAGTGGTCCTGGCTCCCTCAGGAAATCAGATAAAAGCAGCAAGAAAACTGCCCAGGACACAACTTTACTGGCAGTAGAGGCACAGCCATTAGCCAAAAGGACTGCTTACTTTAATATTTGTTTCCAGCCACTGGGGATTTCCTGAGGTTATATGCTGGTTAATCAAGCCATAGAGCAGCCATTCAGCACCTGCCCCACAAAGTTTAAAAGCCATCTTATAAAAACAAAACAAAACAAAACAAACAAACAGGGACTAGTACCAAAGTAATACTGCAAATTATGCTTCCAACACAATTTCCCATGCTTCTCTATTTTTCTCCCTTTCTGGCACATCACCACCCACGTGAAAGCCAAAAACAGACTGTAGTACCTGGTTTCACAAGGGTAGCCCATCACAGTAGCAATTCAAAATCTTATTCCATAATCCTGTAAAATTTTTTAATCCAGAAATTTCATTATAGATTGATTGACACATCTACCCATCCCAAAAGCCCTCCATCTACTACAGCAGCAACTTCATCAAGTGCAAAATGCAGCTTTGCTGTTGTATGTCCCTTGGGCATTAGCTGAGGTTACCACATCCAGATGGACAGCATAAAGCTACAGGAAACAATTTCATTAGGGTCCCATTAGGCTTAAACAGGTTGGTCTTTTTACGTGCAAGAGTATAGAGGGGAATAGCTTTTGGCAATAATTTGAATGCATTGCTAAAACCGTTATCTAAACTACAGAATCCTATTTACAGGCACAGACTTCCACCCATCTCACACCAGCCCACACCAGCGGTTTGGGGTCTGGTATTTAAAGGATGGTGGTACTGGCAGCAACACTCCTCCAGGTTCCTACAGGAGCTTTAGGCACCACAGGGACATGAGGGTGATTTCCACTAGTTCACTACTTTCTGAATAATCCCTGGAAGCTGCCACTAGGCTGGGGAAGGACTCAAAGAGAGAACATTGCCTGCTGGAAAATCAGCCCTGCTTTGCTTGGTGCTTTGCAGATTGCCTCCCCCATAACTACTGGCCCAGGAAGAAAGCTTAAAGGACACCACACAAGATCCTTACTATGTTGATTTAGGATAACACTGTATGGAATAAGGCACAAGTCTAATGATCCAACCACAACAGATTTTGATTTTTTTAAAGGATAATTCAGAGTATCCGTTCAACTAAACAGAAAGCCCTATGTCATAATAAAGCTGTCATGATGTTCTGGAAATATGGTCTCACTGGAGAAACACATTGTAATTTTATATCCAGCCATTTAAGAAGATGAGGCCAAGCCCTGAGTGGCAGACACTTCGATGAAACAACACATGAATTAAACATAATTATACTAGAAAAACAGTAAAACAGAACTAATCATCGAGGCCCCTGTGTTGTACTGTGAGCAGTGACATTTGCATTGGCACAGGGCATTCCCATTCGGAGAGCTCCAAATACTCCATGAATATCAGTAATTAAATAGTCTGCCATGCACCAGAGAGAGGCAAGTTTTGCTGCCCCCAGTTTTGCGGAAAGCAAGGTCGACATCCCACCACAACCCAGGGGAGCCCCAGCTGCCGGCGTGCCTGGGGGCTTCTCCACCTCCTCTTTGCTCTTTGAAGTGGTCACTGCTCCCTTTGCTTTATTAGGCTTTTCCCACTGGAAAAGATGCTGCACACTCCCATTAGATTCCTCCCAAAATTCAGACCTAGGACCTGCAATCGTAGTCTCACTAGGGAAGACTCAAGGTACTTCCTCTCATAAAATTAAGATACAATTTTACACATATTTAATCTAGGAAAAAGAATGTAACTGGGTTTAGGAAATCTGCCTTTTTTCTAGGTTTCCATGCAAGCTGGATCTCAAAACCCTTCTTTATGTCAACAGCAGACAACCGTTTCATAGACTTCATCTAGCAGCATTGGTAACTAACCTAAAAATGGCAGATGGAAGCATTAAATATTTATTGGACTGGAGTGCATTGATTTCAGAAATTAACACTTTGCAAATTACTTCTTTGTAAACAGTAATTAAACAATCAGGCACAGTCCAGTCCAGGTTCTGAGTAAGCTTCCACTTTTTGTGTAAAACATATGTATACATAAAAAATACTAAAGCGCAATGAACTAACACTTCTCTACTGATTTCCATCTGCACATACCAAATTGCTCTGTGATCATGAATTAAAATTAATTAAAATGTTGGAATGGTTTTCCACATGAAGTTGGAATGGTGGGAGCCCTTGTGGCAGGCACTCAGGCATTGCACCAGTTAAGCTTGCAGGGAGCAGTAGTAGATAAGGCATTGCTTTAAAATACCAAGGACTCCATGACCACGTGTTCCCAATGCTGCTAATGCTGGGACTGAACTGGCGATAACAGTGGGATTGAGCTGGTGCTTGTAACAGGGGGAAACCATCAGAAAAGTGCAGCTGATACAGCCAGGTCCCTTGCAGGCTCCACGTGCTCCAGGAGTGCAACCATAAACAGCATAAAGCTGCTATTTGCTTTTAAGCTCTCCTGTTCATGTGAGAATAGATTTGCTCAAGAGATACTGCAGTTTTATTCCCTTAAGCAGAATATTAATCTCCCGCTTGTGCTATTGCACTAGCAGTAATGAGGCTCATGCGGTCTTTTCTTTAACAGGCCCTTTTTAAAAGAAAATATGTTTTAACTCTGCTTTAAAATTCCAGAACTACAGGTCTTCCTTTCAAACACTGTCCGATATCCTTTCTAGGACTCTCTTCCCATTCACTGTACCTGCATGCTCAGGATCTCAGGAAGATAAGCGTGTCCAGTGAAGCGTCTGGAGAACAAGTCTTAGGAGGAACGGCTGAGGGAGCTGGGGTTGTTTACTCTGGAGAAGAGGAGGCTGAGGGGAGACCTTATTGCTCTCTACAGCTACCTGAAAGGAGGTTGTGGTAAGGTGGGTGTTGGCCTCTTCTAAGTTACTAGCGATAGAACGAGAGGAAATGGCCTAAAGCTGTGCCAGGGGAGGTTTAGATTGGATATTAGGAAATATTACTTCACTGAAAGGGTTGTCAGGGATTGGATCAGGCTGCCCAGAGAGGTGGTGGAGTCACCATCCCTGGAGGTATTTGAAAGACATTTGGATGTGGTGCTTATGGACATGGTTTAGTGGTGGACTTGGCAGTACTAGGTTAACAGTTAGACTCGATAATCTTAAAGGTCTTTTCCAACCTACACAATTCTGTGTGTATTCTCTGTGTTTGTGTTCTATTCATTAAGGCAATACTGAAGCCTCATTAAAGTTAATGGTTACTTGTAAATTAACGAATTGGAAGCTTTGGGTACCATTCTGCAACCTTTAATTCTTCAGCACAGACTATAGTGCTATACATTGTATTTTGTTACCATAGCTAGATTTTTTCCATTCTGTGACTACATCACTGCTTTTTCACTTTCTCCCTTCCCCCAAAACATATGTACTTTAAAACCCACCAGAAAAGTACAAACCCACCTACACGGGGATGGTGAGTGTGTAAATCAGACTCCAAGCTCTTCCTGTGGCTGTGGTGATGAAAGGGCAGAGGTTCCCCACAGACTACACTCAGGAATAAGCAGCTTATTCTCATTTTACTGGCAATGCTGGGCTTTACTGTGGTGGTCAGGGGGCACAGAGGGGATGTTCTCCCCACCCAGCCAGGGAGCAGTCCTGACCCCATCACACAGCCCATCCCCAGGTACCTGCCAGATGCAGCAGTACGTGGCAGGAGAAACGCAGAGCTGGTTCCACAGCAGCACCGGCACCCACAGCATGAACCCCGACTGAGGCACTGGGCAGAGGAGGAGAAAGTCGGGGTGCTCCTCTGGCTTAGCCCGGCCAGGTGAGGACAGGGTGCGCTGAGAGCATAGGAGAGGGGCCTTAGGTGCAGGCTAGCTGTGGTACTCTGCAGAGACCCAATTAGGAGCTTGGATGGGATGTGGATGTGCTGGCAGGGCTACGCTCATTTTATTGTGTGCACACACACACAGGCTTTTTCTGCTTGCTTTCTCCCTTTCTCTTCCATTCCAAGTGCAGATTGGTTTCATGTTCCCAAGAGCTCGTAGGAGCTCGTGAACGAGTTTGCAGAAGATGAAGAGAACAAGGCTGCCAGGGGACTTTAGTAAGAGCTACTTCTATTCTCATGGTGCAGTTAAGAGTCACATAATGAAACAGGCTGGTTTGTTTGTTTTTTAATGAGGTCTGTTTATATTCGACTTTAACTATCCTCATTCATTTTCTCTGAATCAAACCTCTACTGCTGCAACCTTGTGCATCAGAGTTAACAAAGGGCAGATATAATCAGATTTACTGCATAGTTCCAAACACAAAGGTACTCACAGGAGGGGCTGATAGTTTACAGCAGCAATGTTTAAACCAGGAGAATTGACAGCAAAATTGAACATAACTTCTCAGCTGTCTCACAGAAAGCTGAAGTAATCCCACAGACTTGTCTGGAGGCATTTTTCTTCAATGTTGATGTAACACCAAGAGGTTAAGGCTGCTGTTAAAGCCAGGTTTATGGTTTGCAAACTGGAAGCTGGTGAAAAGCAGGTGCCTTATCCAACAGACTTCATCTGGCTGTTAGGGAAACCTGAGTTTCAAGATGTCAAAGAGAGAGGAAAACCAGAGGAATCACATGTGAATCAACCCAAGGAATGCAAGATCCTCAAGGTTTTTACCTTCAGTAATGCAGGGGGAAAAAAATCAAGGGGGTTTGTGGCTCACTCCCTACTTATAGGATTAAAACAAAAATCAGCAGTACCATCCCCTTGAATTCTTCCCCTCCTTAAAACAGTGAAGCCACTGATTACATCATAGCTAGAAATCTGAAATGGAGGTTTTCTCCCTGGAGGAAGCAATTTTGCCCCTATCTCATATTTAAGCTTTTAAACAAACACAGCCTCGTTCTAGAGGAGCAGCTGTGTAACTAAGCCAATTTGGGGACAAACAGTGGCATTCAAAAGCCAAATACTATCTTAATTATATACATTAATATTCTGCTAAGAAGACGATTATGAAAAAAAAAAAGATAATTCATGTTATTGCACAAGGAAGGCAGCTAAAAATATAAAAATAACAAAGAGGGGTGCCAGTCCGAGACACGGCGGATGACTGCACGGGTGTGAAATGGGCTCCCAGCTGCAGAGGAAGTGCCCAGTGAGCGATAGATAACACCCACATCTGAGCAAGAAGAGAGTGGCCAAAAGTCATCTGTTGTCAGAGGTGAATACTGAATGAGAGACTTCTGTGTCAAAGGGAGAGTTGACCACAGCTGCTCCAGCTGCTTGGGAAGGATTTTTGGCTGTGATCTCTTCTATTTTTCTGTGAAGAAATGCAAAAAGGAGCGTATTCACAGAAGCAGGCAGCAAAGGGAGAACCAGAGGTCAGGATGGGGGGGTAGAGAGAGGAGCCTCATGTGCTGGATTGGGCACTGAGATGCCCTCCTATAGTAGGGACACACTTCAGCCCCCATCTATGAAGCACCCCGATTGCCAGGAGGTGGGCAGGGGGCAGCAGCTAGGGCTGGGTGGCTGGCAGGGGGAGCCTGGCTAGCAGATATGGAGCAGCCAGTGCACAGGGGACAGGAGTGGGGCAGGTCAGGAGCTGGGGAATGACATCTGTCACCACCCCAAATGGGATGGAACATCCCTCATCAGAGCCACGGTGTAATCCTGCACTGCTCTCCCACCTCTAACTGAGGCAAAACCACAGCATCAACCAATTAAGAGAGAAAAGAAGGGATTTCCTTGTGGGTTAGGAAGCCACAGTGAGGTATGAAATTCCTAGTTCACACTATGGACAAAAAAAGTAACACAAGGTCTCAGAAAAGCCAGAGCTGCCTTGCTTGTATTGAAACACTGATTTAAAGGGAATTTGCAGTTGCACAACAGCAAAAGCCCTGTGGTCTCAGGTGTGTGAGGTGAGGTTGGGGGATTTCTAGCTCACAGCCTCACTGCAGGGCACTGCACTCCCATCAGTCTCGAGAAGCAGGGCTGGCTCCATGTGTGAATGAGACATCTCCAAGGAAAACCCAGGTGCTGCAGGAAGAACAGCTGGGAATACGAAAACATCGCTCTTTCTGCTGAACAGGCAACGAACTGGCATCATGCAGAGGTGCCATTCAGGATAAGTCTGTAGTGCAAGTGCAGAAACGCCTGAGCCAGCTCAGGTCAAGGCTGCAGCATGGCTGCATCCACCACCCCAGGGAGTGGGAAGGGCCAGTGTGGCCCCCCAAGGTCCCCACAGTTGAAGAAAGGACCACACACATTCAGATGAGCTGGCATGGTCCTACCTGTCATGGAAACCGAGTCTCAAACTGAACTCCTCCCCGAGCTGTGACCAACAAGAAAGTCTGCTAATGTCACATATGATGGTGCTGTGCATTTTATGCTGCTTATGAGAACAACATGCCAGCCAGCTCTTTAGCTAGATCAAATCAGAATCAGGTCTAAACCATCCTGGACAGTTTCATGTTTGGTTTTGCAAAATCGGAGCTCAGTGAAGAGCCACAGAGACACATGTGTTAAGCAATGACAAAGAGAGGTGGCACCAGGATGTTCCCTGGGACTTGAGGGTTTCTGTCATGTCCACCAGTAGTGTCCATACCCTCAGCCGCAGCACCACCTGCTCCCAGACAAGAGTCACAAGTCCTTCATTGCAAGACTGTGATTTAGGTCTCAGTTCTTGCCTCCCATACATTTTTACTTGGAGAACTCAACGAAACCTCACTTACCCGTCCTGCAGTTTGATTCTCCCCAGAAAGCATGAGCTTCACCACACATCTCTGCAGCAGAAATGTGCCAGGAATATCAGGCAGAAAGATCATTTTCCTATCCCAAGCTTGTTTAAAAAATGCCTACAAATGTTTAAGAACTCAGAATCCAAATGACATGTGGCAGAAACACAGCAACGTGGCTGTCCTGGAGAGCAACACTCTATTCTGCATACAGCAGAGAGAAGGGCAGATTGAGGGCTGAGCACCCATTTAGCAGTGTCATTTGTCCAAATTCCCGTGTTCTACTAAGCCACGGGCCATGGTGGTGAGGAACAGCTGCTCAGTCCCTCTACTGCAGAATAATTTGGATGCAGAGACAAACTTCACCTTCAAATCAATATCAAGACCCACTGGATGAAGGCTGTTATGCTGCACAGGGAAGGCAGCAACATTTTGCCTTAGGGTTAGAAATGGCATCCTGGGGTCCAGCAACCGCAGTGCCTCCTTCACAAAACAGAAAACTCACCAGTGCCTTCCAGCAAAATCCCAGGAACCCAGCACAGGGATGGGATGGGATGGAATGAGATGGGATGGGGGCAATTCAGTAAGGTGACCCCAGACCTTCCATTTTAATTGTGCAGAGGGATAGGTGTGACTTAGCCGCCATCTCAGAGACATAGTGGGACAACTCTTTCAACTGGAGTGCAGCAATGGATGGCTCTAAGCTCTTCAGAAGGAATAGGCAAGGACGGAGAGGTGGTGGAGTGGCTCTATATGTTAGAGAGTGCCTTGATTGCATAGAGCTTAGCAATCGTGACGCAAGATTATGGGTAGATGAGGGGGAAGGCCAACAAGGCAGATATCCTGATAGGAGTCTGTTATACACCACCCAACCAGGATGAAGAGGTAGATGAACTCTTCTACAAGCAGCTGGTGGAAGTTTCACAATCAATTGCCCTTGTTCTAGTGGGGGACTTCAACTTACCGGACGTCTGCTGGAAATACAACACAGCAGAGAAGAAACAGTCTAGGACGTTCCTGGAGTGTGTGGAAGATAACTTCCTGACACAGCTGGTAAATGAATCTACCAGGAGAGGTGCCTTGCTTGACCTCCTGCTCACAAACAGAGAAGGACTGGTGGGACATGTGGCAGTCGGGTGCTGTCCTGAGCTTAGCACCCATGATATGATTGAGTTCTCAATCCTTGGTGAAGTAAGGACAGGGGTCAGCAGAACCACTACCATGGACTTCCAGAGGGCAGACTTTGGCTTGTTCAGGGCACTGGTTGGGAGAGTCCCTTGGGAGAAAGTCCTGAAGGGCAAAAAGGTCCAGGAAGACTGGGCGTTCTTCAAGAAGTCTTGCAGGAGCAGGCTGTCCCCATGTGCTGCAAGACGAACTGGTGGGGAAGATGACTGGCCTGGCTGAACAGAGAACTTTTGCTGGCACTCAGGAAAAAAAGAAGAGTCTACCTTTTTTGGAAGAAGGGGCAGGCAACACAAGAAGAGTACAAAGACCTTGTTACATCTTGCAGAGAGAAAATTAGGCAAGCAAAAGCCCACCTAGAACTCAACCTGGCCACTGCTGTAAGGGATAACAAAAAATATTTTTACAAATACATTAACAACGAAAAGAGAACCAAAGAGAATCTCCATCCCCTATTGGACACAGAAGGGAACACTGCTACTGAAAATGAGAAAAAGGCTGAAGTACTAAACGCCTTCTTTGCCTCAGCCTTTAATCGCCAGACCAGTTATCCCTCGGAAATTCAGCCCCCTGAGCTGGAAGGCAGGGACAGGGAGCAGAATAGATCCCCCACAATCCAGGAGGAAGCAGTTTAAGACTTGTTGAGCCACCCAGACACTCTCAAGTCTATGGGGACGGATGGCATCCACCCGAGAGTACTGAGGGAGCTCATAGAGGAGCTTGCCAAGCCACTCTCCATCATTTACCAGCAGTCCTGGTTAACAGGGGAGGTCCCAGACAACTGGAGGCTTCCCAATGTGACACCCATCTATAAGAGGGCCAGAAGGAGGATCCGGGGAACTACAGACCTATCAGCCTGACCTCAGTACTGGGGAAGATTATGGAGAGGTTCATCTTGAGTGAGCTCATTAGGCAAGTGCAGGACAACCTGGGGATCAGGCCCAGACAGCACAGATTCATGAAAGGCAGGTCTTGTCTGCCCTTCTATGACCAGGTGACCCACCTAGTGGATGAGGGAAAGGCTGTGGATGTTGTCTACCTGGACTTTAGCAAAGCCTTTGACACTGTCTCCCACAGCATCCTCCTAGAGAAGCTGGCGGCTCATGGCTTAGACAGGTGTACCCTTTGCTGGGTAAAAAACTGGCTGGATGGCCGAGCCCAGAGCTGTGGTGAATGGAGCTAAATCCAGTTGGTGGCTGGTCACGAGCGGGGTTCCCCAGGGCTTAGTGTTGGGGCCAGTCTTGTTTAATAACTTTATCAATGATCTGGATGAGGGGATTGAGTGCACGCTCAAGTAAGTTCACAGACAACACCAAGTTGGGTGGGAGTGTCGATATGCTTGAGGGTAGGAAGGCTCTGCAGAGGGACCTAGACAGGCTGGATCAATAGGCCGAGGTCAATTGTATGAAGTTTAACAAGGCCAAGTGCCGGGTCCTGCACTTTGGTCACAACAACGCCATGCAACGCTACAGGCTTGGGGAGGAGTGGCTGGGAAGCTGCCCAGCGGAAAATGACCTGGGGGTGCTGGTTGACGGCCGGCTGAACATGAGACAGCAGTGTGCCCAGGTGGCCAAGGAGGCCAACAGCATCCTGGCATGTATCAGGAATAGTGTGGCCAGCAGGAGTAGGGAGGTGATAGTGCCCCTGTACTCACCACTGGTGAGGCCACACCTCGAATACTGTGTTCAGTTTTGGGCCCCTCAGTACAAGAAGGACATTGAGGTGCTGGAGCGTGTCCAGAGAAGGGCAACAAAGCTGGTGAAGGGTCTGGAGAGCAGGTCTTATGAGGAAAGGCTGAGGGAACTGGGGCTGTTTAGTCTGGAGAAGAGGAGGCCGAGGGGAGACCTCTAACCTGAAAGGAGGTTGTAGTGAGATGGGTGTTGGTCTCTTCTCCCAAGTTACTAGCGATAGAACGAGAGGAAACGGCTTCAAGTTGCATCAGGGGAGGTTTAGATTGGATATTAGGAAAAATTTCTTCACTGAAAGGGTTGTCAGGGATTGGAACAGGCTGCCCAGAGAGGTGGTGGAGTCACCATCCCTGGAGGTATTTAAAAGACATGTAAGACATGTAGACATGCCACTTCAGGGCATGGTTTAGGACACATGGTATTGTTGGACTGACGGTTGGACTTGATGATCCTAGAGGTCTTTTCCTACCTTAATGATTCTATGATTCTATTCTAATCTCTAAACGGTTTAGGAAACAATTCTCTCACCCAGCTCAGGAGAGCTTCACCTGCATGCTTTTGACACTACAGAGATAGAGTGGTGTTTCAAACTTTGCCGCTTGGAGCTTGTCATGCACAAGGCTAACAGCCCCAGTGCCTTCTCCTGGGAAGGGGAGATGTAAGGACACCCATCTCACAAATAAATGTTGGACTGTTACTCATCTTAACTACACAGAGGGCCAAGGTCTCATTAATTAGCACTGACATTTACAATGGAGGCCACAAGATATGAGTGATATGAAGATGGATGAATTCCAAGAAGCTTTGGGAGCAAAAAAGGGCTGTGGGGAAAGGTTGGTTTTTGTTTGGTTTGTAGGGTTTTTTTTTAATTCTGGGTTCTCCCTGTAAAGACAGACTATGGACATTTTAATTTCTTTTTGCATTAGAATAGAAAAACTGCAGTCAGTCTTTTGCCATGTATCTAAATTGCAAGGTGCTGCAGACTGCTGAAATGAAAAAGGAACCTTTGGACTGTCTGGTCTCCAGTCACTGGACTTGTGTATGGACTTGAAGGTCACAGATCAGGAGGTGTTTGGCTGCAAGGGTCTGGTTTAGCTTTTTTTCAAAGGATTTCCAAAAAAAATTGAAAAGTCCAACAATTGCCTGCCTCTACTGAAGCAGGGTCAAGCTCATGATAATATAAAATCATGTGCTCTTTCAGACTTTCATCCCAAACCAGAATAAACCTCTTTTGATGCTCGTATGAACTTGCCTCCTTCCACTGTCTTTTATGTGCTGCAGTTGACGTTATCATGCATTCAGATTCCTTGGATGAGATCCTCAGGCATCAACCAGTGGGATTAAAATAAAGATCAGTTAAAAACAAAAGCATTGGTGGTTCTTTTGTATGCTTTCTGATTTTTGAGCCATTAGGTCATATTCCTTTTATACCTTGCAGCTTTCCTCTGTAACGGAGAAGAATATAAAGAATGTAAGGAAGGATATAAAATTGAGGGGGTTTAAACAAAAGCTAGGATTCTCATGTAATCCCTTCAGTCCAGCAGCTGAGGCTTTAGGAAAAAAAACCAGTTATCATGAGAGCTAGAAAAGCTGCCTTAAGTCATGACTTTTTTATATGACAATTGCAAGAGCAGAAACAACTGCCCTGTTGCCAAGCACTAAGTAACCCCATTTCCTACCTTCATCCCTACTGAGTTGCTGATCCCTAGGAAAGGGTCTTCAGAATTCAACAGAGAAACCCAAATCTGGTTCTGGAGAGGTAATCCTCTGACAATGATACCAGGGCAGGGGAAGCACAGCAGAAGGGGAGCAGATCCCCTGTACTTGATCCCAGCCCAGAAGCAGATCCTTCACCACTACTTCAACCTCCACATCTTCTCCAGGGCAAAGGCAGCAGAGTCACACTCATGCCAAGCTCTGGGGTCTCCCTCCCTCTCCCCTTCCTAACCTGTAGATTCGAAATCCACCGAGATAAGAGTAAGCCATTAAGGTAGAGCTGAAGGGTTAACATCTGCAATCTGCATCCCCCAGAGAGGTGGGAGGACACTTAGTGTATGTCTCTGACCAGTGTCATCAGTAGGCAGGGACAACACCCTCTATTTATTTGAAACCTTATTTAAACCAAGTCAGAAAACCTTGTCACCACTGGTGCAGTTTTCCAAAGCACAACATATAAAATGCTAACAAGCACTACGATCCTCAAAACAGCTTTCCTCTCTCCTTTTGCCATCCGGCTAATCGTGATGTCTGGGGCTATAAAAAGGCACAGCACAAGAGCACGTCTCTCATTCTGATCTGCTTCTGTGTTTATAACCATCGCTTATCTAATGACACTTAGGAAGTGTTACCAAGGAGACTATTTGCATCCTGCACGATGTTGCTAAAGCAACACTGCTAAATTAGATGCAGTGCTCTTAGCCTTCACCTACTGTATTTGCATTGCTATTAAAATGAAATAGTCACAGGCTTAAACTATATTTGGGTCAGTCACTCATCCAAACACCTGAAAATAGTCCAATGGCAGCAACTACGGAGTTCCCCCTTAAATCTAGCACATCTAGGTCTCCATCTCTTCCACATATTTCTAGCTTGACTTTCAATGTGACCTGCAGACAAAGCAAGCCATCTTTTCTTTCATACTGTAACCTTCTTCCATAGGACTTGTTTTCCCTATATGTTTGTCTTTTATTTGAATACTTCAGGAGATTTTAACTGTCATAAATAATTACAGCGTCTCAGTATTTGGCAGAGCACAGCAGAAGGCAATTTGTAAGCAGCATTAGTTTTTGAGGTACAAGATGTCTCAGAGGCAGTGGAAAAGTGACAACTTGTCTGAAGTTTATGGGTCAGCTGTTCATCCTCACCCTGAGTTTTGGTTCAGCTGTAACAAGTCACCATTCAAGGGCTTCAAGATAGCCCATGGAAAGACTAAAAGACTAAACAATGACTAATGGGGTAAAATACTCATTAAGGAGGTGATAAGACAATAAAATCAAAATAATTTAAAACTATTATGAACTATAACAAAGCTATAAAGAGAAATAAAGGCCTGGGGCTATTTTAGGTGAAGGTACAGAATGAATTAAACAAAGAAGCACAAAAGGCTACTGGTAGGAGTGAGAATGAGCAAAAGGAACCAAGAGGTGTGTCTACAATGGTTTCCAAGGCAAGTAACAGCTTCTCTGTAGTTTGGATATTTGTCCATATGATAAAAATCATACTTAAAATTAAAATACCACTGCTCTGTGAACTCAACTCAAGTATTCTGGTGCAAATCTAGAGCAATTAATTATTCCCACACGTTTCTATTCTGATGGTCTGAGCAGTACACTTTGGACAACCACACATAACAATACCATCCTACCAATACCTAGCTGGAACTCTCCATCACTATTCAATATACTTTTTCCAAAAATAACTCCTGCTTTTAGCACTTTCAAATTTAACAGATAAACCCAGGCAAGGACATAAATACTTGGCATCTGTCACTGAATTCAATCATCTCCCTGAATCAGAGGAAAAGCACCCTGTTCCAGCTCTGCCCCAGTGCATAATATGCTTTGGGTGCCTCTTATTAATAAATCTTTGCTTTAGCCCAAAAGCGCTACTAAAAAGCACACCTGGGAGCATTTTACTATATATAAAACCTCTGTTCCACCAGCAAATTTGATCTGCCTGGAGGATCTAATCATGAGAAGGTAATGCTCCTTCCTGCTGAATAGGCTACCACATGAGAAAGCCCATGTCCAGAAAGCATTTCACCTGCCAGCACTTGGAATTGCTTATGCCTGGGAATTTAAGCTGAAATACCAGAATATGGGCTGGTAAAGAATTTACTAGCAGTATTGGGCCCCAGTTCAGCCTGGCAGGGTCAGGGATGTCCTTTGACTCTTTTGTTTTTAACAATATTTAAGGATGCTTTTGAGGGCTGCGAGAGAGAAGTGCCCAGCTGAGTGAGTCAGTGGTAACTGAACGCCATCGCCTCCTCTCAGAGGATGCTGCCGAAGCTTTGCAGAACAGGGCGGGGGTGACGTGGGTAGATGGAGGTCAACACTTGCTCAGCTGTGTCAATGGACTGGGAATACAGAGGAAAGCGCTCAAGTCCCAGCATTTCCCTAGGAGGCAAAACTGGAACCTTGGCCTGAATCACATGAACTCTGTGGGAATTGATGGATGTAGGACTACTGTTTTCAACAAATTAATTGAGTCTTCCTCCTGCTGAATTGTTGTGCAAAATATAAATAAATCATTTTCCCTCCCTAGACATCAGCCTATTTTAGGACAAGGGGATGGGACAAGCTCGCTTTCCTGCCTCCCCGCAACAGCTGCAGTGAGGCTCCATTCCTCAAGTTTTGTCATTGTTTTAGCTTCTCCACGAGAAAGTGTGATACAGGCACAGACAAGATTTCTGTAGTTGACCTTGGCTGGAGAACATGTGTGTGCTGGCCATCACCACACTCTACTGAGCTGCCTGGACATGAGCTGACATGATATGACAGTGGAGAGCCTCCTCCAAGCCATGTGGTGGGGAAGCCACCCCATGGTGGGCAAGCAGCACTGGGGTTTCAATAAATACTCAAAGTCTTCCTAACTCACCTCATACAGCAAAAAAGGGATGGCTCAAGTCTCACAGGGTTTCAGATCTACAACAGCCGTACTCCCTCATGCCTCCTCCCATGGCTGCCACAAGAAGACTTCATGAAGGTTTAAAAAGCAATCTGTGGTCCTCATGGGAAACGGTTATTTGTGTCCATGCACAGCTGTTCTTGCTCAAGGGGAGCTTTCCCAGTACTCAGCTCTCCTCACTGACTTCAGGTGCCCCATGTGAAATGGGCCAGGGAGGGCTCAAAGGAAGGGTCAGAAATGAGGATTTGCATCACCAGCAAGGCAGAGAGAGGGAAGGAGAGGAGGTATCCTTGCCATCAGCCAACTTCTTATTCTCCCATGGAAATAAGATCAAAAGGCAAAAGAGGTTTTCTCTGCGCTAGCTATGCCTCTGTGAAATTTTCTAGGAACTTTCTGTTGGTTTTGGATCAGGTCCTAGACCTGTGCGGACAGAGCCCATACTGCATGATGTGTCTGGGTTATTCATTAGCAAAAGGGTTCCCTCTGCAATCAAGCATGTAGATCACCTTATTAAAACATGCCCCATTCCGTATCTGACCCAATGGAGTTGGCAGGAAGAAATTCTCACCACACCCTGAGAAACACTGCTGGACTGTGAATTATCATTACTTCCCTCATCTCAGTTCCTACATGGCCTTATCTAAACTATGTCATAAATCTTCTGGGTTTTATCCGAACTCTCCTCCTCCTAGTGACATTGTGTACTTCTGAGTAACGTCTACATGTGAATTACAAGGGGTACAGCAATAATGCTCCAGCAGAAGCAAGGGAAGCAGTGGGAAAATACCTAAAAGCTACACTGAACTCTTTCCTACTTGTATTCTTCTGTCATATTCCAAGTTGGAAGATTAGATAACGAGACTATTTATAGCAGCATTGCTGGATGTGTATCACAAAACCTTTATTGTAAGACCATGGCAAGTATGAAATTTTAATTTTGCCTGCCACTTCCCGGTGTCACAGCTTCATTTGCAGCAAAGCATTTTTTCTTTTGCAGTGGGGTTATTAATAATGGACATAGCACTAACATTTCCAAATTGGGAGTTTACCCTCAGTGTCTATTCCTACCCATAGCTCGGTAATTTTTCCTCCTGGGTTTTGTGTTGGACTGGCAACTGGAACTAGAGACTGACAAAATCTGCTCAGCCACCAAACACGTGTTATGTGTGGAAGAGCAACCAGAGCTCACTCCGTTCACTGCTACAGGTCCCACCTGTAGGACTTCTCTGGTTGAAACCTCAAGCTGCTTTTTAATCTCCCTGCTAAGTCCTCCAGCACATGGCAACAGGGTCTGAGAACAACTGTCCAAAGAAGTACACTGAACACCACGACCTCCACAGGCCATAAGGCATCCAGCAGATAGTGAGAACTTTCTGCCACAACTAATGCAGGGCAGATTTCAAGTGGAGGAGCAAAGCTCTCAGCTGTCAGTACTTATCACTTAGCTTCTCAACTCTAAACCTTTAAAACAAAATGAATTTGTGGATTTAAATAGGGAGAATTTTTTTTGCACCTTTATTTTATGCCTGTTAAGGGATGTAATTGTTGAAGTGTTGTACCGCTAAAACAGGTACACTAAATGATACAGAGAGATGGGAGTGGGAATATAGAAATCTAGTACTAACATCAGAGGTTACCCAGGACCCTTTTAATGTGTTCACTACATTTTTTAATAAAGTAAATTATTTCAACTACTTCTCTTTCTGTATTTGCTGAAATGCTGCAACATAATAATTAGTGAGGCACATTTTCCCTTTTCCATTTTCTGTCGCATCTATTCAAGTAACTCACTCACGTAGCACACAGATTCTGTTTGCAACATTTATGGTTATTTGTATCCTGTCTTCTACGGTGACTCAATATTTCTATGGGAAACCATCTCTTCCCTTCCTACCTAGTAAATATTTGTTAAGTACAAAAAACAGGCATTCATCACGGACAAAAATGATCCTGCAAGATACACAGACATTTAAAAATGCAATGGCACCAGTTGATCAAATCAAAGAAATCCTGAGTAATACCAATACAATTAAATAAGATATTAAACAGGTTTCCTTAAGGAAGAGATTTGAATCAACCGTCTGAGAAGGAGTTGGAATCTGGATGGTAAATAAGCTCTGGATCTATGGCTGTTTGGCTTATCTAGCAAAAGCCTGCCCAGTAGCAAGTGAAGATGCTAAGCTTTACATTAGATGGTGTTGATGAGCAGCAGAGCACAAAACACAGTCACGTCTCCATCCAAGTAGCAGTTAAAGGGAAATCAAGCAGAGCTTATGCCTAACAGAGGATAAAAGATGATCAGTGGGGTTTTTAAATCATATGTTGACATATGGGAAGTCAATGTAAATTAAAATGAAGCAAGCATAACATGATTATGTTTATTGTGACTGGGTCAGGGTGTGAGCTACAGCTTTCAAGTAGAGTGAAGCCAGAGGGATGTCCAGACAGGGGCTGCTCGCAAAGACTTCCATGCTGCCATTCAGCTCCTCAAGCAAGAAACCAATACCCCAAGAATGCCCCTGATTAATTCCACCAGGACAAAGGATCCCAGATTTCCAGCTCTGCTCAGCATCCCTTGTCTCTTCAGAAGCCAGTCTCCTTTGCTACCCCACTGGTTAGTTACTGATACTGGCACTGGCTAGTTACAATGCTCCCAAGCCATTGCTTTGCTGAATCGATCTTCTCGAGTGCTGATGCTAGACATAGGATGTGTTCTGGCCATATCATAAAAACGATGAGACCAACAGTCAATAGGGAATCCCTGCATATGCCATGCACGTGTGTGTAAGACCACACATGCAGGAACATCTGGAAGTGTCAGTGTTGCCAGTGTGAAACCCAAATACTGCATACAAAGGAACAAAGAGAGGAAGGGGACTCTGCAAGCAATGCCAGTACTTCAGAATTTATTTTGTCTAAAATTTTATTACTGTTTTTTTAAAAAAAAGTTTATATTAAGTGAGTTTTTTTAAACTAAAAAACCTGCATGGTGTTTTAGCTCTGAGGCTGGCTGAGACCTATTAACATTTACTTTTCAGAGTTTTGCATAAAATATCCCTGAGGTTTAACCCGACAGTTTTCTGAGAGCTGAGGATCCTTCCCTATGCTTCAGCAAAGAGTTGAACCAAGGTGGACTAATGGAGAATTGTATAAAAATACTGCCAACCCAGCATTCTCCACCCTATAGTTTCAAAACACAGTCCTACTTTAATCCTGTAACTGGAAGGCCCAATAACCAGTAGTGTACACATGAACTAGAATCTTACATGCTTTTACCAGCTAGAGATCCCCAAGAATGAATGGAGATGCAAACCTACCCCACATAAATTTTAACCACATAGTTTAATCAACCCAGACCTTAGTATGGGTGAGTATCCAAGTGCCTGCCCTATTCCTCAGCCACACAGCCAGCAATGCCCTAGCTAGCTAGGTTAAAAGGAAGCTCAGGTTCATGTATGCATGTCACAGTCACAGCAGAAACTTTAACCATTGCGAGACACTAAATTTCAGTTAAAATTCAGCTCTTGTCCCCAAAACTGCTTTGGGATCTGGCAGTTTGCAGCACAGCACTGAGCACCTGCACAGGTGCTCAGTACTGTGATTAAGGTTAATCTTAGATCAGCCATTTCTGGACAGAGACAATCCCAAAACGCAGGTGTTGCAGACCCCACTCCATGGGACAGTTCAGAATCGGTTTACTCAGATGTCCTAAAATTTCAAGGCAGACCAAGTCAGAGCATGTGTGGATCCCCAGCCTGAAAAAAGTAGCCACTATGAAGGTATGCACCCCAAGTAAAACGTACTTATGTACTTGCTACAGGCAACGATTTCAGCGATGCAGAAGTAGCTGGTTCCTGCAATTATCCTAGCAGCAGTAGGTAAGAACAGCTGCCAAACCTGAAATCTTCCAAGCCTCTGTATTAGAAATCTTCCCAGATACGGGGATATCCACAAAAGCTGCTATTTCAACAGTCCAAGAAACAGAATGAAGTGGGGAATACTTAGGCCTCTGTCATTCGGGCGGTCAATGTAAGCAAAGAGAACCTGCTTTCTCTTACTCCAGAAAGCCCACAAATGCAAAAGCACCCTTATTTGTCAAAATCACAGGGTGCAGGAAACACACCCTCATCCAGAAAGCTTGTATAGGGACTTAATCACAATCTCTCCTGTCTCCCAGATAAAGTCTGGACGTTCTGTGCGTGACTTTGAGCCTGCCATGGTGGTGAACCACTCCGTAAGCACCCAGGATGGATCCAGCTAGAGACCAGCCAACACCAGAGCAGACTCTATTCCTCCATCTACCTCTGCAATGTCTGAACAACCCAGCTTCAGCTTTCACTGGTGCGGAGAAGTTTTAAGTTCTCATTTCAGCATTATCCCTATCACCTATACACAGGTGGCCTTAGGAAGACACCCTTGGGAAGTCCATATGAGCAGGGTGAGTGTGTGGTCTTTGTATGTAACGAACTTTAAAGGATTCCTCCAATCTCCCATAAATTGGACCCATTTTAGCATCCATAACATCCACTATTGAGCTCAACAGAGCTACTAGCCACTGCAGATAGCCACAGCCTCCTTTTTTTCAAAAGGAGCTGGAATCTACCAACTTCATTTGATGTCCTCTTAATTCTTGTACTGGAAGAGACAGTGAAGAGTGGAGCTCTGCCCCTTCGCTACATGCCAGTCATTTCCCACCCTAGTTGTCCCTTTTTCCAGAGGTAAAAGTCCTAGTTTATTCAATCATTCCTTATATAAAATTAATACAGACTTTTGACTGTCCCTCTTGCCCTCCTCTGAACCTTTTCTAGTTCTCATGTATTGTTTTAAGACAGTAGAAGGGGAAGAACCAGAACGACACATAGTATTCAGATTTATACAACAATCTAGTCATGGCCTCTATTTTCTCCTGTTTGGCTTCCCTTATAATTTCCAGTGTTTCATTTGCTTTTTTTAACTGCTACTGAGCTTTGCACTAACATTTTCAGCTCAGTCACCCCACTGATGTTTTGGTTCCTACTGGTTTTCAGAAGCAGCTTTTCTTGCCCTTGAGAAATACAGAGCATCGCCTGTGGGCAAAGCACCACAGGATTTCCTGGGCAACTTCTGATGAGCTGCAGCACTACCAGCTCCACCAGCAGGCTTCAGCACCTTATGAAAAGGATGATGGGAAAGGAAAAGTAAGATCGATAAATTGCCGTGTTTGGAACACTAAGCAATTTTAGGCAGTTTAAATGCAATAAATCAAAGTTCAGTAGCTTGGGAAAGACTCTAGTGCTTGAGAGAAGGTCACATAAACCTGAGAACCTCAGACAGAAAAAAACTTTATACCTACAACCCAGACACACTGACAGGTCAGAAGGAAATAAGCATGACCCAGGACAGAAAGCCAGCAGAAAGGCAGGAAGTGGGAGGCATCCTTCAGACCTTGAATGATGAAACTTCTGACTCTCTAAGGCTGGAAGAAAATGAAATAGTACTTCAAAGAACAGCAGCAATGGAAGCTGAGGTTATCTCACCACATCACTATTGGCATCCCCCCCAGGTACACTTCTTGCATCCCAATTCCTATTCCCCATGATCATCAGTTGCTGACGTCCTTTTACTCCCCGCGTAGTTTTGTCTAGTTGGTGCACAAAATGGAGCTGGCAGCAGGACAGTTTTTCCTATCAACAACAGACAATTATTGAAATGCCTACACCAGCCAGATTACTATCTTCTGCATGTATTTCAGAAGCTCATAAAATACCAGTGAAAGAAGAAAAAAGTCTGACATACTTGTGTGTCAGGGGGATAAAAAGTTTGGAACAGCAACTGCAAAAACGCAGGCAAAGACTGCATAATCACGACCGGTATCCCCCATGGGCCAGGAAAAGCAGCAAAGCCCCTGACTTCTTCATAAAGTGCTGCATAACAGGCTTTGTTTCTGCGGGCTTGCAGCCAGAAAGGCAGAGTCACCCTTCAGCAAACTTCTGCTGACTCTGACTTCAGGTTTCCCAGCAAAAGAAGCGACTAAGAAGAACTGTTCTCTGTCCTGCCAAGGTGCCAGCCTGGTTCATGTGATACTCTGGAGATATAAACCCCAAACCCAGATATTTGAGTAAGAGCTATCTGTATGAATGAGCAGTAAGTACAGGAGACCATGGAAGCACCCAGCACATGACTCAGATCTCAACGGGAGCCTCCAGATGCCACTGTAATACAAATAATAAAGAATAACCCATGAGTAATGAGCCACTGCTGAAAAGAGGATCTCCGACTAGCTTGGGCTGTCTCTGTAATATAGCACATGCATTCTTTTGCATAAGTATCATAGGTGCATTAACCAATGAGAAAACCAACAGGAAGAAATCCTGCTTGCTCTCACTCACTGTGAAAATCTACCTTCCAAGGCAAGCGGTGGCTCAAGAAAGAGCAGCAAACCTGAGAAGGAGGCTGGAGGAAAGGATTTAAGAGAGGAGACAGTAATACTTCTTAGCTTTTACAATGTAATATCGATCTGCTCTCCACAGAAATGGCTAAGCCTTCTTGAAGCTGAGGACATGGAGACAAGTGAGGATAAAGAGCTGCTTGCCCACAGAGCTCAGGAGGTGGCATTCAGGTCCCATGCCTCACCTCTGGCCCAAGGGCTAGTGAACACTGCATTTCCAGCATCCTGGACCAGCAAATCTGGGAACCACACAACAGTTCTAACAGGGTACACAGCCCACACATCACAGCAAGAAGAGTTAAACACATCCAGCAAGGCTGAACATTTGGAAGGATTGCAACAGCCACAGAGATTTGGAAGATGCCACTCTAGACAAGGAGGGTAATTTACCGAGCCACGCCAGGATTAAAAAGAAGAATTAAGAGAGATTGAATAGACTGTGTTGGAAGAACCCTGGAGCAGGGAGATGGATTGAACTGGGGATGTATGTCTTGAAAAATAATAGAAATCTCCTTGGCTGGAACTGTTCAAGCCAGGCTGCCCTGGCACTAGTAAATAAACAGTACACAGAACCACTGATGCAAAGGTTGGTCTTTTTCATTACAGACTGCAAAAGATTACGGCTGGAGTTTTCCCACTCAGTTCCACTCCAAACAGCCATGCACACCTTGTTTGATAGTTATCGCGAACCATATTTCAGAGAGGGTGGACAGCAAAAGTTTCCTGGAGTTTATCTGGCTGCATCGTTAAGGAGATAATCTTTTGCGCAGCATTAGGAAGGTACATAATGGATCACCTTCCATCACCCCAGAGAAATAGCCATGTCTGGGATACGGGAAGAGAAATACAGGAATGCTGAAAATCATCCCACACCAACCTCCCCATCTTGATACCACCAAGTGACAACCTCTTTCCAGCCACTGGCTGTGACTTTAAGATTAACAGCCACAACGGGACTGTGGCATCTGATCAGGTGCGGTCCTGGAGGACTTCTGTTTCCACTGACTTTAGTTTCCACTGTCACCAACCGGCCAAAGCCTGCAGGCACAACTGTGACACCAAAACCTGGATTAGCAATCCAGGCATAACATACTGCTTTGGAATAGGTAATTCCAAAGTGCTCATGTCTAGAGGTTTCCAGTGAACAGGAATGTGAAGTCCTTTTATAAAGAGCTGGACATATCAGATTTTAAAGTACTGTCCTTCTCTGAAAGTCACTCTAAAGTCATCAGCCTGGGCTTCCAGGTTTACTGTTACAGACACCTTCAGTAAAGACCTGCCTGTTTCAGCTACCTGATTTTAAAACTGCAGCTGAAGTCTGAGAATCAAGTTGGATGCTTTCCTTCTTATGCACAACCATCAAAAGCAAAGCAAGTATTCTGCCAGCTATGCCAGTCTTCAATGGTATTTCTGTGTTACGCCTTCAAAGTATCACATGGTCTTCAGAAGATTTACTTAACTAAAGGTGACCATTTTTACCAGGAATAACAGAAAGGTATAAAAATTTTCAGTACAGGTGGGAAACACCTCTACTACATATGGAGGTCTTTTTTCTTATATAGCAGAGATGAATTTGTAAGGTTCAGGGACTGACTTCAGAGCCCCCAGACTACCTTGGGAAATTTAATGCAATCATAACGTCTTCTTTAGGAAGAATGAGCCTAAATCACCCCTGGCACCAGGTTAGGACAAAGCTATCACAGAAAGAAAGCACTAGATGTTGGCCAAATTATCAAAGTTCTGCATCCCTAATATTGAGCCATACACTGAGGGAAGTACAACTGGGGACCTTCAATTAAAATACACTTAGAAAATGCTAAATGGCAGATATGTAACAAAACTGTGTGACATTCATACTTTTACAGCTATGTCTCCAGACCATTTTACAGGAGCCTGTCAGATGCAATCAGACTTGTTTATTCTGCATTTAAATGTAGGACCTGAGGCAGTCTGGTTTCAAAAAAGACAGAAAAGGCACATATTGTCCCTGGCAGTTGCTTGGTTTTTACAACAAAGGCAATGCCTTGTTAGTACTTTACTCCAAATCAAAATTATTTCAGCGCTCTGCCACATTACAGTCTTGAGAACATTTCTGCTTGCCCCTTCAGCACAGGTAGAAATGTTATTAAAATGGAAATTAAAGGAAGAAAGAAAGAAAGTGCCATTACCACACACCCCCAATATCAGGTGATTCATACAGAGCATCTTCAGAATCTCACGAAAGCCACTGATAATGGATTAAGTGGCAGTGTCCCTTCTGGCTCCAGTTTATAAATTCTTATTTGCTTAAGGTCACTCCATAAAGATTTCCAGCTGACAGCATTATTCTTAAGAGACAAATCCTCCCTGGCAGTGTACAATTGCATACCAACTACTACAGCATCACATGTGCCTTCATCTTAGCATTGATAGAGGATGATGGTTCACCATTTAGGGTTCAGCATCCCCCTCCTTGCAAGTCTAATTTTAAGCACAGCCATTGTCTGGGCTGAGTTTCTGACTGACTTTGTCCATGACAGAGCAGTAAGCATTCATAACATCTCCCTGCATGGCCATTAAAGAAGCCATGACATAATCACCCTCAGTTCACGCAACTGTTCCGAATCATCCAAGTACAGAGGAAGGGAGCAGAGAGGTGTAATGGAAGAATAATCCAAGCACCAGAAAATCCTTCAGTATAACAACCAGTTGCCCAGCTCATAATTAACCATTTTCACTCCCCTAGACCATGCCAAAGAAGTATCTGAAAGCTCAGAAAAAACAACGGTGAACAGCAACATCCCTATTTTCTACACTGGTGGCTGCAAATTCTGCAGCATGCTGGGGAAGCTGCAACAAGTTTTGATCATCTGAAACAGCCGAGAGAGCAGTACCTCCCTTCATTCCCTGCTTACAGAGCGATGTCTGACATCCTCTACCCCCATCATTCAGTGCCTTTGGCTGTGAAAAATGTGCTTAGTGAAGAGGCACCATGGTAGCATTGAATAAATACAGTGTGTACTGCTGCCCAAAGAAGTCCTTTCAGGAATGTGGGTTATTTTCTGCTATCGCCCTCCCAGGTTACAGCAAAAGGGAGCAGAAAAGGGCAGGGACAGAGGAGACCTTGGGCAGTCATTCCTGCTCACCTTATAGAAGTCACCCCCATCTGATTTGGTCCCGACAGAGCACCAGGATTTCAGAAAAGGGATATCATCCTTATGAGGAACAGAATAACCACATAAGCTGGACAAGGAGCCCCAAATACCCCCGTCCTCCTCCAAACAGGACTGACAGTCCCACACACAGACACATTCGTGGAGCATCCAGAAAAAAAACGCCAAAGCAAAGCTTTCATTCACTGAGAAACACCTGGTCCAACTCCTCCGACATGTTGTCCCTTGCTTTCCTGGGGTGCCACTGCCCAGGGAGACCTGTGCACCCATTAGCCACCCATTGGGCGCTGCCGGGAAAGAAGCGGCGGGGCTGGGAGCAGGGGGTGCCGGACATGGAGCCATCCCACCCCAGGGTGCCCGGGACCCCAGCCTGTCCCAAGGTGCCCGGGACGCCTGTCCGGCATGGGGTGCTCAGGGTGCTATGAATGCCTAGGGATCTCATCCCAATTTAGGGTCCCTGGGTTGCCCAGGGATTGTGTCCTGCCTGGGTGCCCATCCCACCTCGGGGTGCGCAGAGCACCCATCCCGCTCTGGGCTGCGCGGGTGCTTCGGGTGCCCCGGGGGTATCGCGGGTGCTCGTCCTGCCGGGGGGGTGCTCGGGGTGCGCGTCCTGATGGGGGTGCCGGCCGAGCCGTACCTTTGAGGTGGTGGTGGCGGGCGCGGTGCAGGCGGCCCTGGCCGCCGCGGGGCAGCGCGGGGATGCTGGAGAAGCGGCTCCCCATGGCTGCATCCGAGCCGGGCCGCGCAAGGTCTCTCCCCGGGGGCGGCGGTGGCGGCGGCGGCGGCGGCGGCGGCGGGGGGTGGGCAGCGCTCCGCCGGCGCCTCCCGCGCTCACTCGGACGCCGAGAGCCCCGCTCCTGCCCGCCGCCCGCCGGGCCCCATGCCCCGCCGTGCCGCCGCCCTCCGCGGGGCCGCGCCGGCTCCGCTCGGCTCCGCCGCGGCTCGGTACGGCGGGGCGGGGCGGCGGCACCGCGGCCCCCCCGCCGCGCCTCGTCGCCATGGAGACAGTTGTTCCTCCGCGGGGGTGGGGGGGGGGGGGAAGCGCCGCCGCGCGTCGCCCAGATGTGCCACCGCTGGCGCGACAGGTGGGCACACACGGGACCCTCTCCCGACCCCCTCCCGCCCGGTCCCGGGGACACGCGCCGGGGCCCGCGGGGAGGGGGCGGCACCGCCCCGTCCCGGCTCCCCGGGGCCTCGGCGGCGAGCACGGCCGGCCCTCCCCGAGAGCACCGCGGCTCAGGCTTCCCCTTCACCCTAAGGATGCCCGAGGGGCACCCGCAGGGTCAGGGACATTATTCCCCTCCCCAGCCCACGAGGAAAGCACTTCCACCTCCAGGGGACGATGCTAGGCCGGACCTCCCTCACACCTGCTGGCCCCAAACCCGCTTCCCCAGGGCCAGCCCAGCACCCTCCCAGCGAGGAAATTTGCAGCCGACACCAGAATCCAGGGCCCCCCAAAGAAGCTGCATCATGCATGAACATCCACCCAAGCAGGTGTGCTGTGCTGGGATGCAACTGCTCCTAAAGCCTTTAGGATGCTCACGGATGCAAATATGTCACAGAAACACTCAGGGGAAGGTAAAGCAGATGGGCAAGCAGCTCCTTCTCCAGCCCTGGGGCAGGTGGACAAGAAGGCAGATAGCCAGAGGGGCAAGTAGGTCCCTTACTGGCCCCCAACCTACCCAGCAAGGTGGGTGGGTGCCTGCACCCACCACTTTACCTGCCCGGGTGGCTCAAAGCGGTGAGGAGCTCCGGCCAGGCTCAGGGAAGTGGGGTGGGCTAGAAACGGTGTGAAAGGAAACACTTCACTGGCAGGTCTCAGGAGCTTGTGCAGGTGAAGTGCTGGCATGGGGCACTGCCTGAATGTGTGGCTTCTGAAAGCTGCTGCAGTATAAACACAGCCCACATGAACTGGGACTGCTCTGCATGGTTGGAGTGCTCTGTGCAGAGATGAGCCTTTGCACAGCTGCATATTTATGAGCATCCATGCTGCAGAGACACAAACTCGCTCATATCTACACAAGCCATGCCCACATGGATCTCTCTCTTGCTGTGAGAGAAAAGGTCCTGTGTTAATACCATGCCTGTGCACTGCCAGATGTGGGGTCCTCTCCATCTTGCCCATTCTGGAGCCACCCAGGCCAGTGAGCTGCTCCTCAAAAGCAGCCAGGACCATACAGGGTGGTGAGGTTCCCCTTGTCCTCACCCCAGCAGCACCTCAGCCATACAGAGATTTCTGCTGTGATGAGCCCAACCCAGGACCCAGAGGAGTCCAGTCGGTACCACATTAAAATAAATCCACAGCTGATGCTCGTCTATTGCATTTTACATTGCCCTTTTCTTTAAGTCGGACTGTAGGTTCTAGAGACACACACATTTGCAAGCTTTGTCTGGAGTTTCAGCGAATGCTGAAGACCAAAGGCAGCTTCAGTTCAGCTATGTCAGGGGTGTAAAATATTTTTTTCCTTCCTTCTGCTGAACAAAAATGTAATGTTCAGCTTCCTTCCATCCACCTTCACCCTCCCCTCTTCCTCCTCCTAGTCAAGGTAAGAAAAGCCCTTCCTGGTCAGGGACCACACATGAACGTTTTCACCTTGGAAAGTTACTGCCATGATTTCCCCTCCCAGAGAGCCAAAAGACCCACTGTTTTCTGAAACCACTCTCCTCTTCAGCAAAGGGGAAGCTTTTCTGAGGTTAAAAAGACTTGATACAAAACATTGAAAATCTACAACCAAACTCTGATGCTGGAATCAGGATGAGGATTTCTTTTGGTGCATGTCATGCAGGTGGCCAGGCTGAGGAATCATTACTGTCCTGCCCAGCCTTAGATTGCAATATGGGTGAGATGTGCACCATGTTTTTCCATCCTTTCTCATTCTCTCAGTAGCAGAAAGGGATGACCATGCCAGAGTGCTGCCATGGTAGTGCAGAGCTTGAACCACTGCTCAGACACAAGCCTCTTAATGTTTGGTGCTGCCAGTGTATCAGGTCCTGCTCTGGCCCCATGATAAGTCCACCAGCTGCCTCCACAGGCAGGAAGCTCATGAGCAGAGGTGGGATAGAGATTAAGTGAGACTGAGTCACACCTTTATTTATGTCCTTTGTGAACATTGTCTTTCCAGTCAGCTCATTACAGTGAGCACACAAAGAATCACAGGACTGGAATGGCCCTCAGACGGCCAACTCCAGCTCCTCATCATACAATACCTTCCACCCTGCTGAACGTAATTGTCTGCAACCACCAACAAAAAAAAATCCCTGTTCTTTCTCAATTCCTTTTTCCTAATCTCTCTTTGTGCCTGTCCTTGAATTGTAAGAGGTCTCGAGTAAAGACTGTCACTTTTCTGGGAAGCGTCATGTTTTATGTGGCAGAAAGGTGTCAGCATAAGGCAAACTGTAACCGAGGCATCTTTACATTGTATAGAAGAGATTTTGAAAAAGGAAAGGTACCAGTTTTGGACTGGAGGCATAGGGGACATCCATATAATAGTACAGGGAACATCTCTGTGCAGACATCCATTGAATTACAGGCACTCACGTGTGCATCATGTATGCTGCTAACTATGCCTTCTGTGACAGCTCCCTGCATGGTAGACCCGCTCCCAGGAGGAGCAAGTGCTTTCTGCTTCCACCAAATCCACTCTGAGTTTTAGACACCAGGCACCAATTTAATCTTGGTACCATAGTATAAATATTAAACTATACCCCACACGGCTGATAGATTATGCTTTTAACCAGCTCCCTTTTCACCTTAGAGAACCGAGGTAAAGCATAGTCACAGCAGTGAAAGGGAGGAAGCCATATAGATCTGCCTTAGTAACATGTTCGGCTTCTGTGAGGGACGGGCTTTGCTTTGCCTGACACCACAGCCTGCGGTTAACACCACGGGGAGGAATGCAAAACAGCACCAAGGTTTTGTCGTGATCGTGTCTTTATTCACTTTATCAAAGAATCTTTGAATTTGCTCCTGACACTGGTTGGAGAAGGAGCATGAAGGAGGGGCTGCTTGCTGTCCTTGCCAACTTATGTCAGCTCTTCATGCAGAAAATGTTGAGCAGGGTGAGAAATATGCTCTGTGATCACAAGGGCCCTTGATAGACAAAACAGGATCACACTGATTCTGGGTTTTTGCCTTTTTTCTGTGCTGTAGCAACAGGGAGCATTGAAACAGCTTGCCAAAACTGCAGGGCTCTCATGCCAGTAAGTCAGGACATTCCTTGTTTCTTAGTATTAGTGATATCAATTGAATTGGCTAATCAGGGACATGAGGCAATTTCTTGGTACCAGTCCTCTCAGGCAGTGGGGGTCTGGTGGACAGAGCGTGCTGTGTGATAGAGCAGGGTGAGCTTGCACTGAATTATAATTCCTCTCCACCTTCTGTATTTGCATGTGGGCAGCTGACCACCAAATTGTAATTTGTGCTTAGAAGTCAATGGAGACAATGCAGTCAGTCCATGAACTTCATCTGAAAAGAGCATCAGCTCCAGGAATGCTAATGTCACGATTATCATTATGAACAAACACAAGGAGAAAGGCGCTGCACAGCCACATCTGCTCATGGAACATCTACTGCCTTAAGTCACGACACCACCCATGAATTCTCTACCCGAAAGCTGGGTGAAAGGATGAGCTCCAGCTGTTTAGCTCAGACATATGTGAAAGAGGAGAGAAACGGGATGTGGAGGAGGATTTGTGAGACAGCTGGAAGGTAGCATCTACATGCCAAAAGAGCTGTCTTGAGAAGGAAGGCTGGACAAACTGCTATATTTGGTACACAGGGATGCTTTCAGACCGTGAAAGGGGCAAGATCAGGGGAGCACATTTGCATCTAAGGACTCTGGGTATTTTGCAAAGATCTCTAACCCTGAAGCACTAGGCAGCAATGAAGAAAATGTACCTAAAAATCCCCTTTGCAAAGCCTGTGTTTCTGCCTTCTAGGCACATCATCCCTCAAGGGCTTACACAAGAAACCAGGCAACAACCATCAAGGTATAATTATGAAGAATCAGAACAACAGGAGTACGCACGAAGCCTGAGCCACCACTGCCAGGGCCTTGGGCAACCATGACAGAATTTACACCCTAAGAGGATGCTCAGAGTAGGTGGTGTGACCCAGAGAATGAGTGTCACAGAATAAAACACAGAGCACCTAGTAGATGCTGCCCAGGTCCTTTTGGCTTTGAAATTCATGGAGTCCAGCAGCCTGGACCACTCACTGGCACATATATGAGTGTGGGTGCTAAGAAATTGGAAATATGATGGCTTGACCACCTTTTACACACATTGGAAATGTTAATCTCAACAATAATCCAAAGAAGTGAATGCTTTCCTCATTCTTCCAGGTTTCCTCCATCTCCAGATGGAGAAACTGAGGGAACAAGCTGATTTGGCATATGTGGCACTTAAAGCAGCAAAGGGGCTCAGGATGGGGATATGCCATACGTCCCTTCCAGACCAAGGTTTGATCCACTGGGCCCTGCTGCCTTCACACACACGTTAATTCAATTCTTTGCCTCATATATTGAAGTATCTGTAGAAGAAATCAGCTGTTGCTCGATTTGCTGTAATTAAATGCCTGGCATCAGAACTTCAACAGATGTGAAAGAAAAAGCCACACCTATCCATGAAATGTACAGATCTGAATGCTGCAGGGAGAAAAGATCATTTGGGAGATATTCACTGCACCTAACTGTTGGGCTGATCACCTAATTTATGTATTTTTAATTGCCTGAAATACAGTTGGCCAATGGCATTCTTGATGTGGCATGCATCGCCCCAAAAGAAAATGCCCTGCAGCCACTACATCAGGAAGGTTTGCCCTCATTGCTGTCACCTCTGAAACTGATGTGGAGCTGGGTGTAAGACTCAGTCAGCACAGACGCAAATTCAACATTAAGAATTAAGATAGGACAGGATGACAAGAGTCTGCTCTCAGTCATAGGTGAAAAACTTCTTGCCTGTGGATTTCTGTGTCTAACAGGACAACAGATTTCACAACAGCAGCCAGCACAGTATGCAAAGATACTTCTAGAAGTATCAGCTTAAAGTGAAGAGGGGGAACAGATCTGTAGATATAAAGCCTCATCTACATTCATAGAATGCTTAGTCTCAGACAGCAGTCAATAAAAGGTCGTCGTGACAGGTGATCACCTAATTTGGTGTCCTTCCCTGAAAAAACTAAATCCTAGATCACCTCTTTTGTAAGAAATGTATATACTTGTTTTCCACAAGTAGAATAGGAAAGAAGTGTCCATCTTTCATGACACACTGGCTCTACAGTGTGCAGACTGGGGAAACCTGTTTCGTACAGCCAGCTCGATGCTTCAGATTAATTCTGTTTATTTTCTGACCTTTACATTAGCAGTTCTCCCATTCATCAGCACAGGATCTGAATGAGAGCGGAAGCTGCTGTCTGACCTTCAAGGCAGAACGACAGTAGCACTTAGGTGACACTTCGGTGCCTCATATGTACACAGACATCCATCCTGGAGGCTGCTGGAAAAATCATTCTCCTGGACTGATGCTCGTGCAGCCCAGCAGCTTCCTCTTCCTGATGGCATCAAGCTACTAGACTTGCTGTTCTAAGATTTTCAGAGCCCCAGCTCTATCCTGCAGAACAGGGTTTACTTCTGTCTTTAATTAGTCCTGACTGCCAGCTTTCATCAGCCTGTCATTGTGCCCTCTTTTCCTTTTCTGTAGAAGTTAGCCCTTGCTCACGTACACCCTCCGTCCAGACCACTCATATACCATGGACCTCGGGCCTGTTTCCAACCCTGCACCCCACACTATGCAATTCATACTCTCTTTCTTGCCTCACAAGCTCTGGCAAAGCCCATCCTAGCCCTACTTGGCTTTCATCCCCATCTGTTGTTCAAAGTCAACATTTTATTTCACTTTTGCCAAAAAGGGAAAACTTTCAGAAGAGGGAAAAAGGCAGAGAGACTACATGAACTTTTCTTAGGGTTTCTTATTCCTCCAGTTCTCCTACATTCCTCCCTGTCATGCTCTGCAGCTGCTAGGTTGAGATCTCTCACTTACTAAATTTTCCATCAAGCTGCTTCATGGAAGGCAGCTCTTCCATGCTGCCCTTCCTGTTTAGTAGACGGTCTCCATAAAAGCAAGCAAAGCCATTTCATTTTTCTGCCTTAAAAATTAACAAACTCCTCTGCTGCAGTTTCCTGCAAGCGTTCCCCAACGGTCAGTGTGGCTGTGCAGAGACCACCACTGACCACAACATCCAACATCCCAACAGCATCTCACTCTGGTGCAATAGGGAGCACAATATTACACCCTATTCATGCCACCACAGCAACAATTTGGGGCTTATCCACAGCAGCATTTTCAGGAAGACGTGCTCCCCAACTTGAAAGCGCTGTGCAATAGCAGAGATATACTCAAGAGAACTTAATGCAACAACTGACCTCACAGTTAAAAATACATGCATACTGCCCTCCTGTGAATTTGCTAACTTGAACTTCCAAAAGCCTTGCCCATGTAGTGTTTTTACCTGACTGGTGAAGGAGTCTTTTCCTCTCACAGGTTTTCCAGAACCAGATCCAACTGTAAACATGCCTTTATATTATCACCTTTTGACTTTCCATTTCCTTCACTTGGTTGCTACATTCTCTCTAAAGCTGCTTGTGTGAAAAACATACAAATCCGATAACTGCACTATATGAAAGGGCAAGAAAAAGAGCAAAAGTAAGAGAATCACTTCCTTTGGATAATCAGTTCCTTTGGGAAGTTCCATTTTAATGAACAAAGTCAGTCTGTTTATGTAACAGAGGTCACAGTAAGGGTCTGATCCCTGTACTGACAAGCAGAAGCTGGAGAGCGTTTACATTTTTTAGAAGCCATTTTGCAAAGTGCTACTTATGTATTCATTATGAACTATTCTCAAAGTCGATAACATGAAGACAATTATTAACAGGGGAGAATAAATTGGGTGGTTAGAAAATATTAATTTCTCCCAACCACACCAGTCACATTTATTGAGCTCTGGCATGCAAATATCAGTTATACTCTTGCAGTACTTAGGTGAGGAGGGCTAAGTCCCTTCTAATTCAAGCCTATTGTGCTCCCCACACTGGGGAACTTGATGGGGCCTGCTGAGGCCCAAGTGTATGTTACAGCAACCCCAAGGCTGGTTCCTTCCACAGCAGAAAGCTTCAAGGGGCACATTTGTGCCATATCGCAGAGGCCCAGACCTCATGGCTAAGCTGGGGCTTACATGAAAGGCCAGTACTGAGCAGAGGATATTTCCAGGGGAATCAGCTCCTCCCTATTTAAAGGGTCCTTTGATCTACAAGAAAAATCTAACAGGAATTTAGCACAGCTAATAGTCAAGCCTTTGATCTTCCCTTTGGAGTTTCACTGTCTGTCAGCCAGCCTGAACTCTACTTCCAGCAATACGAGTGAAAGATTCCTCCCTAGCACACTACAGTGAATTTACCAGCTCCATACATTGACCAGTCTTGCAGGGTTTTTTGTTCCCATTCACTTTACTTCTGGGTAATTTCTCCCTTAAAACATTTTCTTGGATAATGGGCCTTCCCTTCAGTCTCACTTTCACATCTCTGTCAAGATGGTGGATTTTTCTACTGAGGTGGCAGAACATAGAGTCTAAGGGATATTTGCCTTCCAAAGAAGATCCTACATTCTTTGCAGATCTAAATGGCTTTCTGTTAAAGCAGGGACAAATCAAGACGTTGACAACAGATGCCAGTGCCAACCTCATATCCTATTTCCACATCCAAATATTTGCTTTTAATTAAATTTACTGCCCAAATTAACAATGGAGATGCCCAGATTTCTAATTGGGTCATTGCAAGCCAACTTTCTTCATGCTGAGAAGTTAGCATCCTCAGGGAATATTGGGAGAAAACAAACTTTTACTAAATGTGGTCAGTTAAGAGAAAGGGGAAGTGTGTTAAGCTCTGTTAGTCTGTATCTGTAAATGTGTTTGACATCCTCAATACCTATAAAGGTGGTTTAGATTATCAAAGGGAAGGCACCCAACAGCTTTTGTATACTAGTCAGTAGTCAACTGTCAAGGTATTAAACACGTCTTGACCCTACAGGTCACCTGTTGTTTTACATACAGGTGGAATTATTTTACAGTAGTGTTTCCCAACCATATTGCACATGAGGACTGGTGATGTTTTAACACCTCTTTGGCCCAGGTCCTTTTCTTCCTCAACACATTCCTCACTGGAAGGGCTGCTGACAGCTCCTGGCCCCACTGCCAGCGTGGTGATGGACCAACCTAATCCAATTCCTATCCAGACCCCTCAACCTTTCCCCATCCAGTTCCAGGACAGCAGTGCAGCTTCACAGCCTCTAGGGTTGACAAACTCCAAATAAACTTAAAGCAATAAAAAAAAAGCCTGGTTTTTGATTTCCGTGTCTTCCACAGCCTGCAGAGCCCCCAGACAGCAAACAGTCCCCCAACACCACCATGCAGAATGACAAGAGCAGTACCAAACAGCCAGCCAACAAAGACTGTCCTCCCACATCAGACTCAACCTTAGAGTGGTTGTAGAAACAGGACGTGTCCAGTACTTGCCCTCCTGGCAAGCACCCATCCAAGTTGGCCAACCCCTGTGTAATTCCTGAGGCTGAACACCACCTTCAGAGGTCACCAGGCAGGCTGACCAGGCTGCTCATCAATTCCCTCCTGGCCCCTGTAGAGGAGTTCCAAGCGGATTGCACTGAAGTTGGCTGAATCTCAAAAAGATGACCTGGAAACAGCAGCAATAACCTTCTCTTCCCAGTCTACAGAGCCTTGCTGGAGGCACTGGATGTGCAGCCTGCTGGTAACATCTGAAGTCACCGTTCCTTCTCTTTGCTCTGTGACTCAAATGGTCGGAGCCAGCTAGAAACTCAGAAATGTGAAGTGTAGTATCGCAAAACCCCATTGATTCTCAAAAAACAATTTGTAGTGCATTTGTGATGGGAAGCACTTCTCACCAGGAGAATATCAAGGACTGCTGAATTCAGCAAAACAGGTGCAACTATTTCTTTTTCCAAGTCCTGCCCCAGCAGTGAGGACTAACCCCACAGGCAAATATGAGCTTTAATTTTGGCTTGACAGCCAGGAACAGCTAGCACACATTTCAAAACTGTAATCTTGAAATGCACAACCTAACCAAGGAGGAAAAGAGGAGAACACAAATCTCCGACAGGGCTTATTTGAATAATCTTGCTGACAGTTCTGTTCTTTTCTCAAAATGTCCAGTCTGCACAACAGATCACAATACAAAATCAGATACTGGCACTGGGTTCTGATAAATGTGAACATAAGGACTAAACACTCCCTTCCCATCTGAATAAATACTCCAATTCGAATTGCACCACTCGTATTGTTCATGCTGTCACTAAAACCCTGCAGGCGGCATTAGAGCCTAGGAATTGAGCATCACCCATCATTACTCACTTCAGGAACAGATACAGGTTTTCAGCTCTCATTTACTGATGAACATATTCCTGACATCATTTTCTCTTCTAAAAGCCTCTGTATGAGTTAAGCCTACTGGATTCAAAAGGAAGTTTTGCTTCTCTGCCTAATGACAAGATTTTCAATGTCTTCAAGACATTTAGAAAACAAATTCCCCTTTACTTTTAAAATTGCAAGTAAAGGAGAAGCTATGACACTGTTAGGCTAATTCTTGCAATGTTTAAATGACTGTCTATTAAAAACTTGCAACTCCTTTCCAGTTTGAATTTGCTGAGTAGCAAGTTCCACGCTGGTGGAGCTCATTAGATATTTTTCTGTTCGATCCAGCAGGCAAAGCAGAAACTTATGAATTGCAGATCCATCATCCAACGTTCTTTTCCACAAATTGAACAGGTCAAGGCCCTAGTTATGGCCTTACTAGTATTTAAGGCCAATTGCCAAGGCAGGGATTTTGCTTTATATAATTCTTACAGTTTTTGTTTTCACCCTCTCCATCTTTGTAGTAGTCAAAACCATTTAGAGTAGAATCTGGCCTCATTTTGGGCAGGAATTCAAGCAAGAGCTGGGTTTGCAATGCTTCAGTCCACTTCCAGAGTGCACATCTAGCTAAAAGAGGGCATGGGCAATAAAACAATTATTATGCCAGATGCAGAGATTGATAATTTGATAATGTGAAATAACCAAAATACAGTCCCTGCCTTGCACTTATATGGCTTCATTGTTCTGCTCCACTGCTCAGGTCAGAAAGCCACAGCTGGAAGCCAGCAAACATCTGAGTGAAGTCAGCTCTGGGCGCTGCTTGTAACGAGCAGAAGCGAAGCTGGTTTGTGGTTTTGTGGCCACTGTTTGCTGGCTTGGTTTCCCCCCAAAATCAGGTTCAATCACACAAAGATGATTTACTCATAACGAGCAAGGGTGGTTCTTGGCAACGAATGTGGGGAGGCCAGATAAAAAGAGGAGGGCTGGGAAAGTGCAGGTGAATACCAGAAACAGTGCAGAGGCACCGAGCAGGCTGAGCTGGAGGTGCTGCTTCATGGCTGGGAAATCAGTTGCAAGAAACCTGCTCAGCCATTAACTGTTGAGGGACCCTGGGTGTGACAAGGAGGGGAGGGATCAGTTCTCCCAACCCTCCTCACTCACCTACACTGTCACTCCCTCGTTTCTGACATGGACCTCAAATATTTTCTGTAGCGCCCCTCAGAGTCACTACAGCATGGTATTTTCCAGAGATGGACTGCCATCAGCTAAAGGAAAAAGAAAATCTAATGAGGTTTAAAGACAAGAAATGGCTGAAAGGCACATGTTCCCATTACAGAGGAGGGAGGGGAAGAGGCAGGGGGGAATAGGGGGTCAGCCTATAAAAGGTTTGGATGAAGGGACAGGAACTAATTTACAAGAGTACATTTAATGCTGCATATGGTACCCAAGTCAAGACACCAAGTTCCCCAGGAGGTTTAACACAGAATAGTTCAGGGGCATTCAGCGCTCTTGGAAAAGACTCATACCCAAAGCACTGTTAACGTAGATAAAACCTGAAGGAGCAGAGGGGCAGCTGTTTCAATGCCACAGGATCCTATCATCCCACATGATGTGATTCTAGCTATTTGCTTCAGAAAAGCAGGAGTGGTTAGATGGAGATGGGATGTTACCAAAGGCATAGGGAGAAGATTATTATCCTCCACAGGACACGAGGCACAGCAGGTAATTACTGCCTGTGAGACCACAAGGATTTAGCCTGGGATAGGGAATACTGAAAATTGCAAAGTGCCTTAAAAGACCATTTCTGTTGATTCCATGTTTGTTGGTATTCAGTAAAGTTATAAATTGCAATCCATAATCATGTCTTCCAAAGGTATTTTGTGCTCTGCACTGAGGACCAGGACTGAGGGCAGAGTTT
This sequence comes from Phalacrocorax aristotelis, assembly GCF_949628215.1. Lineage (NCBI taxonomy): Eukaryota > Metazoa > Chordata > Aves > Suliformes > Phalacrocoracidae > Phalacrocorax > Phalacrocorax aristotelis. Next base: position 9,248,525 of record NC_134287.1, on the reverse strand, counting down.
GTTTTGTGAAGAGCCATCTGTCTCCGATGATGGTATGTTTTTGTCCTTATTCTACAAGAGCTTCTTGAGGGGCTGGGATGGTTGGTTGGTTTTACCATATAGTTTCTATAACATCACCTGCTGCTTTGGATGGAGTTTATTGCTTTATTTGGATTGCGTCTTCTAAAAACATGCACAAATTGCTCCTTGTTATTATGTACCTGGGTACAGTGATGAGGAACATGCCGGAGACCTGCAATGCAGCAGTAAACTCACAGCAACCTGCGGTCACCTCTTCCTCCCATCTTCCCTGTGATAAGGTGTTAGAGCTCAAGCTCTGAAGCTTTTAAGCTCAGAGACAAGCTCCAAAGTCAGAACGTGGAAGAGAGAAGAAATAAGAGTTGGGTAGAGAAAGGAAAACTGTACCTTCAAGTCTGAACATCTTAAGATTCCTAGGATTAGTTGGTTTTCCATCTACCATGACCAAGCGTAGATGAAATCTGCCACAGGGATCATTCACAAGTCACTTGTCATCACAGAGAATATCTGCTGCTGGTGAAAGGAAGAGACTCCCTTGAGAAGTTTAAGACAGGCTGGTATTTTCCTGGGGAAAAGATAGAACTGCCACAATCACATAATCACATTTGTGTTCACAGCATTCTGGAGACACCCAGCACTATATAAATATACACAGAGAAGATGATTAACGATGTGAGAAGGTGCATTATATACACAGATAAAGTCAGGAGCTAGCTGACAAGACAACCTTGTGAAACGGGACTCTAATTTTGCTGGAAGATGAATTGCAGCTACCGTGAAGCACCAGTTTTAAAAGCTTCAGGGATGTGTGTTTTAGCTCAGGTGGCCCCAGCATCAGCAGGTGAATGAAGCAGTATGAAACCCTGTAGAGAAACGCATGACCAGGCAGCTGTGTGTGTATGTATACACATATGCTGGGTAGCAAGCTCTCACAACTTTCATAATATTGAAGATGTTACCTGATCCCCAGATACTTGGAAAAGCTCCTTCTTTGCAGCAGATAAGGAGAAAAGCTAGGAGAGAAAATTTTTATATTTGCCTGGATGATTAAGATGTCTTCTTGACAGTTTCTAAGAAATCCTGTTGCTGCTACTCCTTAACGAACCGCCTAAAAAGAAAGCTGTTCTCCAGCTGAGCTACTCTGAAACAGAGGAGTCCATAAGACAAAATAGATTTTTGTCTGGAAGAAAAGGCTTTTAGAAAAGCAGCAGCAGCTAGGGGTAGGGAGATGTCAGAGCTGCTCAGCCCTTCCTGCACGGGCTCCATCCCGGGTGACAGCGGCTGCAGCTGCCGCCCGTGCAGGGCCGTGTCTGCTCAGATGGGGAGCAGCTGAGGCTTCATCCCTGTGACTGCACTGCCAGGGGCTGGGGTGGTTGGCAAAGGGGGCTGTCAAAGGATGTGACTAAAGGTTTCTGATGAGGAAGAGCTGCTGGGGTTTTTTTTTCTCTGCAGAGAATTGCTACAATGAACTGAGTTTTCTGTCTGTGATTCACTCTGAGGCAAGTTTAGAGTCAGCACTGGTGCCTGAAGGAAACCTGAGACAAACCCAAACCCCGACCAGATTAAATACTGCTGCATGTGATGGTTTACACCCTGGCAAAGCAGGCATCATGCCTTGCTGCATGCACATCCTTCTTTCACAGAGGCAGGGTTTTTTAATCATCACTGTATATGAGAGTAAATAACTACACAAGGCTGGAAGAATAAATCTCCCACCTCACAGCACCAAGGAATGTGGAGACAAGACAAATTTTAACCCCTGCAGGGGGAGATTCTGTTTGCTTGTAGCAAGAAAATGTCTGTAGCATTTTGGTTATAATGTCTTGATACATACCTCTCTTTTCTTGGGAAACTGCTTCATGGTTTACAGCACAGAGGAGCAGACCCTAACCACCACCCAGCCCTGCCAGTGGGATTGCTTCGCAGTCAGTTACCAGTCTAACCTCTGCAGCTTATTTGCAGTGCCTAAGAAAGAGTTAACATTGCTCTACCAAAATTTTAACCCAGAAAATGCCTGATGTCTCTTGAAACTTAATAAAGATTTGTAGTTGGAATACATACATGAGATGAGCCCAAGAGTCCTGACTGACAACCACGCTTGTGCTTCCACCTCCAGCACTACATTGATGCTGCAGAAGTTCTGACAACTGTATCACTGAGCAAGGCTGGCAGGGCTGATCTGCCCGGCACTACTTCCAGGGATGCTCAGCACTCCTGAAAAATCTCCCTCTTGCCTCTGAGTATGGTAGGACAGACTGACGGATGGACTGACGGACGGACAGCCCTTCCAGCCTGCAGCAGTGCCGGGAGAAATGGCTGCGAGCAGGCAGAACCGCAGCACCGCTCCGTGGTGACGGGTCCCTCTGCAAGTTAAGTACAAGGACACGAGCTTGCTCTGTTTAAATGCACTATTTAACACCGGTGCATATCTTTGTGTTCCACCACGAAAAGGTGTTCCCACACCGTTGAGAAGCTTTGCTCTACTCCCTTCCCTCCCCCCAGTTCTAGTCCGTCTGGGTGTAAACAGTCCTAGCTCCTCATTTTTAAAGCACCTGCTCTACTGCACCAGGGTGCACAACAGTAACGCTGGGACGCTTCTTCGTAACTCTGTGCCTGACTCAAAAACACAGTTTTGCTTAAGGCTTCAAGTAAAAAGAAAAAAAATATTTTGAGGAAAAAAATTATGAAATCTAATAAATTTCTCTCTCAATCTTTACAAACTTCTTCCATTTCTGTCATGTAAATTAGAGAAATAGGATCACTCTTTTCAAAAGATCTGTGACGTTAATCAGTTTGTCTCTAGGGTACTCATACATCATTGTTTGCACACCCCAGAAGTGCTAAATTGAACCACGGTCACAGTCAGTGCAGGTAGATTCATGTTATAACAACATATCTGTAGCCACAGGAGTATTGTAAGAAATCTGTATTATGGATTACATCTTGAAAATTGAAGAGTCCTTATCTAGTACGCCAAACGGTTACTGCCTGAATCACTGGTAAGAGTCAACAGAAAGTTGACTTCATATGTGACATGTGTTCTTTACTGTCAATGTGAAACAGCATGTAACAAGATATGGAAAAATAATTAGGAGGTTATTTTATAAAGCCATATTCCCTATAGTTATATCAAAGAAGATTTTGTTATCTTACAGTCGTTTCAACATAACAGCTAGGAAGAGTGACACTAAACCAATATGCATGTGGGATTTGAGCACTAGCAGCCACCAGTACTAGCTAGCTGAGTACTCTAGCACCTACTAACCAAGAGCATCTCTAGACAGTGGCAATAAATAGATGGCAGGCTCAGCTTTTCACTGTGACTTACATGAGGGTCATTCATGAATTAACAACACAGTACAGACAGAACTTCTGGCTTAAAAGCCATGAATCCAGCTATCAAAGATTTGGTCTACTTCCTAGAGTAGTCACACAAGACGAGGCTGCAGAGGCCCAGAATTACGGCACTGAGATGCATTTATTCACCCAACCTCCATTTCTTTCTAAACACCTAAACAGTTTCTATGGTATCTCTGCAAACAGAAGACAAACTAATCTCTCAAGAGAAGTTTGTTATCAGTGGTTTTCAGCCTGTAAACTGTGGACTCCCCAGGGCTGGAGCTTAATTTTAAGAGTCTAAGAAAAATAATGAGAAAAAGCTAGCTAAATGTCAGCAGCCTTAAATCTGCTATCTGGGGCCTACACCTCTGTTGGAAGATATGCAAGTATTAGCAAATCAGAAAAAGTCTGAAAACGCCTGAGCAGGGATATTAAGAGATCAGCCTGATTCCCTAATTCTTCGCTTATTTCCTAATTCACTCTCAAGATGAGAAGAGACTCCATCTCATATAATCTCACTGCAGCATCAGCTCTAAGCCAAGCAGATAAAGGGCCTTGCAAAAAGCGCTCTCAGTCAAAGATGGTGTGAATTAGGTCAAGGTTGGGATAATGCAGAGATCAGGAAACAGGACTTCCACATAAGCCAAAAAGCTAAGTGCTAATGGCCAGGAGAGCAATATATAAATGAGCTCTTAAGAGCAACACAAAACTAAATGATATATTTTCTCACTAGCATTCAGCTGTGTGTTGGTGCTTTAATGAAGTTACAAGGCAGAACACAGGAGTATCTAATCTCCAGAGAACATTATTAGTGAAGACAAACTACATTTCACAATGCTGCCATTATTTTTGCTAGCATCTCATTAATCATTTAATGGTCATTACTCATTATTTGCTTAGCCTGGGCAGAGTACTCAGCTATGCAAAAATACTCAGATTCAGGTGGTCCCTGCCCCAGAGAGCCAACAGTGCTTTAATTTGTCTCTGCTGCCAGGGAGCATCAGGAGTTTGCATGGTGTTTGGAGGGAGGAAATACTGCCTATATCCTTCTTCATGGGCAGTTGAAATGAAAGGTGACTTCTGCTGTGATAAATAGAAGATGCTGAAAGATTTCCAGGCAGTGAGGGGTAAAATCCTCTGCCAGCTTTACAAAGAAGGAAGGCAATGATGCTGCTCTGTTGTCCTCACGTACCAGTGGGAGACTGGCCCCCAAACTGAAAATAAAGCTCAGTTGCAACCTGCTGGTCAAGTATAGATGAGGTCTCAGGGGTGTCTACCTGTGTGCCCAAGGGTTAGCAACAGGCCCATCTGGGTTGCAGAGAAACACAATATTGGTCTGCAGGCGCTGTTGCTGGTAAAGGTGATTTATGGTGTTAGTGGCCTTCACTTAAACACAAGGTTATATATTTCCTCTAAGCCTTGAAAAAGCAGTAACCCTTGTCCTCTAAATAAATATGGCCAGGTGGAAGGGGTTTTCCAATTCACCAGCTAAGAGATGCCCAAAACAGAGACTGGACCACAGTCCTCCCATAGTGACCTGGGAGAATGTAGCTGCTCTCATGCCACAGGGACGCCGTGTTTTACCGGTGACTTACTCATCCTCCCAGCACTTGGTGTGGGGGTCCATGTGGATCCACACTTAACCCTGTAAAGGGAAACTGAGGTGAGGAACACACATTGGTTGGTACCTGCTCCTTGTGGCCATACAGGGCTCACTTTAACCAAATGCTGCGTGGAGGTGGCATCCCTGTGTGGCAATTAATAAGCCGAGAAATTAGGAAGAAAGAGGCATTCAGAGCTAAACTAATTCCATAGCCATCTCCTGCAGTCTGGGAGTGTGCTGGGCCAGTTCTGTGTTCCTGGTTGATCCCAGGGTAACTCTGCGGTCAGCAACAGAGGCACAAATAGGAGCAGGACGATAACTCAGCCTCCTGTGGTGCTGGTGGGGGGACCTGACCTGCAGCACCCACTCAGAGTGGGACAGTCACCACCGTGCCCTCAAGGCAGGTGTCAGAGTTGCTGTGCCTTTGCAGATCAATTGCACAACCTCACAGTTTTAACATGGGAAAAGAAGTCCCCTTTTTTTGTGCCTTTACATCATCTTAGGAGCAGCTGACCAACCCATGTGACAGTTTTCTAAAAATATTTTGCTTGAGGCAGATGTTGAGATCAGAAAAAAATCAGTCTGGGTAATTTGTCAAATATCTCCTAATGAGGTAACCCATCATCTCCCATGCCATAGGCCAGGAGTGCTCCTGCCAGAGCCCTGCGGGCCCTTCCCCACTACCAGGACAAGCGCTCAAGTTAATGGCCTATTTCCAGCAGAACAAGCTTTGGGACAGGTGAAATGTCTGCTCGTGGACACCAGTTTCCCTGGGGTAAAGGGGTTCCAGTCCCAGCACAGAAAAGGGAGACCAAAGTGTGACAAAGAAACTCATATTCCCAGCAGCTCACTCATTGCTGAGGTTTGGGGGGGGGGCAGGGAGCAAGCAGGGTTACTGGCACAGCCACAGTGCTCCTGCCGCCGTCCTTTAGGGACCAACCCAACAGTGAGTGTGGATCTGGTGGCACAGGCTGAGGGCGCAGCCCCCGACACACTGGACCTGCACTGCTGGCTCTCTGCTCCCCACCTAAATATATGTATAAGGGCTTGCTCTGGATATGCACGGACCCTGAAGGCATGCACGCTGCATGCACAGCATCAGTGCCGCTACAGCATCGCAGGCTCATGCACAAAACTGACCATACTGTTCTGCTGAATTTGTCCTATTTTAAATGAGCAACTAGAATTTTGATGATGAAATCATCCTTTTCCCCAAAGCAAGACGGACTGATGGCTGTGCTGCACCAAAAGGGCTCTCATCTATAGGGTGAGGGTTTCCCACACCCGTACCCACCCCCCTCTCCATCACCCACGGCAAAAAGCCTATGGCTAATATTTTACTCCCATTAAGGAACAGGGAAGGGTGTTCCCCTCCCCATGTTCTGTAGTGCTGCAGCAAAAGCAAAGGGTTGTCCAACATGGACATCAAAAAGAGGCACTGAGGAACAACAGCTTCCAGAGTGGTTTTGGAGATTTGCTGCCAAGGAGCAGCTGCCTTCCTCTGAGGATGGTGCCCCTGCCCAACAGCCCCAGAGAGCCACAGGCAGCCTTGCAGCAGGCTTAGAAGGGTGACTTCACTGCTGGGGACATGGGGCAGGTCCTTGCTGCAGGAGAGGAAATAGATTATTTTAATCCTTGTTTCCTCTTTGTTTCACCCTAAGAACTGAGTAACCAAATGTGCCTGGTTTTGAGAATTATTTTGAACATTTGCCCACGTTGAACAATTTACTTACCTCAAAGGTCCTTTCTCTCTCTCTCCAGGAAGGTCCTGATGTCTTTTGCCACAAATGAAGGAATATTCCCTTTCTTCTATGATTCAACAACTCTGTGTCTCAGTTCTGAGTTACTGGGGAGATCCCAGGTCACAACAGAGCACAGTAATTACCCTGAGGCATCCTTTACAGATCTCAAACATCCAGGCCAGGCAATTGCATCTGGGAGAAGTAAAATTCCCTTGTAGCTTGTGCTGTCCAGAGGATGCTTCCTACTCTTTTTACATCTTATTCTCCTGAGCTGTGAGGAACTATTTAGCCTTTACTATGTTTTTGCCCAGGAGATCTGGAAAGGCAGAATGATTTCTCTAAAGTAATTGTCCTACAGAGAGTGCACAACACTTTCTGAACCTGACTCAGCACATAAATGCAAGCCATTACATGAGAAACGCAACGAGCATTAGAGCAGTTGTGAACCGAGATGGGCTAAAACTCACCTGTGGAGTTCAGCCAGGGGTGCTGATGCCCTATAACAGCAAAATGGAGGGGTCCTGATGTCTTATAATGGCAAAATGGAAACATTAGCTGATTAGCCGCAGGTTTTTATTGCTGATGGATGAACATTAACAGTCATTTCCACTTGCAGGTAAAGGACAACACAAATACTACAGTTGGTGCAACTGTATTTCATTAACGTAATTGTGCGAGTTGCCGTTTAGATTGGAGGAGATGGCATTGCAGCCCTGCGAGCCAGCATGTGCCACACACCCACTGTAGGTGCCTATGAGCAACTACAGGTACCCCTCCCCACTGGTCCCTTTCAGTGCAATCCCACCAAGGCAACCAGCCCTGCAATGGAAGCTGGCGTGGGCAGAAACCTCAGTGCTGGCAGCAAGTGTACTTTGGTATAGATGGTTCCTCTCTTTTTTAACAAAATAGATAAATGTAACACCCTTTTTTATTTCCACTTTCCTGAATGCATGTGGAAACTTGAGCTGAGAAGAAATCTGAAAATGTTTTCAGGTGAAAGCTGGGGAGAGGAAAATGATGTTGAATACATCAGAAAAAAACTGAGCTCCCTTGTGTGGCAATGAGCTGTATTTATCTGTAAATTAAAATTCTGAGAGGAAAAGAGGAGTTGCCTCCAGGATATTTAAAATGGACAGAAGAGGATAATCCAGCCCCACAGGATAAATGAGCCAGCTGCTCTGATTGCACCGTGCCCTCTGAAGGGGAGCAAGAAGCAGCCCCAGTACAAGGGACTTGGACATGGGTGTAGGCATGATACAAATGTCACAGTACACATATGATGTGTAGCTGAGAGCAGCCTTTGCCCCGAAGTGCCATTCCAGGCTTTGAAAGTTATTGATTCTCACAGCCTCCTGACTGAAGGGTTGGTCCCTTCAGCCCATTTTCATAGGGAAATCTGAACTCGTGATGATGTGGCATGCTTGGAGCTAGGTGTGTGCACTCTACCTCCCCCCTGCCCTGCACAGGGCTGGGGACCTGATTCACCAAAAAGAAATGGGGTGGCAGCAGTAATGCAGATGAGCTCATTTGTCTTGCCTGGTTTCTCCTGCCAAAGAATCACCCAACAGCCCTCAATCAGTAGAGAGGGCAGCTCACAGGCATCCACCGATAGCTCTCCATTGAGAGTTAGCATCTCCAGGAGGGACTCAGCATTACCAGACACTGTCACCGGTTGGTACGTGGGACAGCCCTGAAAATGAAAAACAGGGCAGAAAAAACCGCTGCTGGAGCCTGTATCCTTCTGCTCACCTAGAAAAGCTACCAACTGCCCCGGAAGATACGCACTGGGTGAGAGACAGACCTGTGAAAGCCGTGTACCAGTGGGGAAGCTCCAGCACAGGGTTTATCCCCTGCCACAGCAGCTCTCTTCCATCCCCATCTTCCTGCTCTGACTGACCGCAGGCTGAGCTTCATCCCCCACCCCACAGCAACAGAAGCAGGGGAGAAAGGAGACACGCTGTGCCAGGCAGCCCAGGAATTTCCCAGGAGGAGCACCCCTGGCCAAAAGAACACGATGGATCGTTTCCGGATGATTTTCCTGTACTTCCAGTCCAACTCAGAGTCTGTCATGAATGGGATCTGTGGGCTGTTGGCCCTGGCTAGTGTAAAGATGTATACCTGCTTTGACTTCAGCTGCCCCTGTCTGCCCCAGTACAACATGGCATATGGCTTGGGGATCATGTTCGTACCCCCAGTCGCCCTCTTCCTCTGCGGCCTTATCCTCAACAGACAGTCCCTGGTGATGCTGGAAGAGTGGAGGCGACCACAGGGGCGCAGAAAGAAGGACCTAGCTGTCATCAGGTGGGGTTTGCACCAGGAGTAGCGTCCCTTCTTTCACCTCCTGCTTAGCTCTCTCATCTCCCTATCTTTGATCCTCCAGGTAATTAATTTTCTTCTAAGCTCAGTTCCCGAGACCTTTCCCCATGAGCCTGGAGGGGCAGGGGCATGGTAAATGCCAGACTTCTGCCAACAGCAGAAATGAAAGCAGAGCCTCATCCCATCCCAGCAAAAGAGGGCAGGAGCGCCTCAACACCAACAGCTGGATTTATGCTGCCACCCTGGGAAACTGCATTGCTGCCTGCCCTGTCGTGCACATGCACGGTTTCCTCTGGAGTTTACACGTGCCAAAAGATGAGGCATTTCCACTTAAATGTGCAGGAAGGGTGCCATTTCCATCATGGTCATTTTTATCGATAGCCTTGTGGTTTCCCTCCCCTTCAGCTGAGTTTTTACTGACTTACACTGGTGGAAGGGAGAGGAGAATAACATTCAGTCTGTTACAGACAAAGTTTTACCCAGTGCACAGGCTGGTATGCAGTGGGGCAAGAAAGGCTGCAGAACAAATTATTTCCAAGTAGAAACTGAGCTGATAAGAAAAGAAAGAGTGAATGAAGAAGACGAGGGAGAGCTGACAAGGATTTGTGCATGGGAGACATAAGTACACAGACGAGGCAAGCACAAGATGAGGGAGGGCCGTGCTCTGCGTTGAATGCAGGCAGCAGGCAGAGCGCTGCCACGCACTGGCACAGATTTCACTAGGAGGCAGCACAAACAAAGAGATCCCAGAGCAGAACAGGCATTAGCTGCAGCAATGCCGGGGACAGTCCTGGGAGTCAGATCCCTGACTCCGGGAGGGCTGTTTGGCATAGGGCAGCCTGAATCCATCAAGGCTCTGGATGAGGAGAAAGCTCCCAGCATTTACCCACTCACTTCTCTGTCTCCTGCCCCAGGTACATGTGTTCCTCCATCATGCAGCGAGCCATGGTTGCCCCTGTCATCTGGATCATAGTCACCCTCCTGGATGGCAAATGCCTGATCTGCGCTTTCAGCAGCTCTGTGGATCCTGAGAAGTTTGTGGGCTTTGCCAACACCAGCCCGGTGCAGGTGCAGCAGCTGCTGGCCAAGGTGCCCTGCAAGGACGACGAGCTCATGAGGAACAACACATCCCGCAAGGCAGTGTCTAGGTATCTGCGCTGCTGGTCCCAGGTAGGTCACTGCCAGCAAAGGGCCCATGTCAGTGAGGTGCCTGGGGAATGTGTCATCTGCTCCTGCTCTTCCTTGATTTGTCATAGCTTCACCGTGGTCAGGCTGGGAGCAAGACTGCTCTTTGCTTCTTTATGCCCCCAAATGTTGCCACCCTAAGTGATAATCTCCAGAGTCACTCTGGTAGGGAAAAGGAAAGAAATAAAGTATGGTTTAATTAACAGAACTTTGTTTCAAGAAGAACCAGCAACTCCTAAACCCAGATAATATAAAGCAGGTTGCAAGGAATATAGGTGTCTCCTAAGGCCCTATCCATGTCAGAAGACCTTTCTAACTGCTAACCTCACAGATAGGACCCACTGTTTTAAGGACAGTGCAAGCTGAGACAGACGAAAGCAGCTTGCACAGGAATGATAGGAGAACAGGAAAGGATGGGGAGTGGAGCCCTGACCAGCCCCTGCTCGTGGTACAGGAGTGCTAGGTCAGGGATGAGGACCAGTGGGAGGGCATTGAAAACAAGCCCTTCCTTCTTACCAAAGGGAGCTGCATGTATGTAGTCTGGGCTGTTTTCACCCTGCTGCTGGGACTCCTGGGCCCTGGACCCAGTGTAGGTGGCAAATGAAGATCTCATCGGAGATAAGTGAGCACCAAAGAAGATCACTGAAGTCTCCCTCCCCCGAGGCACTCCATGCTCAAACCAAATGCCTGGCTGCTCCAGGCTGCCTTTGCAAACAGTTATCCTACTGAACTACTGATGCACAGATAAATGTCCTATATTCACTGGGGGAAGATTACACTGACCCTCTGAGTGCAGTTTGGGGACCTCAGGGACAGATCAAGGACAGGATTCCAGACATGCCACATCTCCCCTCCAGCCCCACAAATTCCCTGTCTTGGTGATACAGGCAAACAGCTCGTGCCTGTCCTTGTGCCTGTCTTGCTCCTGTTCCACTGCTTATTTCTTATCACCCAGGCACTCGGCTGGAGCATTTTGTTGATCCTTATCATGGCAGCTTTCCTCACCCGCTGGCTCAGACCTTGCTTCAATCAGGCCACCCTCCTGCAAGCACGTCACTGGAGCAACTACATTGATATTGAGCAAAAGATTTTTGAGGAAACCTGCTGTGAGCACAGCCGGCTCTTTGCTCACACGTACATCCTCCACTTCTTTGAAAGCATGCGGCAAGAGATGAAACTGCACAGCTTCAGCTTGCCTAGGGAGAGAGAGGGAGATCTTCTCCGGGGCATCACAGATCAGGACCAGATGAACAAACTTCTGAAAATGTGGTACTATGAGAAACCTCCCCTGGATATCAGCCAGGCAACCCAGAGGCACCCCCTGGGGCAAGAGAGATCCCTTCTGCCCTGGGCAGACAGCCCTGGTACCAAATTCCCCCAGCACACCAATGTGTAAAGGGAACTTGTCCTGCAGACACTGAAGGCACACTGCCATGCTTCTGCACAAAGCAAGGACCAGAAGGTAGATGACAGTGGTGCTCACATCTTCCTCCAAAACCCTGACTCCAAAGGCTCCGCTCCAGGGCGTGCCTAGCAAAACCTCCAAAGTAAACTAGCTCTGATGATCCAAAGGTGTCAGACTCGGTCACTGTTAATGACATTTCTCAACCAAGGGCTCTGCATAGCACTTTTTTCATATTAAAGAGTTTGCAGCTCCTTACAGCTGTGATAAAACCCTTCTGGCTCAAGGAAGGATTTAACCAAGGCAGCAACATCTGACTGCATATGCAAACTGACAGGAGCAGAAACTTCAGAGGTGTGAGAAGCTCCTGCCCATTTCAGTGAAACCTGGTTCAGAGAGTTAGCAGTGCTGACACTGAAATTATTTAATTGGCAACTGTTTTAGTACCACACCAACATGTTTACTCAAAAAGGCAAAACCACCTCCTACATCTTCCCATCTGCTGAGAGCTCTGGCTGTCCCCAGCCCAGCTGCCAAACTGTTCAGCCTCCCTCTAACAGCCTATCAATACTTCCATGGATTTCAAAACAAAATATGGCAACACACTGAAATTCATGGAGCAACATAAATTGAATTGGTGATAACCCTGGATTGGGTTGGATTGGCAGAAGGAAAAGGAGATGGAGGTTCGCTTAACATATCCAGAGCCATGGAACCATTCTGGGGTTCATGTGGCTGCTCTAAGCACTGGCATTGGGCCATGGAAAAGATGTGCTGATTCTGCCTGAGAAGTCTGAACACTGATTTCAAACACTCCCCTTCTAGATTTTAATACAAACTGATCTATCCAGAGGATCATCCTTGCGTCACCTTGTTGGGCATTTCCATCCTTAGTTTCAAAACTGTTTGAATGTAACCTTATATCTGAGCCTTTAATGCTAATTACTTTCTTACTTGCCTTTTTTCAGCCCCTGTTGTAGACGATGCCAACCATGGTGCCAGTTTGACTGATATTTCTGTCTAGCATTGCTGCTTGGATGCATTTAACCCTTTACTGCAAATTAATCCAGTACAGACCCATATAATCCTCCAGACCAAGGTTCACACTGATGCCTACTTTGCCCCTTGAAGTGAGGGGTGCAAGGTGGAGGGGCTGTGAGTGAAGGGATAAAGAAGAAACGCCTCCTTGGCCATGGCTAGATAAGTGGGGCAAGCAGGGCCTCCAGGAGGAAAGAAGAGGGTGAAAAAAGGGCAAAGAAACCTGCCACCACCTTGTGACTAAATCCAAAATGAGGAATCAAATTGAAAACACATATTAATCCCCCAAATTAACTTGTTGAGATTCTGGTAAGTAGGTCACTTCCTCCCCAGGATGTTTATGTGCACGGGCTCAGGGAGGGAGGAGATGCTTGGCAAAACACAGGGAGGCCAAATAACTCCATGGGCCACCTGTGGGCAGCTGCACCCCTCTGCCAGCCAAGGCCCAGCCAGGAGCTGCAGGATGCGGAGGGATGGGCTGCAGATCTTTTCTCATTTGTATAGCAAAATCAGCTCTGGCTGAATACTGGAGCTCACCCGGACATGCTCAGAGAGGGCACAAAGCCAGCTGTTGGCCCATGCTGGTTGGGAATAACACATTAGTCTTCCCACCAGGAGCTCTTTAGGTCCAGGGAGCTTCTGAGCTCTCTTTTGAAATCAGCATTGCACTTTGAATTTCATCTCTGGTTTACTTGTATCAGGCACAACATCACAAATCTCAGGCTGAGACTCAGTTTGGACTCAGCACTCCATGCTAGTCAAATTGGCTATTTTCCTAACCAGCTCAGAGCAGAGGTCTGCAGCTCGCCTTTGCATGCTGTTTTCCATGTTCTCAGATTTTAACTCATCCCAGAGTGACCACAAAATACGAAATGCAAAAAAAAGGGGAAGAGGAACAGCTTTGTTATCTGTATCAGGAGGGAGAAAACAAGGATTTAAGGGCACTACCATAGACTTTTGCAGGTCTACAAAGGCTTACACCCAGCTGGGAGGGTCAGTGTGGTCATGGGGTAGCTCCAGTTGGACAGGGCCATGGGTGTTCATCCCTCCCAGCCTCCTTGAGTCCCGTGCTGTGTTTCCCTTTGAAGCCAGAGAATTCTTCTCCATTGTGGAAGATGGTATCTGGCACTCTGTCATAGTTTAGCCTCAGTCAGCAACCAAGCACCACGCAGCCTCTAGCTCACTCCCCCCTGGTGGGACAGGGGAGAGAACTGGAAGAGTAAAAGTGAGGAAACTTATGGGTTGAGATAAATACAGTTTAACAGGTAAAGCAAAAGCCACACACACAAGCAAAGCAAACAAGGAATTAATTCACTACTTCCCATGGGCAGGCAGGTGTTCAGCCATCCCCAGGAAAGCAGGGCTCCATCATGTGTAACAGTTTATTGGGAAAACAAACGCCATCACTCCAAATGTGCCCCCCTTCTTTCTTCTTCCCCCAGCTTCATATACTGAGCATGACGTCATATGGTATGGAATATCCCCTTGGTCGGTTGGGGTCAGCTGTCCTGGCTGTGTCCCCCCCTAGTTTCTTGTGCACCTGGCAGAGCATGGGGAGCTGAAGAGTCCTTGACCAGTGTAAGCGCTACTTAGCAACAACTAGAACATGCCCGTATTATCACCACTGTTTTCAGCACAAATCCAAAACATAGCCCCATACTAGCTACTATGAAGAAAATTAACTCTATCCCAGCTGAAACCAGGACACACCCCGTGACGGGACAAGCAGCAGCCGGCACAAACCCAAAATGCAGGAAATTCCATTTAAACGAAGATGACGCTTACTTACTTTGAGGGTGACGGAACAGACTGCCCAGAGAGATTGTGGCACCTCCACCCATGGAGATGTTCACAGCCCTATTAGATGAGTCCCTGAGCATGCTTTGAATGGGGTGGTGGACAAGACAACCTCCAGAGGTCCCTTCCTACCAGCTCTTCAAGGACTGTGTATCCTCCTGTGGAAGTGGGAGCAGAGAGGGTCATTCACAAACTTTAGCAGCTCTCTGTCTCTCAGGGCTGGTCTGATGCCTGACCTACAGACACATCTGACGTGCTCAGGGTTCCTCACCTGCCAAGAGCCCATGAAACAGCAGGGCTGACTGCAAAGACAACTTTCCCAATCTCTTCCCAAACTCTCCTGATGGGAATTGTGACTATTTTCACGTCCCTCCTCTCCATATCCTACATTGACTGGGACATGCAAAGTCCTCCCTGACTCCCTGGCTTGGTGTCTGTCTTGGTGCCCAGATGCAAGGCCCCACACTGGGAAGGACTTGGGCATTTACCATCTCTGCCAGGACGTGGTTTCCAAAGCACAAGCGGGTTGGGATTGTGGAAGGAAACAAAGTTCTGCCCTCTCTTGCAAATCAGTTGGAGTGGATTTTCTATTGGCAAGCTCGTGAAATCAAGGCGATCCCTAACAAGGCAACATGGAAAGAAAGACCCAGGCATTGGCTTGTATTGGCTCTGTTTTGAATCCCATTGACTTATTGTTGGCTTCAATGAGAACTGCCAGTGCTGCGCACCAAGCAGGCTCAGACCCCTCATTCATGTTTAATGAAAGGCAGAGTTTTCCTGGAGATCAAAAAGCTCTCTGCTTTTTATGAGGTTGATTCATGCAGGCTTTCATGTGAACTGCCCTTCAAAAAGCCACTTGCCAGGTGAACAGGGAAGCCAGCCTGAGCTCTCAGCTAGCAATACAATAAGCTTCATCTATATTCATGCAGCCAAGCCTCTTTCCATTTGATGAGATCATGCAATTAACCTCTCCGCAGCAGGCAGAGCTAAGACTGCCCAGGTATTACCCATGTGCTTTCTGCTCTGCCTCTGTGATGGCATCTCAGGGTGAACTTGGCATTATCAACTGAGCCCCAGGGCTGCTGTAGGGGAGACATCAGAAACTGCAGCACTGACTAATGGTCAAAACACCTGGTTTGGCCTTCCTACCTCCTTGCACTGCAAAACCTTGGGGAAAAGTATGTCCCACATGCCACCCACCTATGTGCAGCTTACCTTGGTGACATGTCTCCCAGCCCCCACTGCTGCCGTGCTGGTGCCCAGACAGTCAGCTGTATCTTGATACTCATGTTAACAGCACAGGTGGTGCCTGGACCGGAGGAACTTATGCCTTGCAGGTAGGCAATACTGCAACCATCTGTTTTACAGCCACTTGTAGTCCCAATATTCCCCCATCTTTTGGCCAGCTTGAGGGAGCAACCTAGTGCATCAAAGCTGCTTTGTGAACTGGGAATAGAAGAAGCAGGAGAGCACCAACACCACAATCCACTTCTTTTAGGTTTGTGCTGTAGGAACTAAGACTGGCCCAGCCGTAGCTATCACATCTCATTTGTGTTTGTCTCAGTTCTGCCAAGCTGGGGAGGAGTCTGTCTGGTCGGCTTTATGCTGGCAAATGTGCACAGGATCTCTGCACCGGAAAGCCCCCTGCATCTGCAGAGCTGACAGGCACAAGCTGAACTGAGCCATGCCCTTGTGAAAGGGAAGAGAGATGGGGAAGATTTGCACCCCAGTACCAACACACGGGACATGTCCACAACAGACCTGAGCTGGCTTTGCCCAGGCTGCTCCTGGTGGGCAAAGAGCAGGGAGGGCAATGCAGGTGTTCAGGTCCACTTGGGTCCAGGTCACCTGGTGTTGCTATTGAATTAATAAGCCCATGTAACGTAGCATGGCTAAACTGTCAGCAATCCCGTGCTGTACAGACCAGTAAGCCCAGCACTCAGCTAGCTCAGTCCTCCCTGCACCATGCACTGGTTGCATGGGAAACGTGCCCTTAGACACCTTAGCCACAGGTCAAGGCATATGGCTAAATGGATGCACTTTGCTGGCTCAGGTAGTCCTTGCTCTGCCCTTCCCAGCAGGATTAGAGTGATCTTCAGGGGAGTAGCAGCTCCACTGCACCCTCAGCCCCCAGGGCTGCTGGGAAACACAGGCCCTCAGGGGACTGTGGCTGCCCTTGGGCCAGGGACGTCACTGGCAGGATTTACATACCCTCCTTGCATTCCCAATTCCTGCACATCCCAAATTTATCAAGGGGCTGGGATTATACCCACAAGAAGCAGCTGCAAGAAAATTGTTCAGCCTCCATCACTGCCATTCAGAACAAAGTGCACTCAAGCTTTTCAGAAATGCACATTGAAAGTGGGTGAAAAGAAGAAATTTCAGGGGAAAACTTGGATGTCAGACCTCTGCTGGGCAGGGAGCATCTGAGAAAGCAGAGGCATCTAGGGCTCAGATGCTTTCAGCAGGACCTACTGCAAAGCAGGGTGTGTTCTCTGTACCCCGACCCTGCAGCCCTCACTCCTTTGTCTCCCTGTTTTTCTCCAGCCCTAAAGCCAGGAAAAGTACTATGTGCCTCTGGGTGTCACCAGACTACCCAAGCCAGGATTTGAAGGATATTTTAGCAAGCCCCGAGGGCACAGGGCTGTGAAAACAGAGGAGCTACACGCGTCATCTTCTAAGTCTGGCTGAAATGCAGACATTTGTAGGATGGAGGGGAGCGAATAACAGACTTCGGCAGTACAGATGCAACATCACAGAGCACAGAAAGCTTTGTTGTTCTTTCCTCTGCCTTTCCTTTTCTTTTCCCTTCCCTCTGCAAAATAAAAGAGAGAAAATGCATTTCCCAGTGAAGCAGAAGCAGGTACAGACCGGGGGCTGGCAGACCTGTGAGGCACTTGCATTAGATCCTGCTGGGGCAATGCAGACATGGAGGGAGGGGGCAAGCTCTGGTGCCCTGCTTTTCCCTGTGTGACAGCACTGCAGAGGTGGGGCGTCCCCTTCGGTCCTGGGAGGAGCACCCGCCTCCTACATTTGCAAACAGGTTCACAGAGGCTGACCAGCCAAACCCCTTTCTGCCCAGGGCAGATTGCTCTGGGGAGGGCACAGCCATGGTAACACCTGCACCCTCCAGCCAAGGGGACCGGTGACCAGGAGACTGCAGAAATGGGGATGTGGAGAAGAATGAATCCAGACTTAGAAAACCAGAAACAAACCAGGTCCCGCAGACCCAAAGAAGAGCAGGAGGAAGCAAACTCTGAACTTCTGCAAGCAGCAAAATCAGCAGAAAAACAAAGTGTTTTATTTTTCTGCTTTAAATATTGGGGCTCTAAGAGTGCATAAATGAATCAGTGGGGTGCACAGAGACCTGCTGATGCCTATCTTTGAAGAGGAGGGCTGAAAGAATGAAGTAAACCGAGGCCACAGCTCAGGCCTTGGTGGGGGAGGAATCACATCAAGGGAAGATGGACAAGTTTCGGATGATCTTCCAATTCCTCCAGTCCAACCAGGAGTCCTTCATGAATGGCATCTGTGGGATCATGGCCCTCGCCAGTGCCCAGACGTACTCAGCCTTTGATTTCAACTGCCCCTGCCTGCCACACTATAACCTGGCCTACGGGCTGGGCATCCTCCTGGTGCCCCCCTTCATCTTGTTCCTGCTGGGCTTCGTGCTGAACAACAATGTCTCCATGCTGGCAGAGGAGTGGAGGCGACCCCAGGGCCAGCGAGGGAAGGACCGGGCCGTCCTGCGCTACATGTTCTGCTCCATGGCGCAGCGGGCCATGATTGCCCCGGTAGTCTGGGTCTCAGTGACGCTGCTGGATGGCAAGTGCATCACCTGTGCCTTCTGCACCTCAGTACCTGTGGAGACCCTGGGCAACGCCAGCCACCCCAGCCTCTCCCAAGGGGAGATGAAGCGGGTCCTTGCCCGCATCCCCTGCAAGGAGATCTATGATGGACAGGAGCTCATTGCCAATGAAGTGGCCATCAGGTACCTGCGCTGCATCTCACAGGTAAGAGGCATCATGGCTGTGCCGTCACTGGTGGTTTAGGATTAGGCACAGCCAGCCTTAGCTCTTCCCTCATGCGAATCACCTTGTTGAAATCAAGATGCGGGAGGAGAGACTGTGACTTCACGGGGTACAAGGTGTTCAGACTCAGCTCCAGAGTTACATCTCCAGCATGGTGCAGAGACTGAAGCTGTAGGTCATGCTGACAGTTTGATCCCCCCTCCTGCCTGGGCAGCCAGGTGCTACAGGGCAGCAATACATGGCCAAGCTGTATGAAGAGATCCATTTAGCGCAAGTTCAGAAGGGGCTGATGGGGATGTTACTGCCTGGCTGATGAGGTGTCATCCCCTCCTGTAACCCGCCAGTTGCCCATAGTTGCTCTTGATGCTTATTATAACGCGCGCAAGCAATGGGCCAATAACAATCTATGCCACTTGCCTCTGCCGCTTGCATGGAAACAGCCAGTATGTGTTTATCAACCATGCCAGGGGACCACAAAGAAGTGCCACTAACCGCTTGTCCTACACTTAACTCCTCTCACGACCTCTGCTTCTGGCCACCCTGGAGAGAGGATGGTCTGACCCACTCTGGTCACTTATGTACTGCTGTTCAAAAGCAGCTCCTCTCCCTGACCTCCTTAGAACAGACAGGAGTTATTATCCCCAATTTAAGAAGAGAAATGGGGACACAGAGACTTCTCCAAAGACACAAAGCACATTTTCCTGGGTAGACCCTGATTCCCAGCTGCCAGGAAGCACTGGGAGCTGCAAAACAAGAGGTGTCACGCAGGTACCCCCCTCCCAAGTGAACTTTCAGAGGGATGCATTTAGAGTGGAGTTCACCCTTGTGAGCTCTGCCTGCACAGCCTGGCAGCAGCCTGAGCTGAGACCAATGGTGAATAAGACAGACCAGTCCTGGCTCTGCCCTCATCTCACCCTTCCTGTCAGATCCCATTAACAGGGGAGCCTGTCGCTGCTGCTTACTCACGATAGATGACACTAAGCCCAGCAACTCAGGAAAAGGGTTAGACAGCTGCATAAACCCAGGGAGTCTCTAGACCAGTGTTAGCTGCAAGCCAGAGGATGCTATCCCAGACACAAGTGAGGCACAGCCTATTGGAGGGAGGACCGAGGGCTGGCTGCGGGATTCAGTCTGATGATATTTGTGGTCACTGCCTGCTGATGCCATACACTGCAAGAAGCAGAGAGGTGCTGCCTACATGGGTACATCATATAAAATTTCAGCACAAATGCACCAACATGGTACATAGGCATTTGCAATGTAAATGCAGCCAAATGTCAAACAGCCCGAAGTAGAGCCAGACTCGTTGTTAGTCAGGGGGCTCCTGATGGATGGTGGGAAGTGCTGGGTGCATGCTCTGCCTTCCTGTAACGGGTCCGCTTCCCCCCCCTCGTCCCTGCAGGCTCTGGGCTGGTGCTTTGTGCTGCTGATGACCACACTGGCATTCTTGGTCAGATCCCTCCGGCCCTGCTTCACCCAAGCTGCCTTCCTGAAGAGCAGGTACTGGTCCCACTACATTGACATTGAGCGCAAGCTGTTCGATGAGACGTGTGCGGAGCATGCCAGGAGCTTTGCCAAGGTCTGCATCCAGCAGTTCTTCGAGGGCATGAGCACAGACCTGGCAGCTGCTCGCTGCCACCCACCCAGGAAAGCCCCTGCTGATGCAGGGGAAGCCACTGAGAAGCTCTTAGGCATCACTGACCAGGGCACCATGAACATGGCCCTGAAGAGCTGGCACAGGTGCAAGCCCCCGCTGCACCTCCACCAACCTGCCCTCCCCAGTGGCAACAGCTGGGCGGTGGAAGGGCAGTCCCCCACGCTCCCCCCTGTGCCCCGAAGGGAGACAGTCGCCTACTACAGCCGGGTGTGAGGGGGCACAGGGCTTCGTGGAGGCAGAGCTGCACTTTTGGGAGAGGGGCTGCAGGGAGGGCAGACAGGTGGGCATCTGAGCCAGGCAGGGGCAAGGCCCAGAGCCATGGGGGCTGCAGGGGGACAGGCACCCAGAGGGCTCAGCGGTGCCAGTGTGATCCCATCTGCTGCCACATCCAATCCTACAGCATTGGTAATTCAGGCAAGGAGTTTTGAGCTGAGCAGGTCAGCTATCCAAGGCCATGATGGACAAGCCCCAGGGATGCTGAAGGGCATGAAGCGTCAGCCAGACATGCTGTGCATCCCACACCACCAAGCACCAGGTTTGCGTTGTGGCGGTTGCCAAGGCAGACACTACCAGATGTGCAAAACGTCCTTTCTTTTACCATGTGCTCAGCAGTGGGCAGCGCGTGGGTTTAGGCAGTATTAAAAAATCCCCTGGTGGGGAAACAAGCTGGGGTGCCCCTCTCTCACACCAAGCTGTGAAACCCCAAAAGTCTCCCCACTACCCCTCCACACACTGCATCTCCACAGACACACACAGCTTCCAGGCCAAGAAAAGCTTTAAATAAATTTGACCCAAGCAACAAGCTAGTGAAGGGACATCCTATATTGCATTACATACGATGGGAACAGTGTGGTTGGTGTCGCAGGTACTATTCAACAAGGAGCCACAGAGACGCTCCTTGAAGCGGGTGGCTAGACAAGGAGAGTGGCTATCACTCAGCAGAATGGAGGGTCAGGGCCAGGCTAACCCCCTGCCACAAATTTGCTGCAAGACAGTTTGTTCTTGTAATTTTACCTGTATTCCTCCCTGACACAAAGACTGATGTTAAAACCTGCCTTGTGGGTTTTTTTTAAGGAGCCAAATAAATAATTCAGGCTTACTGTTCAAGCTCCGTGCTTAGGCACAAGGATTTATAAAAGCCATTTACAAAAGCGGTTGACATTTCTTTATTTGAAAGCAATGAAAAGGACTGGGGGGGGGCCCCAGGCCAAGCCCAGGGTCCTGAGGCCGCATGAGTCAGGGTGTTTTGTCACTGTGCAGCAGCAACGAGCAGCCCCGGCCCTTGGAGGAGAAGCTGGGGAGGCAGCACCGACCTTACGCAATACCAGGTGGCTGCCCATTTCCATAGAAACTGAGGACGACAGGATGCAGGCCTTCGAGGTGACTATGGAAATCGCAGCCCGGAAGAGCGCTCCCGGGTGGCCCTGATTTTATTACAATATGCAGAAGGAAAACCCCTTTTGAGAGACAAGTTTTACCCTTGCCACATCCCTTTCAAAACGCTCATCCCCTTGAAATTTCTGCTGCTGCGTTCTTGTTCAAATCAACTTTTTACGGCTGGCTGGTAACTGAGGTGGCTGTCTTTTGCATAAACCTTAATTATTGGTGTGTAACTCCACAGAGGCTGTGGGGAGAGAACAAAGGACCAAAATGATGAGGAAATTCTCTGAGCTGCTGTGAGAGAGCCTGAGCAAGCCCATAGTCAAGGGCATGCTGAATCTGGCTGACTCCCGGGAGAGAGAAGTATGACAGATTTATTATTAATCATCACACCCTGAACTTTAATTAAGGCACCTGCCCAGAAATTAGTAGGCACAAAACCTAATCTACAAAGCTCAAGAGACTATAAGATAAAGGCGATTTCCGCTCCTATTAGTTGCAGTTCAGTGCTGTTAATGGCTGAGAAAGGCACGCTCAGAGCCCCCACAACAGCGAGCCGCATGCAGGGCTGGCGGGCTCCACAACAGAGCCATTAAGATACTGAAAAATGAGCGTGCATTTGCAAAAGGAAGCGTTTGCACTTTTAATTTAGATGTTTAGGATCAGAACTCTGCCCCCATGCAGCAGTTTCAGCAGTCACAGAGAGTCCCTGCAGAGCAGGCAGGGTGTCCTCTCTTTCCTGGATTTTAGGGTCATCTTTCATTGCCTTTGGGAGGAAGCCCCTCTCTAGGGAACCCCATGTGGCCCATGCGATTTCAGCCAGGCTGCGGTCCCAGCACTGTGCCTCATTAGCAGCAGCAGTCTAAGCACAGAGCGAGTCCCAGGTCCCCAACCAAGCCGGCAGGCGCCAGGTGGGAGGGAAGCCAGCCCGAGGCAGGCGCCAAGGTGTGGGAATGCCAAGGGGTGCACTGTACCCAAACACCCGGGAGCTGCACAAACCCGCCCGGGGACCCCAGATATCGGGGTAAAAAGGAGGACTCGGTCCAAAAATCCCGGTTAAACTGCTAACGCTGGGCTGAGCTTAGCTTTGCTCCAGGCAGAGGGGAATGTGGGTGTTGCTGAAGATTTGCCTGTGCTGAAGGCACTCTGGGGAGGGCTGAGTTTAACCCCAGGGACACAGTGATGAGGAGGCTGTGGAAGGATGGGGGCCTCCAGCCTTTGCAACAGGCTGGGTGGAAGCTAGAGCTGAGGGACAGATGGCAGAGAGGAGGGAGCAACGCAAGGAGAAAGTGAGGCATGCTCAGCTGCCTCGCAGGCATCACTCCACAGAGGAAGCTGCAAGCGGAAAAGCTGAGCAGGGCAGGAATGCACCGCGCTTGCCAAATCGTGGGCTGCGCCCAGCCTCACATGCATGGCTCCCCCAGCCTTGCTCAGCCCCCAACACCAGCCTCTGCTTGGTCCCGGGCAGCAGGAAACAAAACCTGGCCACCCCACAAAGCTCGGGACAGCAGATTCCTGCTTTGCCCGAAAACCCAGCCAGGCTGGTGTCTTCCCAGCTGGCTCAGCCGGCTC
Organism: Phalacrocorax aristotelis; assembly: GCF_949628215.1. NCBI lineage: Eukaryota > Metazoa > Chordata > Aves > Suliformes > Phalacrocoracidae > Phalacrocorax > Phalacrocorax aristotelis. The sequence continues at coordinate 9,225,445 of NC_134287.1, read as the reverse complement.
CCATGCACAAAAGCAGCAGTTTCTGCCCCTTCACGTGGGACCAAGAGCTTCTCCCATGCACAACTGGATCCCCTGGGGACCATGTGGACTGCGTCCAACCCCCAGGCTAGGGACTCCACCATTTCCCCTGTGCACCCCAGCAAGACGCTCTATCACTCCTGTCCTCCAGACAAACCCCAGGCTGTCCCAGCCAGCCTTTGCACAGCTGCATCGCAGGTCTGAAAAAGGGTGATGTGCTTTTTGCAGAAGCCAAATGCCTATTCTTTGCCCCACCCAAGCATAGGCCCTGAGAACAACGTCTGCCCTCCTCCCATAAGCCGACGTCAGTTGCTGACTTAAAAAGGAAGCTGCCAAACTCTTAACACGGTTTTCATCAGCTTTCGCTTCGTCCATCAGCCCAGCCTCAGCCACATCCCCACTTCTGCACAGCCCCTGCACTGCCAGGAACCCCCTGCAGCCAAAGCAAAAACCACACAAGGAGCTGAGAAGGCTCCAGACCCGACTTCAACAACTTTTCAAGTAAGTGACTTCATTTTTTCTTGCTTTCATGCATATTTTGGGGAAAAACTTTTAACAGAGGCTGCTAAAAAATTATCTGCTGCAAAACACTTTTTCCCCTCCCCTCCCACCTACCCCCCTTTCTCCCAGACAGGTACCATAACCCACAAGCAGAGGAAGGGTAACCTTCCCCCAAAATGACACACTCCCTTTTGCCAGCTCCTCTTGTTTTTGCTTTGCTGATTGCCAGGCACTGTCAGGAAGGTCACAGGGCCTTGTTTATCAGGGCTATTTGCTGGTAACTCTAACAACAGTGTGTTGAACCCCACGCACTAGAACAAGTTTGCAGGTTTAGCATCTGGCTGCAAATACAGTGTAGCACAGAGTGTGGCAGCTGGAGCTGGGGGCCTGGTCCCTGTCATGTGGCTGCAGTTTTGGCTGGGCTCTCTCCTTTGCTGAGGGAGTTTTGCATATGGAAAACTGCGAAGATGCAGGAAGACGTTAAGGGCTGCTTATCACACTGTGACTTTAAAGGGGGCCATGGGTTAGACACAGCAGCGAACCGAGGCCAAATTTCTAACCCCTCTCCCCTCCACCTCCCCATAGAGGAGGGTGTAAAACAGGATTTGGTGGGGCGGCAGATAAACTGAAGCACAGAAGTGATTTAAAGCACAAGTGCATGAGCAAGCCTTGGACAAGAGACCATAAGGATTAAGGTGCCTTTGTCTCCTCTGAATGAATGTCCCTGCAGCCTTTTCTCTGCAGCTGAGCCTGGTCTGGGGAAGCCGTGTTCTGTGCATGTCTGCTGGGAGATGCCGGCATCAGAGCAGGTTTTGGGGCAGCCCCACTGTGGGTCAGGGATCCCCAGGAGCCCCGGATGTGCACCATCACTGCCAGCACTGACACTGTGCAAGCTGCCAGAGTCAGTTCTGTGGCAGGGTCCTTCCTGTCTCTGGCAAACCTCGGTGACAGCAGTTCCCCTGAGGCCAGCAGGTTTCATCACATGGGTGAGGACTCCCAGAGGTAGCAGGGTGCTTGGGGCTTTCTCAGATGAAACCCTGTGGGGATGCAGCACAGATGGAAAGCCAGCTAAGAAATTAATTAAATGCAGCTTGCAAGTGGCATGGGGGAATGGGCATCACTGCAGAGGGCATGGATACACTCCCCAATTATTTCCCTGGCCTTCAGAAAAATCAGGGCACCTGCTTTCCACTGCTTGGTCCTGAGTACGTGCAGTCCATGCAGCCCAGCCCTGTTGGTGGGTTGGGCATCCCCGTATGACCACTGCCTGTGTGGCTTCACCCAGTACAACAAAGGGCAGTGAAGTACAGTGAAGTGAAGGGCACCAAGGTCTGCAGGTCAAGGGGCTGAATTTCAGGACAGCAGTTAGAGGCTAAGGGAAGACTGCAGGCCAGGACAGGGAGTACGGTTACATCAGCCAACTGTAGGAAAGGAGATCATCCTACCACACACAATCCTAGCAAAATCTCCTACATAATTGCTGACCCAGCTCTATCAGCACTTTGTGTTTGTATCCTGCGTCATCAAGATAAGCTCTGCTTTCCCAGAAAGTAACTTCTTTTGCTAGAAGCAACAGCCCCTGAGCATCCCCTCACCCCTCTTGGCGGAGGCTGCTACTGCCTGGTCCTCTCATGCCACATCTCTCTGCCCCCAAACCTGCTGGACCATCTCGCAGCGCCTCTTGCTGCCTCCCTGACGTACCTTTGCCTGTCACTAAATATTAACTCATCAGGTCTAAAGAGGGAGGTAAAAGCCACACACAGTACCTTCAAGGCAGTGTAGGACCAGCATACACGTGCCGCTTGTGTCTGGGCTGGTGTGAGTCAGTGGCGGGGCTGGGGACACATCCCAACACCAGTGCTCCAGCCCAGTTTCCTCAGTAACACAGCGTCCTCCTTTGTTGCAGGCTTGGGAGATTGTTAAGCGTCTGGCAGCAACGCTGAGAGTAATCGCCTGTGCGGGAGGTGACTAAACCCAAAGAGACGGAAAGACAACAAACGTGCAAATGACTGGGGCAGAAATAGCTGCCCCATCGGTAATATTTGCTGCAGAGACACTTTTGGAGATCTTAGTGGGAAACTGAAATGACAGAGGTTTCACGCATTGCTTAAGCTGAATCCCTCCTTGGCTCCTTTTAAAGTATCCCTGGTATCAGCAACCAGCTCCAGAGGTTGGGACTCCAGGTGGGAGGAAGGAACAGCAGTGTAGGTGGTGTGCTCCTGGAGCAGCCCCTTGCACTCCAGCCAGCCCAAAACATTTTCACCCCTCATCTGTGTGTCCCTCAGTGCTGGGACGTGGGTCAGCACAGCTCCCCACTGCAGCACACACTTCCTCTCACCCCTGGGACAAATGGCTGCTCTCATTGCAGAGAACTTCCGCTTCCTCTCCTTGTTCTTCAAAAGCAAAGATGTGATGATCTTCAATGGTTTGGTGGCCCTGGGCACGGTGGGCAGCGAGGAGCTCTTCTCAGTCGTTGCCTTCAACTGCCCCTGCTCCCCTGCCCGCAACTACATCTATGGGCTGGCTGCCATCGGCGTCCCAGCCCTGGCCCTCTTCCTCATCGGTGTCATCTGGAACAACCACACTTGGAACTTGGTGGCTGAGTGCCACAAGCGTGGCACCAAGAACTTCTCTGCTGCTGCCACCTTCCTCCTCTTTGGCTCCATCATGGGCCGGGCGGCTGTGGCGCCTGTCACCTGGTCAGTCATCTCACTGCTGCGTGGGGAGGCTTACATCTGCGCCCTCAGCGAGTTTGTCCGGCCATCCTCCCTGGACAAGTTCCCGGCTGAGTATGGGGCTGAGGTGCTGGCCAGGTTCCCCTGTAAAGATGTGCCAGAGAACCTCACCAAGTTCAGGGACGAGGTGACGCGGAGGCTGAGATATGAGTCCCAGGTAGGCATGCTGGGGAGAAAGCCACACGGAGTGGGTAAGACCATCTTCCCCTGTCCTAATGCAGCCTCTCTCTTCTCTCTCAGCTCTTCGGCTGGCTACTCATCGGCATTGTCGCAGTCCTGGTTTTCCTCACGAAGTGCCTGAAGCACTGCTGCTCGCCGCTGAGCTACCGGCAGGAGGCTTACTGGGCCCAGTACCGCTCCAACGAGGACAAGCTCTTCCGCCGCACGGCCGAGGTCCACTCCAGGATCCTAGCAGCCAAGAACGTGAAGCAGTTCTTTGGCTTTGTGGCACTGGACAAGGAAGAGAAGGAGCTGGTACAGGAGTTTCCGGTGGAGGGTGTCCAGCCGAGCCCACAGTGGAATGCCATCACGGGTGTCTACATCTACCGGGAGAACAAGGGCTTCCCCCTCTACAGCCGGCTCCACAAATGGGCCAAAGGGGTAGAAGGGAATGGGCCAAGCCCAGAAGGCCATGAAATGCTCTTTTTGGCTTCCTAAGACAGATAGGCATTGAGAGTGGTTCCCCAGACCGCCTGGCAGGCTAACCAGTATTGGTGTGCAGCTGAGGGATTCACTAGGAATATTCCTCCCAGGAGGATTACTTCTCTCAGTGAGTAAATAGGGATCAACAGCCTGAAGGTAGAGGCTGATAAGCAGTACACTGAGCTGGGGAGCCCCTCCCTTGGAGACAACTGTCTCATCGCTGCTTCTGGAGAGACAAGAGGAGCAAAGAGCAGATGCACACCTTACCTCCGAGCTGCCAGTACACCCTGCTGCCTAATGCACCAGCAGAGACCTCAGGGAGCAAGAGGTGGGCATGACATTTCTAACCATGACTCCTGCAGCCCCACCATCTGCCCCATGGCAGGGTTAGTCCCAGCCATCCCACACACCTACTTGTTTTATCGACATCGGTATCTTCTTCTGCAGTTGTGCAATGCCTGTTACGCAGGCAGGTCCTGGAGCACTTATACAGGCTTCACAGTGCCGGGAAAAAGAGAGAAGCAGCAGGTAAATTCCTGTGGCAAGGGAGATGCAATGGCACCTGGGAAGCAATGAGTCAGTAATACAGCAACACACTGAATAACCGAGACACCAAGGCAGAAGGAATCACCAATATTTGTGGTATTCAGAAAAACACTCTGTAATTACCAAGTTGGCATTTATTTGGGTAGGACACCAAACTCCCTTTGTTCTCAGTCAATTGCCTGGCAATCTCTAAGACCAAACGGTTGCAACCATGAGTTTATAAACCTGGAAGATGGCACCATCAGCAGAATAGCTTTTGGGCGAGGCAGAAGCTCAGAGCAAGCAGTACTTGCAGTAGCCACACTGCTGTCTGCAGCTCATTACATTGCTCATCCAACCATTGGATGAGAGTCCTGCTTGTTTGGGTTGCGAGTTGCAGCAAAACCTCAACCAGAATTAGATTTACATATAGGTATATATACATATGTGTGTATATATACATATATAGTGCATATACTATATAATTATAGTTAGTTAGCTGTATTAATGGAGCATCTTCCTTGTAAGGAAAGGGGAAGTCAAAAGGCCAGATCACATGTACCCATCTGCTGCACTGGGGCTGCAGCCCTGTAGTGGTAAGAGACAGTAGGAATGGATGGGGAGAGCAGCCCTCTCCCTGCCATTCTACTACTGAACTTTCTTAAACCCTTTCCACTGCCTTAAATGGTCCCCACAACAGACGGTCTCTTTTATGGAGAGAACTGCACTCTGAGAAAGCAAAGCCAGAGAGGTGTAAAATCACTGCCCTCACCGTGACACTATGGCTTCAAGGCTGCCCTTCTGCCACTGTGCAGTCCCTTTTCTCCTGCGGGTCAGTGCTGTGTACCCAAAACTGTTTCCAGAGTTGGCAGGACAATGGAGTTTGTTTTTCCTACTTCTACTGTTTCTTTACAGGTACAACTTCCTTTTACACTGTGCTATTTACCAGAAAGCCTTAAACTGTTCAAAAAATGGCTCAAACCCACAGAACTCAGACGGGCTCACCCACAAGGAAGTTTGAAATAAATTATTAAATGAGCGTTATTTTTCATTGCCTTCTTTTTTTTCGGGGGGCACAAAAGCATATTTTAACATTCTCTTTGAACCCAAGGACTAGGTATTATCTCTGTTAAAACTTTCAGATCCTATCCTATGGAGATGGCCCCAGGATGAGAAGGTTTTAAAGTATTACCATATATTACAAGTTAGTAACACTGACTTTTAGTTATTCTTGCAATGAGTAGCACAGATCTTGTACATCAGAATACGTAATTGCTGAAAAGGAAGGAAAATGTATTTAGAAACCTTTTTACAAATACCTTCCCTTGCAAGAAAGAGCTGGAGGGTATTCTCTTGCTTAAAGAGGCAGGAACACCACCTAATGAGCGAGGCATCCCAGGATCCCTGTTCAGCTTCTCTACAGATTTGCCTTGCATTTGTGGAAAGGCTTGGCTCCCAGCCTCACCATCAAGTAATCTGCAGGAATGATCAGATGCAAGTTAAATGAAATTGCATTAACTTGAGATGAAAGAGAGTTCATTTGCATTTCTTCTTGTTGGCCCTCAGGTTCGAACATGCAGACACACATATCGCCACCCACATGCAGGTCCAGCAGAAGCCAAGGAACTTGCTGAAACAAAGCAGCACGAGTATATGCCTGTTCTTACTTCCTTTACTTCCCTTGCCTGCCTCCTTGATAGTCCTAGTTGTTCCTTTGAACCACCTCCAATCCAGTTCCTTCTCCTCCCCTTCCCTCCTTTGAAGCACACGTAATGCTTGAGAATGGATTTGTTTATCCTACGAATAAACCATGAGCACAAACCAGCTTTTGCTCTGTTTAGCTCCCTTCTCCATCAACCCAGCCACTTGCCACGTGCTGGGATGGGCTAGGGGCTTGTCTAGCTTGTCTATTTTTCCTCCCTCTTGTTGGAGAGGGATGTTTGAGAGGACAGCTGACAGCAAGGAGTGAAGCAAGCCACTGCACTCAGAAATATTTGTTTACTATTGTAGGGAATTTTTCCCTCTGCTCCTCTGCAGCCCTGAGCGTGGCCCCAGCTGAGACCATCCTGGGCTTCCGGCCCTTGTAGCCCATCAGCACCATCACTAATATCCCTGCTGACCCTGTTGCTCATCCTTCTCCAATGACAATGCTGAGGAGAGGGACATAAACCCACGTGGCCTTTTATACTAGCGCAAGCAAGTGGGCTAGGCTTCTCACCGAAACACAAAGAGGGAAGCCGAGCTGCCCGTCTTCCTAGCGTGCAGGCTGTGAGCTCACACACTCTCTGCTTTTCCTGCAACGGCTGAAAACAACCTCATCACAGAGCAGCCTACAGTTTGCCAGTTCAGGCACACTTCCCAGAAGCAAGATGGGTTCAAACCAGGCTCCTCCAGTATGGAGAATTACACACAGGTCTTTCTTTTTTCCCTGCTAACTACTGTAGAGACTATAATAGCCCCAGTAGTCAAGAATAAAAAATACCTCAAAGGGATCTTGGTTTCTATTGCAACGCTTATTTACCTATTCTATTATGCAACTAATTAATCCCTCAAAAAAGCCACAATCATTGCAGCTGTGTTCTTGAAAAAAAAAAGCAGCAGGTGCTACTGGATGTTGCAACCAGCAGCCTCCTCTAGAATTACATTAAGCAAAATCTGAGTACAGTACTCTGCCCTCCTTGGGGGCAAGAAGTAAAACGACTTGTTCCTGGATCCCAGTGGACTTGACAATGGATTAAATACTGAATGATTCAGCCTCGCCAACACTGGGCATTCAGAGAGGCAGAAGAGCTGGGTCCTGCAAAGCTCTGGGTTTGAGTTCAGAACACCAACAATGACTAAGACTCTTCAAGCTCGATGTCAAAGCTGGGCACCCGCTCGCTAGTGTCTACACTGGATAATCACACCTGTTTGCATAGCCTGCTTTTCCTCTTGCCTGCAGTTCTTTATCTGTAAAACCTGTGGATGATCATATTCATATCTTACTGGAGAGTTACAAGAATACGGATCACAAGGAACCAACACCAGTGATACAATGTACTTAAGTACCCAAGATACTTCGCTTTTTTCAAGTATTAGATTGGGATGACTTTTTCTCAGCACAGAAAAACACTTTTTTCTGTGACTTCATTGATTTCTCTTATGAGAAAACCACTACTGAAAATCACTAATTCTTTCTGTCATCAATCACTGGCAATTGTTTTGAAAGATGGATGTGATCATGGGAGCCATCATAACTGGATGCTGTGGGCTTTAAAGGCATACGCCCTTTCAGCTGAAGAGGCCAAGAGCATCCTGGGCTGCATTAAGAAGAGCATTACCAGCAGGTCACAGGAGATCATCCTTCCCTTCTACTCTGCAGTGGTGAGACATGTGGGGTGATGTCCAGTACTGGGCTGCCCAGTACAGGAGAGAGACAGGCTTACTGGAGTGAGTCCAGCAGAGGGACAGGAAGATTATTATGGGATTGGAGCATCCATCATACAAGGAGAGGCTGAGAGAGCTGGGGTTGTTCAGCCTAAGGAGATGGCTCAAGGTAGCTCTTATCTATGTGTATAAATACCTGACACAAGGGTGTAAAAAAAGGTGGAACCAGACTCGTTAGTGGTGCTCAGTGACAGGACAAGAGGAAATGGGCACAAAGTGAAATATAAGAAATTCCATTTAAACATAAGAAAATTCTTTTTTTACTGTGAACATGGTCAAACACTGAAACAGGTTGCCTAGAGAGTTGTAGAGTCTGCATCTTTGGAGAAATCAAAACCAAACTGGACATGGCCCTGAGCAACCTAGTCTAACTGACCCCTGCTTTGAGCAGGGGTTTGAACCAGATGCTCTTCAACCTCAACTATGCCACAATTCTGCATTGCTCTGCCAATTATGAGGAGCACAAGGCACTTGAGACAAACTTTTCCAAGTGTAATTCAGCCAAACAGAAAGAATCTTCTCTGACACCCTGACAAAGAGAGAAATCAATTTACAAGAAATCACTGTACTTAAAAACAGGGGATCATAACTGCACCATTTTCCCAGAAAGGTAGAACACACATGGCTGATGTTTGTATTGTTCATAAAACAGTCTATATTTAAAAACGTCTCTTCAAAGTCATCAACAGGCTGGGATTATTTGTAACATCTGGACAAAGCTGCAAGCATGTATCAAATCTTTTCCTCTTTCAGTTTGGTGTGGTCATAGACCAATACTCTCCAGAAACTCACTGTCCATGGACACTCACTGTGGAACTTCACACCTCTTAGTTCCCACACTGTATGGAGAGCTGAGTCTCTCGCTTTTACTTGCGCTGTACTTAGGTGTCAGCAAGGGAACTCTTGGTCTCCACATACTCAAGTGCTGCTCTTTTAACAGCCAGGACACTTTCTGGTGTACCAAATTTCTTCTCATAATCCAGGTAGCGTTTAAAGAAGAATTTCATCTTCTTTGGTGCCAAGCTTAGATGTATGACTCTCTCAAAGATGTCCCTGCAAGAAACCAAAGTGATTCAGATCGCTGTGTTGGTCACAGCACTCGACACAAGCCCTGTATCCTGCCTTTGAACAAGGAGCAAAAAGTCAGGGAGACATTCAACCTGCTGCAAAGTGCTGGTTCTTGAAGAAGAATATTCCTATTTCTAGGTATATTTCTAGGTAATAAAAATTCTCTTTTGCTCTGCTCTGGGAGGCCTGATACAACCTCATGCCGCAGGGTACCTCTGCTCTTTTCAAGTGTTGCTACAAGCACTGTACTCTGTCCCTTCCCAGCCTGCTGTAGCACAACTCACCGTACTTCCTTCTGGCTGCCATGTTTGATCATTATGTCCATGTAGATCGACCAGATGTCTGTCCGCTTGGGATAGCTGTTGAGGGTGCTCTCAAAGAGGGCCTTGGCATGTTCTGGGTCCCCGAAACGGAATTCCAGCTGTGCAAACCTTGAAATTACATCCACATCTGGAACAAGTAATGACATGTTAGGGTATGACAGAAGGCCTCTTCCCTATGAAAAAACACGAGTGATAATTACACAGAACAGAGGCAGGCACAGAGACATCACCATCTCTACCAGAAAAAAGGCTCTGTTGTAAAGTGGGTTTGGACCAAGGTGGATCAGACTGGGAGAGAGAAGGGCCACAGTTCACTTCCCATTTCAGCTCTCTGCAGGACACAGAATTTTATTCTTACATTCAAAATGCATCTTGCATTTTCTAGAGGGCTGTAAGAGTCAAAGTCATCTTTGCTTTGAGTGATCTGCTTTTGACCATCAAAGCAAGTGTTACTACAGGAGGGATTACCATTGACATCCAGGTTGAAATCTCCCCTCCCCTTACAGTGAAGGGCAGCATGTTTAACACCAACTGTTTGCACTTTTCACTTACTTCAAATATTGTCACAGGAAAAGTTATCAGAAAGCAGCCCATCTACTGGAGACCTGTCAACACATGGTCCACATTATGAATAGGGAAGAGGATGCTTACGTTCTTTGGTGGGCAAAGCCTTGAGAGCACGCTCCAAAAGCCTATGTGTAGCCTCAGTCTGGCCTTGCTTCAGGAGGAAAGAGGCGTATTTCAGCCACACAGATTTCTCCTGACGGAAACGCTTCAGCATTGTGTGGTACAATTCTTCTGCTTGCTGGAAGGGCAGAGTTGGGTTAGATCACACAGATTCCTAATAAAGCCTTGTAGCTTTAAAACCCTTACTTTTGGCCCAGGTATCTCCATACACTTATGAGAGAGAAGCAAGTATCAATAGTTCCTTGTCTGCTGTCAAACATAACTATCAATCCCAGTTAGGAACAAGACAGGCCTAATGTCTGACAGCTGGAAGATTATAGAGCCAGCATTAGTAGTTTACTGGTATGACTGAATGGAATACGTGCTTGGGACCTGCTTGCACTATCTTACCTTGTACTTCTCAGAATTGGCATAGATGTCACACAGATGCTGGAAGACTTTCAAAGGTTCATTGTATTGAACAGCTCTCTCAAAAACCTTCATCAGTGTCTCCTCAGTACCATACATGTTCTCCAAGTTCAGCAGAGCTACCCAAACATTCAGCTTCTCCTGTTCTTCCCTTAAAACAGATGTGAACGAGAATATTTAGCCTTTTACCAGCCTTCACCAGCTTTTAGCAAACCACCCTACAAAGACTCACTGGCTCCAGGACAAAGGAAAGTGGCATACTGCTCACTAAAGCACCACTTCTGGAATAGAGCATAGCAGTTGTTTCACACTAAAACTTTTGATCACTGTTGCTTGTAATTAAAAACCACAAGGATGATTCAAGAAAGCACAATATGCTTAATCATGCTGTAGGGATGGTTCAATACACAGCCCTATGGAAAGAATGCCAAGTTTCACACTTTGTTTCATATTTTGATTTAAGGACAACATCACTGACGGCATTATGCTCTTCCAAGCCCTCCTGACTGCTGAGGTATGTGTGCTCAGCAATACCTTGAGGAGTTGCTGCAGCTCATGAGCACAGTAAGTCAGCTACAGGGCAAGTGTGGTGACTCAGGCCAGACCTTCAGTGGGCCAGCTCACAATTGCCACCATTTAATCCTTTTGAGCTCACAGGCCCTGCTACTCCACATACACACGTGCACTCACAGTGATGGCACAATCAATGCTCTTCTCCCATCACTGCTACCCCACCATGATTTATTCTTCAGGGCAAAGAAAGGCAGAGCCCCATTATTACCTGAAACAGATTGTTTTAAGTGCTCTCTCTGCCACAGCTCTGGCCTTCTCAATCTCTGTAGCCTGGAGGTGGAAAGCCATGTACTGTAGCCAGAGGATGGAGCTGTCGGGACTGCTCAGCACCAGGCGGTCAAAATCATCTGCTGACTGGGGCTGTCGACTGGGGTCCATCAGGGCTGCCTCTAATTTGCAGAGCTCCTTCTCCTTCCTCTGCTTTTCTAGCTCTTTCTCCTTCTTTGTTTGTTTCTTGAGCTGAAAGAGGGAAAAAAAAGAACTGGGGAATAGCAGGCACTTCATGTGGGAATAGGCAGGCTCCCCTAAAGCACAGACAGGCCCCAGTATGTCCAAGGCAGTTTTCCCAGGAAGAGATGGGGCCAATCATCTAAGAGAGGAAGAAAATTGTACACACACTCCACCCCTTCACACAAAGACACACAGAGTTCACGCCTCCAGGAAAAGCGGCAGTACATGAAATCTCATTTCTTTTAATGACACACATCGAGGGGAAAAATACTTTGCTAGTCTCGCACCCCAACTGCAGGATTCACAGTTCACCCCTCCCTCTCCTTCTTCCATCTTCACCCTCCAGTAAAGGGCCAGTGCTCACCATCATCCTGCACTCTGTAAAAATCCAGGATACATGGGGACAAATTGTGCAAGACTGGGGTATGTTGCTGGATCACTAGGGTGACTCGGGTCTAAATTGGGAACTGACAGTGCCATAGTTCTCTGCATAAGGCAGCAGTACCTTGGGCAAAGCAGCATTGGCCATGTATGGCCTTTACAGAGGTGAGTTTTGAGGGACGGGTAATCCTGAAGAGCAAACACGAAAGCAATTAATGAGCTTGTTTCTGATTTTGCTGAATTGCTCATACTGTAAAACTTTTCTAAAAAAATTACAGCATAAAAGAAGAATTTTTTTGTGTTTTTCTAAATAAGAGGACTATAATTTCAAAGGTTTTTTTATCTCCAGATTTTGCTGTCATTTACAATAACATTCAGAAAAGTAAAAAACAGCTAACATCAAATACAAAAAAATTACTTTCAGGAAAATGTTTGTTTGATCCTAAATAATTATTTTTTTAGCATGCCAACATGAGAAACCCTATTTTCATGCAGCCATGCTAAAATACAGTCTTCTCCTCTGCTTCAGAGATGGCTCTGCTAACTGCAGTGCTCAGAGTAGTTAAGGAAGTTCTGTATTAGCTGTTAGCAAAGCCTTTTAGCCCAAGGGAACATCTCTGTGGGGCAGACAGATGCAAATACCAAGACAACACCTTACAGCCACCGTGTAATGTCTCCTGTGCAGGCAACACTAGTACACAGTACCTTTGACTGCAGATCCTCCTCCTCCTCGCTCTCTGAGCTCTCTTCCTTCTGATTCAGCACAGGTATATCCACTGCATTCATGTCCTCATCCCAGGTGAAGCCCGTGGAAACCTGCAGCCTGGGAGCTTCACCAGGTTTCTTTATCTGCTTGGAGGAAGATAGGGAATGGCCTAGGTTTTAATTTGAAGTTTTTACACCAAGATCAGACAACAGCTGTTTGCTTGTGGCTTCTCTCTGGCCAGTGCTATTGACTTCCCACACTTGCAAACAGCCCACCAGCAAAAGCATTCAACTCTGGTCACCTTTGCTGTAATTTAAACTCAGCCCATCGCAAGCCATTTTCAGATGACACAAGCACCAGTCTGTGTCACTCCTATCTGCAGCAATGACGTTACTGTCATCCAAGTCAAAACTAATACATCTCAATAGGGCTGGAAAGTCATTTAAGCCCAGATTCCCCTCCAAACTTCTCACCTTGGATTTCTTTCTAGCTGCCTCTTCCTCCTGGTCATCCTCCTCCTCCTCCCGGTAGTATACCTCAATTCCACTGTCATTTTCATCTGCTGGGCAGATCTTCCTCTTTTTTGGCTTAGCCTCCTACAACAAGGGGAGATGAGTGCATGGTGGACTGCAAACAAGTGGGATGAATCTTAAAGGCAATTCTGATCACAAAGTAAAGAGCCTGACAGCAGAAAGAGGATGGTGCCCTGGCACAGCATCCCCCACTATCCTCTCACATAACTGAGACGCCAGAGAATAAACCCATGCTCACCTACATATGGTGCCAAGACCAAAAGGAAGGGCCACACAGGCAACACAGTTGGGTTGCTAATTCAGTTAACTCCTACCCAAATTGAATAGTTTCTGATCTTTGCTAATCTCCAATGCAATTTGATCTTTTTTCCTACTCTGTGTAATTCCTCACCCTGATCCCAGTGGATCTTCCTAGTCCCTTTTGCGTATCCTGCACAATCAGATACCTACCTGCTCACTTTCAGAGTTTCCTCTTCTCCGTTTTGTCTTCAGCTTAAGCTCTTCTCTCTTTTCCTGATGATCTGCCTCTCTTTTCTCTTCCTCTGCATCGTATCGTGGTAGGCCTAGGGATTCAGGCAAGACACTTGGCATCCCAGTGTCCTGGGGCAGGAGAGAGAGCTCAATATGTTTTTCTTTTCCATTTATACTGTGGTGCAGCACCAGGAGTAGCAGGAGAGAAGCAGAGGGAAAAAAAAAATCAGAGCATTTACAATGACTGCAAGGATATTAATTTCTTTCAAATCTTCCTGGCTTTTATCATCCCTCTTTTCATCCCCTCCTCCTCCACCATCTCCCTTCTACTAATTCATGGCCCCTTTTAAAGAATGTTGGACTGACTTACCCAAGCACCTTGGCAGTCAGCAGCTTTCCTTCAGGCAGGTACTTTTCATATAAGGAGTGTTTCTGTACAAAGTAAGGGGAAACATTCTGGAACAGGATTCGGCCCAGAAGAGAAGTGGACAAGCTGAGAAGAGGAGGAAAACAAAAAATAATTATTCCACAGCTGGGGGGGGAAGTGGTGGGAGGAAGGGAAAGAGTGCAGTGACTATATCTGTGGCACCTCCAGTTCTACATAGCGTCACACAAACTTTCCCTACTTTAATTTCACAGGCTGAAGAAAACAGCAATACATCTTGATTCCCAGGACCAGAGACCACCCCCAAACAAGATTCCAGAATTGTACATTCAGAGTAAGTCCTCCAACATCCCCATTTCCCAGAATAATTTTCTTATGCTACTCACCCAAAGAATACACCTGATGGAGCAATTGATTTGATGTAGCCTCTCACTAGCTGGCCTTTTTTAACATCCTTAACACATGTTATTTCAACATCATCCACTTTGCTGTTGCTCTTTGGGTTCAGCCTAAAAGAAAAGACAGGTTAGAAGTTCAAGCACTCATCTGAATAATCCACATTCTACTCTGGATATCAAAAAAAGAAATCAGTATTAACAATAGCTATACTTTCTCGAAAACATACCTGATCAGGGACACACTTCAATTTATTCAAATGTACTGAGGGACTATCTGCATCTCTGCCAAGCTACACATAGCATTAGGGAATTAGACATGCTGCTATAAATAAAGTCAAACAAAACAGATCAGCCTGGCTTCCTCTGACACTAAGAGGAGGAGGACAGTAAAATGCTGTCTAAAATTCTGCACATCATTGGCTTGGGTTTTTTTACCACTTATTTCTAAGATACTTCATTCCACATTGTTTATGCATTTTTGTTCCATAGAGAAGACAAATCAAGAAGCTCAGTTTTAAGAAACATTTAGGACTAAGTCTGAAATGGTTAAAATGCAGCTAAACATTGAAAAGTAACATGTCTGTATTAGGAAGAAAGAAAAGTCCCACCACTGAATTTTCAAATAAACAAACAAAGAAAGTTAAGTCAGGTCTAGACGCTATGATAAGCAGACATTAAATCTAAACCCACTTGATCAGCTCTAAATTAAATGTCAGACACCTCCACATCTGCTGATATGCAGGAGAATCTTTCTGAAGTAGGAACAAGTCTCATCCCTTAAAAAATATATAGCCCTTGTCCTTTTAACACTTCACACTGAGCCACCCAAACCAACAGTTACTGTATTTCACTATCCTTTTCTACACTAGTAGAAGATCAACAGACTGGAGGGATGACACATACCGGGATTGCCGGAGAGATAACTGGATTTTGCCATTCTCATTGGAGAGGATGTAACACCTGCATGGCAGAGTAAGGGGAGAAAACAAAGCTTTTTTACCTGTTAAAAAAAGCCACAGGTAGAAAAATAGATATTTTCACTAGCAGAAAGAGGTTCTAGAGGAAACAAGCCACTCTGTCCCTTGGAGCTCTTGATGTCTAACACAAATCAGCAAGACACAACAGTTCACGAAACCAGCTAAGCGCTTTCTGAAACATATCCACTTGCCTTATGCAGTCTCTATTGCTAGTACAAAAGACTTAGATTGTTACAGCTGAATCACTTGGCCTGTTGCACTCTCCAGCATTCCCAACAAGGCTGTGAGGTGGGGAAATACAGTTACTTGTACATTACAAATGTAAAAACAACTGACTTGCTAAACAGCCAACAGAACCACAGCAGAGCTGGGATAACTGGCTTCCCTCAGTCCCATCCATACTTTATCTAAGAGAGTAGCTACTCTCAAGACACAGTCAAAGAAGGCAATTGAAAAGGAGCTGCTTCATTCATGGAAAATACAAGACTTTCACCCAAACACATGTAAGATCAGCATTACTACTTCACTACAGACTGAACCTTACAGGTCTGACATCATCTTACAGCAGCAAAACGCCTGTCACCAAAGTCGGATATTTCTAAGCCTTGCAGCTTGAGGGAACAAGAAAGAATTTCTGACCTGACAATCTTCCCAACTTTGAAGTCACCCAGAGGATTCTCCATGTAAGTATCATTCAGGTGAAAGATGCTGACTTTGCCAGTCTTCCCACCTGGCAGCGCAATGGTCAAACCAATGTGTGGAGTCACCTTTGTTACCATGCCTACAGTGACGGTGCCCTGCTCCAGTGACTGAATTCCTGGAAAAGTGAAGGAAGGAGAGGGCTTCATAATATGTCAAAAGCATGCAACCGAACAACAGGGATAATGAGTCAGTGAAGCTGATTTTAGTTGCCCAGTCACATATCAAACCTACCAACTTTTGGTAAGGTGCAGTCTATGCACTCTCAGTTCACAGCACTGTTTGCCTTGGTAGCCCAGAAAAGGTCCCCTAGTTGCACAGTTCCCGGATCCAGAATTACCGACAAATGTACCATCTCATGTCTGAGATCAGGAGGGAATACATTCATAAGGGCTCAGAGAAGGGCTTCAGTCTGAGACAGTAGGAAAGCAATTCTTTAGTCTAAGGGTCCAACCTTTGTTCCTTTGCATGCTGCTACATCTGGGTCAGGGCCCCAGGGGTTAGTTCTGTCCTACAGGGAAATACAGCTTGGCTCTGGAGTGTATCGTCTTCACCTGAGGGGCCAGTGCAGGCCGACCTCTGAGAAAAGCATCACATGTAGTAGGGTCCTGCTGTTAAGGGTCCACTATACCTGTGAGTGACAAGCAGAGGTTTGTTTCCGTGACATCTGTTCCAGTCACTGTAGCTGATATTGCCTGGCCATTTTTGAAGCTCTTTTCTGGATGTTTCAAGACCTGAAAGGAAAGGCAGATTTCCAGTTATTACCAGAAAAGAAGGTTTGCACAATTCTGACCGGTGTTTCTCCTATGGAACTTTACGCTTTGTAAACGTATCTTTGATGTGTACACTTCAATGATACCTCAGCGTTGTTTCAATGGCTCTGTTAGCCTGAGCCAAACTAGCTACAGGCATAGTAGTACTTGCTTGTCAGTGCGGGGCAGCGATGCCCAAAGGGCACAGCACCGGACTATAAGTTCACATGGATGTCAGAAGTGTCTGCAGTCATTACTTGCAGCCATGTGTACAAAAGAAGTTTTGTGTAGCTTTTCTGTAATGGCCTCTTACCTTGGTGTTCAGAGACAGCAGCAGATGAGGAACTCTTCCACGAACGTCAGGGGCGACTTCTACCTCCAGCCAATTTTTGAGGATGTTATACTGAGAAGACACCAAACAACCAGAGAAGACAGCATGAGAGCTTGGAAGGGGTAGGGTGAACCTTCCCTGGTGGATTTGCTAATTTTTAAGGCTAGAAAGGACTACTCCAGCCTTGGCTCTTGCACTAAGCAAAAATGGTGATTTGGCTTCTACTCTTACGAGAATAATGCTGCTGTGGTTCACAGGCAAGTGCACACAGGGGATCAGCAGTGAGCATACTTTGTGCTGTGGCATATGCAATTTCTCAAAGGCCATTTTGCTAGAGTACAGGGTGGGAAGCATCTGCCGGCAACAAACAGGCATGTCAGAGAGGATGAGTCAGCTCGTCTCCCTCAAGTATAGAAAATGTGACTTCCTCCTGCTCTCCCCATAAGACACTACATCTTGCGTGGGCCACTCTCACAGTTAAGGAAGGCCATAGTAGTGTCAGCATTTAGGTTTGAGCTAAGGCCCCTGAGGTCACTCCCACTTGCTGTCTCCCCCAGTACCATTCTTCGGAAGACTGTGACTTCACCTTTTTCACAAAACAGGTAACTGTCTGTCCAATATTGTAGAGTCCAAGTTTCTTGAGGGCATTGTCTTCTTTAAGGTCCAGCATTGCTGTGACTTTCCCTTCTATTTCGCTGTTTACAAACAAAGAAAGAGGCCATCAGTAAGATAGCTTTAGTCCTAGTGATGAAGATAGGAGTTAGAAACACAAGACATTATGGTGAGCCAGTACTACTGTGACTGAGCCTTTGTGACATTCATCCCAACCCCTATCCAGCTGCATCCTTCTGCAGGGAATTAATTCTTTCCTGAGCTTAAGAGGGAATCCTTCTGACATCAAGGGACATATCAGAATCCAGACTGCCAGAACCTGAAGCCAAAAGGATATTCAAAGGAAATCGTGCTAGGAGAGCACTGCGAGGTTTAACACAGCTCCCAGGCCCAAGTTAGTGTGCCACACTGCATACATGTGGATGGAGCTCCTTGTTCACAGTCAGGTCCTTCACAAATGGGAGGAACAAGGGAGGGAACCTACAAGGATACAAGGTCTGTGAAGCATCTGCAGACAGCACAGAGGCCAACACTTACCTTGGTCGAATGCTGAGCTCTGGAATGGACCGTGTGAAGTGTGGATGGGTGATAGGCAGGTACCTAAAGAACAGGAAAAGGATCAAAGTTTCTCACAATCTCCCCAGGCCCCAGTTACCTGTAATCCTTCTGCATTAGCAAAAAAACAGGTGTAAGCCTTCTAAAACTACCAAAGCCTTCCAGTTCTTCCCAACGCTATTTCAGTGGCAATTTAGGTACCCAAAATACTCTGGCAAATTTAGCCCCTGGGGCCAAATCCTGCTTGCATTTAAGACTTCCACTGGACCTTAGGAGTGTAGACATCTTTTTTCTTGCAATCTGTACTCAAGATAAATACAGTGACACAGATAGAGAACTAATTCACTGAAACCTGGATCCTGGATAAAATATAATAGCAGATTTCCTCAAGCCTCAACTACTCCAGCAAGGATAGCTGTAACAGTATCTGGTGACAGGGAGCATCCTAGATCATCTGAATTGATTAACTGTTTCACCATTGCATTCCCCAAGAAGTAATACTACAAGCATGTTTTCCCACCTGTGAGTATTCACATCTCTGCCTCCAATGACTCGGGCAGTCACCTTCTGTCCAGCTTTCAGAGTGTATGTTGGAAAAGAGCCTATGGGCACTTCATCCAGAATCCGGGATGCATGGATTGAACCTGTCAGCTTGTCATCAATAGCAACTGTGACATGGGTTGGTTTGATTGATTTAACAGTACCAGTAACAATATCCCCCAGGGAAAGCGAGTGTTTCACAGCAGCAAGCATCTCTTCTAATGCTGTCTCAGATTCGTTCCGGACCCTTACAAAAACATTCTTCTTTGCTGGGCCTTGTATGGCTAACAAGACTCCATGTTCATTCACCTTCACTACTTTTAAGGTTGCAGAGATTGTTTGTCCCACCTTCAGTTTTTCTGAGTCAAAACGGAAGGTGTCATTGAAGTGAGAGGCTATGGGGATGGCTGCCAGCTGGCCTGTTTCCAAAGACACGATAGCAAACTCCTCTTCTATGTGCTGCACAATGGCAGAGTGCTGGGAGTTCTCCGTGAGCCGCTAGACAGAAAGAGAGATAGTGACTTCTCCTGCTGAGATTTTGATTCCCTCCACTCTACCTCCCACAGTTCTAAAGAAGGAAACAGCCCCCCTCAAAATTCAATAATTGCCTAGAGTTTCCTAGATGAACAGAAACCACAAATTCAAAAACTGAACACATACTTGCTTGGCTCTTTGTTTTAACAGTTCTTCCCGAAGAGAAACATACACCTTGGATGTGAGGGCATCCACATGAAGAACCAATGCTTTGGTTTTCTCACCAGGAACCATATTTTTGTCTACAAATGAGAATAAGATTATCGCCTGATGACAGTGCGAATTTTGAGCAACTGAGCTAGTGGCACATGACTAATAGGAAGGTTCGCCTGTGGTTCAGTTTAATTCCTGAAGACCATAGTGATAAAATTACTTATTACTAGTAGTGCTTAATTACTAATTGTAACTAAGTTACTGTAACAAAATCAACTTATTACCAAACACATAGTAAATCTCTAAGAAAAGAACAGATTCTTTTGAAAAAAAGGTGGCTTTTTTATTTGGAAAAGAGCCTGATGTTTTCATGGAAGAACAAAATTGATTTTATGAGGGTGCAACTCTTATATAATGTAGACAAGGCTGACTAAAATTGAAGGTAATACAGGTTTTGAAAACGGTATGCTAACATTTGCACAAAACCATCATCCGTCAAACAAAGAAACTCTTCTGAACACAGAAGTCCTGGGATATTACTCCTGCTGAAGTTAGCAGTTTATATTGGATTCATTGGTTTATTTATTATCTCTGAATGTACTACTTTGGTTCTGCAAAATATGGCACTTATCTGCTTTAATTTTTGAACCGCAAAGTACTGAAATTGCAGTCCTGTTTTGAAGTCACACTGATTTAAAAGAAAAATTAACAGTGATTTCAGATAGAGCATACTCCAAGGAACATAATTCTAAGGAAAGAAGAAAAAAGAAGTAATAATACAAGCTCCAGCTTTCTCTGTCTATATACAGTATACTTCAACTAAGGAAGTCAGAGCACAAACTAGACCTTACAAGACGTCCAAGATCTGAGCCAGGATTACCCCAGTTTACAGATGGGGTAACGGAGGCACAGGTAGTTTTAAGTGATGTTCTGAATCATGCAAATGGGGTCAGCAACACATTAGGAAACTACACTACTCTTCAAGCTCATCCCTACTCTGATCAAACTCCTCCCATGTTAGTTCCTCATCAGCAGAATTTATTTCAGGACGGAGGTTGCAAAGTACAACAGAGGAAACCAAAGCAAGCAAAGACAAAACCCTCACCTCCCAGATGGTGGCGAGTGGCTGTTACTGTCAAGCCTGTTACACAGCTGCCACTGAACAGTGCTGAGCCGTCCTCCTTCATATCCTGCACAACCAGCTGCAGCTCCTTCCCAGGCATCAGCTTACAAAGGCTTTGGGCCATGCTGGGCTCCCCTAAATAAAGGAAAGAAAAAATAGGAAGGCAAATTTACCTATGTTGGTACTTTGCAAAACAAACACAGCCTTCACATTTGCTCAACAGTGCATGAACAAGCATTTATATCCACCTTAATAACAGAAAACAAAGTTTAGGCTCCTGAATCTGTAGAAATACAAAGTAAATTTTAAGAAACACTTTTGTGACATTAAGGATCTGATAACTTTGGAGAAAACATTTTCCAATCTTATAGAAACACCACTGGCACACAGCATTGCGTATAGAAAAAGGTGAAAGCAAAATAGATGAGTACTAAAAACGCAAAACAGACCTGTCACTTCACAATTATAGGAGACAAAACATTAAACACTACTGGATATAAAAAGAACCTAAAAAGGCAAAGTTATAATTTGATAAAAATAAACTGCAATATATCCAGTATTCCTAATGCTAAAAAACCAGCATGTGTGAAAACCTTTGCTGAGGGACCTGTAATACAAGTAGGCAAATCTATTTGTACAAACTCATCCTCATGCGAGTACTAGGTTGGATAATCACAAGCACTTGAGTGCCAGCATAATTATCCTTGTACTTTTTAGTTAAACAGATCCTGGCTAAGGCTTAGGGTGGTTGAAAAAAGTCCCTCTGTGATAATCAGGCATTCCATGCACAAATACCAACAATAAAAAAACTATTTGATGATCACAACATGCACAAAAGCAGATTTCTGTACCATTAGAATAGTAGGAGCAGTTCTTGACTGACAGTAAAAAACAATGCTAGTGTCCTTCACTGTCATAGTTTAAAAAGCACTGTTAAATCAAGATAAAAGTTGTAATTTCTCATCAGTTATGAATTACCAGCTAATATAGTATGCATACAAATAATACATTATTACTCGTGTCGATGATTCCTCTTTATTTTGATGGACAAAGCTAGTCCTATTTATTTAAATGCAATAAAAGCACCTGCTGCCTGCAGTGTATAATGGGCAAGTAAGGAAATCCTTCTTAAATCAAAGCCTTCTCCTTTGTTATTTTAAGCCTCCAAAAGCATCGTTCACTTTAAACAGATGTACTATTCTTCAGAAAGCACCAGGGGAAAAAAGGTCATGGCTTTAGCATTGGACAGCTAACTTGCCCAGCCTTTCTAATGTCACAGCAAGTGACATTGATGCACTGACTCAGGCCACTTCCAGTTGTCTTCTGTTCCTACATCACTCGAGTACAAAAAATTGACACGATGTGCATTCTGATTCTCACATGTTTATCACCTTAGTATCCAGGCACCAGCGCTGTTTTTCCTAAACTAATTAATTAGCAGGGGCAGGTCTTAAGTGTCTGTTTCTAATACATAAGTTTGCACCCAATGAGAGTCTCCCTTATTGCTTATAACCGTTGTTTTTGCAAGCATTTGGGGAAATTCAGGTCTGGGCTTTGGGCAGCCTGTTTTGCTTCACTAGTGCTTTGTGGCAATTCACTCAGGCACACAGAAATCAATTCCTTCTGTACTTCCACGAGTCATTTGTTCACTTAAAAAAAAACCAAAACCAACAAAAAAACAACAGAAAAGCCATATGCATACACCTCTGCTGGCACATTAGACAGGTTTCACAGCGTGGCCCTATATCCCTTCTATCTGTAAGCTCTTTGGAGTTTAACATCTGATTACTGACCAGAGAAATCAGGTCTGCAAACTAAGGCTCTTAAAATACATGAGCATAGGGTACTAAAAATTAACTATTGCCGTATTCAAACTAAACAGAGACAATGCTCCATGTGACACATAATTAAACGGTGAAACTACTGCCACATGTCTCAGTTGATTAAGTTTTATATTGCTTCATAAAGCAATTACAAATATTCACACCAGAAAAGTGTCTCCAAGGCTGAAGAAAGGCTTTGATCCACAGAACATCAAATCTCACCCTGGCCTTTCTTATTTTCACCTTCACAGGCCCTTCAAGGAACCCATAATTTTGTGCCATTGTATCTCCCTTCCTTTTTTGGTATACGGACCTCACAGTTTGTCTATTTATACCCTTATTTTTAATTCTCTAAGCTTCAACCCAAAATCAATGTAAGAGGCCTAGCAGACTTCAGTGAGAAGAGCAGCTTCTTTGGCTTGTTCCAGCTGTATTTCCAAAAAGCCTTCTTGTCAATGGCAGACACTCCACACACATCCTTCTTCTAATAAGCTCCTCTTGGAAGCCAAGCCTTTGCTTGAACTGACCTTTCTATCACTTAAAAGAAAATGGTTTTCCCTTTTTGTTCCTCTGGAGACCCTTTTTTGTGATATAATCCCCTTTAGCAGAACATGTGCAATATTTTACCTCTTCTTCTCAACAAGTTCCTGATTTCTTTCATTTCCTTGAAATATTGATTCAGCAGGGCAAAACTCTCTGCAGCAGAATCGCCTGAGCTGCACTCTGACACCTTCAGATTGAGGAGCACACGCTGCTTCTCCTCATCAATGCTCATCACCTTCGCAATCACAGTCTGTCCCACCACAAAGTGGTCCTTGGTGTCCGTCACAAATTTGTCACTCATGCTCTGTGCAAAGGAAGCAAAGGGGCAAGGGTTACCGAGCACAGCTGCCATCAACCACCTGCAGTGCTGTTCAGAAGGGTTTAAGACTTCATGAAAATGCGTAAGAGAAACTAATAAAGACTAATGAGAAGTCATAAATTAAAATTAACTACTGAAGTCACATGAAATACTTGTAGAAGCTTAAGTTCACTTGAAAAAAAGACCTTTGTTTCATTTTGGATGTGAATTAAAACACAAACCTAAAAGCAGCTTTTACCCTACTGGAGGAAGCTGTGCAAATGCAAGATCTGCAGCCCTGCTGTTCCCTCCTTGTTATAGCTCTTTTGCTAATACCCATGTTTCAAGCATGCCTGATTACACCCATGCTCTTTACTGAAGTGAATCCACTGCTTACCACTTTGGGCGCCAGTCCTGTCACACCAAAAGGGAACTCCACAAACACTCCAAAGGGCATCACATTCCTGACGTAACCAGTCAACAGCATCCCAGGCTGGATTTCAGAGAAACTTCTCACAACTTGGTCCTCCTGTACAGCAGAAATCACTGCAGACTTTCTGCTCAAGATCTGAACCACCAGTTAGGAAAAATGCACAAAAATAAATGAAAGGAGTCTGGTGCCAAGCAAATCTCTTGGTGCTGCTAACCATTAGGCTAGAGCACTTTTGCAGGTCAGACAGTACAGGAGCTCAAAGTCGTGCAATTCCAATTTCTGTCTTGATCTCTCTGCACTAAAATTTAGCAACCGATGTCTCTTAAGCTGCCCAGCACTTAAGATGCGTGCTTCACGCTAGCAGAAATGTCAACTTCCTAATATTTCAGTTCTGATTTTTGGTATAAAAACAGCAAGATCTGTGACATGATTGACAGTCCAGAAGCAGGTTGGGAAGATCCATCAATTCGCAACCAAGCCCTGGTTCTGATGGGATTCTAGCAGCAGCTGAGCCTTACTTTTTAACACAAGCAAGTTATAATGACTCTTGAAGCACCGCTACCTTGACAGGCACTTCCACTTCAACACACTAACTACTGTATCTTATTTTTGTTGCAGATACTCTGGATTCCTGACAGATATCTCCTTCCCCCCACTCTGTTTGACAGGTTGAGGTGTCAAAGGATACGATGTGCTCTCCCTTGTCACTTAGGCACATAACTCTGGGCAGGACATCTCCCTCTTGAAGACAATGCCACAGGAGCTTGCAGTTCGCAACAAAGTCAGAGAGGTGTACTGTGGGAATCGAGGCTATTGCATTGCCTTCATCTTCTAAGACAGAAACCTCTAGCCCATTATCCTTCTTCTTCAAGACTTTCACATCAACCATCTGAAAAAAAACCACACCAACAAATACAATGACATAAAATCCTAAAGGTCTTTGAAGTCATCCCTTTGATGCACTGGGTACCAAATGCTGTGCTGCAGGGTCTCTGACATGGCCTCCAAGCTATATGAGAAAACTTCACATCAACAGAGCTGAGCCTAAAAAGCATGCCAACATTGATAGTAAAATAAAAGTAATTCTCAGCTCCCAAAGAAATCAAGACTTAGAAACATTCTCTTGGTTGTAACTTTATTTGCAGGGCGAAGGGAATAATTTAAACAAGATTAGAACTGTCCTATTCCTGCATTAGCAATATCTGCAGGGTGTTGGAAACTGTGTTCATTCCAAAGACAACAGGGAAGCATGTCAAAACATTTCTCTGAAGTGGCCTTTTTCCAGGGATCAAAAGCAGCTGCTTTTGGAGTGAGAATATCAGCAGCATCCAGAAGAAAGAGAACTCCTAGGTAGAGTCAGAGGACTAATTGGTACCTCCAGAAAGACTGTCCTGGGACTCCTTTATCTTGACCTCTGACAACAGAGAACCTGTTTTTGATCCAAGAAGGCCAACCACACAGTAAGAAATGCACATTTAATGCTAGTTCCTGACAACCAACAGCTTTTCTTGAAGCAAGGTTGTTCAAAGTTATACCAAACTGTTTGGAAAACAAGTACGAAAAGGCTAAAAAGGGAGCAGTCATTGAATTCAATACCTGTCCTATTTGATATTTCACTTCCTGTTTCTTCTTTGGAGTACATTCCTTTTTGTCCTCTGGGGCAGGCTTGCTTGATAACCTGAAGGACAACAAAAGTCTTTCCTGCTGGGGCTCACATTTTAAGACCATTACTTTAACAACCTGCAGCAAACAAGATAAAACAAAAGTTTAATTCAGTTGACTCTCCTCTTCAATGTGCTACCGCCTACAAAAGGAGACAGGGAAATGCATACAGTACACTCTTCTCTTACACCAAGGACAGCAAGTCAGTGACTATAACTTAACAGGTTCCACCAGAGACAAATGTCCTTTTGATCACATATGGAAAATGGAAGTACATAATCATTAAATGACCTGTATGTGGCAAGTCTGTAGCAAAGTTGAGAATACACTCAGGTCTCCAGATTTGCAGTCAGAAATCTTGACTAGAAAATTACCCTTCTCCTTAGCCAGCCAAAGAGCAGGATTAAAACCAAACAAAAGCATCAGAAAAAAAATAACAATGAGGGCTGAGATCTCTATAAGCTTACCCACAACAAAGACCAGAACTTGGTGAACGGCACGGTTCCCAGAGTGCCTGTTTTAAGACATGCAGGATTTGAAACAGGAAAATCAGAATAATCCAGAGGCAGAAAACCTCATCCTTCTGATTCTGTAGGTAAGAATTTTAGCTTCCTTAGAAGAAACTGTAGCCTAGGACCTCAAACTTCTACTAAGATATCAGTAACTCAACCAAGTAGAGTCCCTATATCACATACCATGGTGTCTCCTGCACACCAGAACAGAGAGCGCCTAGAACCAAAGACAGATCTGTGAAATACTCAAAGAAGTGCTGCCCCTTTCACAGCCTAAGCTGTTTAAAGGAGCACAACTATAACCTAAAGTGAAAGGACATGAACACCTCTCAGTGCAGCCAGTTCCTCTGGGGAAAACCCATGTTGGAGCCAACTCAACTGCAGATTTCTCTTTTGAATTCAAATACAAGGCATGGCATAGGTATGTTAATTACCTGGCCTTCATGGAAGACTTTATCTGGACAAGATATGGGTTCTGAGCTCAGCTCATTCTTGGGTACCAGACCTTTGACATCATTGTAGAACTTCACAATGCAGCCAAACTCCCTTGCGCACACCACAAAGCCATGTGTGACCAGACCTGGTTTTGCATCTTCATAGTTGGAGAGGACTGGAAGCCTTGATTGGACAAGACTTTTCTTTAGAGTAAGGATCAGCTTCTTTCCTGCAGGATTGCACTCTAACACCTACAAGAATGGTGTACAAGAAGGTTCAAAAAGCATGTCTGCCATTGTCTGATCAATCCAGCTGCTAAATTCTTCAGAACAAGAGTGCAAAGCAGCTAAAGACCCTGCCTGGCAGCTCTCACCCGACACCTGACTTCATCTCCTATGTTGTACTTCTTCTCAGGCTGCTTCAGGATCACATCAGCGAGATGCATGGATGGCACGAGCCCTTTAATCCCATCAGTCACTTTCACCTGCATCCCAATGGGTTTCAATGCAAACACTTTGCCCTAGAACCCAAAACATGGAAAAGGATCAGTAAATTCAGCAGGAAGGCAGACCATGCACAGGTAGGAAACAGCCAAGATATTACACTGCTTACTATCACCAAATCTAATCCCCCTCCAAAAAATAAAATTTTATTCCAACCCACACTCCACCCAGTCTGACCCATTATAAGGTTGTTCTACAGCCTCTTTTCCTTAAGCATAGGCTACTTCTGCAAAATCCCAATTGACTCCAGCAAACTAGAATTGTTTTCAGAGACATATCCAATACAGTCATGACTCTGACATAAGAATAATCATAACTGAGTAACTTTCTGCCCATCAGCTGCTTGTGATGGTCCATGCATGAACTTTTACTTTGAGTGCAAGGCAAATTTTAGGTCCGTGAAAGCAAGTCTTTCTAAAAATGTATTCAGGGCAGTAAGTAAATGACTGACCATGGCTAAAATTTTATTGCCTTGGCAGCATCATGAATGAAAACCTGAACAAAATGGGGAAAGAAAAGTATTGGATTCCATTAATGGAGTCCTGCAAGGATAGGTTTTTTTCCCCACTCACTTTCACCTCACTAGTCTGGATCAGAAGTTGCATATACTTATTAGGCAGAGGAAATGCACATTAGCTAGATCATTGTTTTAAGCATAACAGCCACACAGTACTGTATCAGTCCTTCAGAAGCTCACCTGCACCACATCCCCTGTATGGATATCTTGGTATTGCAGAAACCGTGCTTCAATAATCTGACTAGGAAAGAGACACAGCAAGAAATGACCAATCAGTCAACTTGAAGGAAATCCAGTATGCTTTCCTTGCCCCAAATATCCATTATCCCACACAACCTGCAGTGCTCTACAACTCCAGAGTTCTGTGTTTTACTCCAACTGACCCACCTCCCAAAACAGCTCTCTGGACCTAAAGCTCAGAGAAGTTCACCAGGTTCCATTCCAGGTGACAGTCACACAGTTATGGCCACCAGCCATGGCTCCGTGAAAGGGGAACCCATCATCTGCATTGCTTAAAGCCACATAGATGGAAATACTAAGAAGGAGAAGCAAAACGGGCTGGGACATGGAAGATCAAGGTTCAATTTCCTCTTCAGCCAGTATTCTGACATGATCTCGGCAAAATTAATTTAGCCTCCCTGTGCCTCAGCCCACCAACTATATTGATGGTGTCCCAACTCCCTATAGTATGGGGACGATATGCAAGATGCCCAGACAACCTGACGTGACACAACAGAGATATAAGCTAAAAACCCCAAATGGCAAGTTCCAGTCCAGCAAACCAATGTGGTATTTTCCACTGTTGATCAAACCCTTCTAATCCTGCAATCAATTTTCTGGAAGAGTCTATGAAACTTACTACTTCAGAGATACAATACACATTTCATCCATCAGGCTGTAGTCAATGATCCGACATTTATGTTTGCATCCTGTCTTAAATGCCCCAGGTTTAAAGGATTTTCTGTTTTTTGAAAGATGTTTCAACTAGAAAAAACAAATTACAATTTAGTGCTTGGAAAATGGAAGCACTGATAAAGGCCTTACCTTCCCTCACCGCCCTGGTACTTACCCGTGCAAATGCAAGAGTGCCATCATCAAGCTCAAAGACAGCACCAAACTGCTTGTAGAAAGCTTTCACTGTTGACTCTTCCACCACTGCCCCCATGCGATCATTGGAGAGCTGGTTTGGGGATCCCCCAGGGTGGAGGAAGGCCTGCCGTAGAGTAAGCCGCACCACCTTGGAGGTGGGGTGGACAGAGAGGATGCAAGCTTTCACCTGGGAGAAGATAATATGTTCATTAAACACAAGTTTGTAAACAAAAGACGAGAAAGGCACATTGCTCATGTTTTTAGACATTAAGCTTGGTACCTGAACTCTTTGTCCAGGTACACGCACTTCCCAGTATTGCCACTAAGACATTACTTCAGTTCTAACAGCTTCACAGATTTTTGCTTTTGTCTGTTGTTTATGGGCTAGTCTGGTACATGGCCGCACAAGAAATTTACTATCATTTGCAAGTCTCTCATGCTTCCTAAATAAGTCTTCCATTACCCCAAGAATGGCTTTGACCTTTACAGCTCTAAAGCAGCCATGACTGTAATTTAAATAAAAGATGAGAAAGACAGCTATCATCAGCAAGGTTTCAGAGGTTATTCCACTGAAATGCTGGAGAAGATAAAGAGATGTTGCAAGCAACATACCAACTCCAGCTATCCTTCACCCTCCTTACCACTTGATCTGGAGAATAGTTCATGGATTTCTCTGGGTCCATGTGCATGAAATCCACAATGCCAGTGAAGGAAGAGAGAAAGCTCACTTTGATCCCGAGTGGGGCCACCTAGAAAGGGGAAGGAAAAGATGACAAAAAAAACTTGTACGCAGTTTTCATGCAGCTCAGGAAGAGAGAGCAATTCACACATTTCACAAAATGCCATTGTCAGTGCTAATCAACAAGCACATCACAAGAGACAGGAAAACTGCTAAAAATTCTGCTTTTTACTTTGTTTTGCAAAAACAATCCTTTAGTTTTTCAATACTGCTGTGTTTACTCTGAAGACTACTGCTAACCTGTGGAGTGCTTTTCCTAGGCAAAAGCCAGAGAAGCATAAAATGGATTCCGTTCTGCTTCAAGCTTCACCACCAACTCCAGGCTGAAGCCTTTATACTCATGGCATCATGACCAGGACACAGGTCAGACCTTAGGTGAATGAAATGGAGGAAGTGTCTGGCAGATAATAGTGCTTGCTATTGTAAAGCAATTGAGCCCAAGCACAAAACTTTCCATGGCATAAACTTCCATCTCTACTTCACCTGTCTCCCAACATTCAGCAAGGCTCAACCCTGCCCCCCCACAAAAAAAAAACCAAGCAGAGCTTACCTTCTGCACGCGAGCTTTCACCACCAGCCCTGGTAATAAATTAGAGAGGGTCCAGTTCTGTCGCTCTGTTGCAAGGGATGCAGCAACCTCTGATCGATCAATGGACAAACAGACCACTCTTCCCTCGTTCTTTACTTCCACAATGACACAGTTCAGGTTCTGGCCTATTTTCAAGTCAGACCCTACAAAGACAAGTCACAGCATAAAATCTCCACCAGGAACACTCAGAGATTTCCTTCCACTCTTTCCAAAGCTTTTTCAGAGTTCCCTCTATTTTAGGAAGTTAGAACCCCTCTCAATCTACTGCCAGGAGGAATGGACGGGCTTGGAACAGCAACATAGCCGCTCAGAAAACAGGCTGAAACCCAAAAAACTTGTTGCAGACCAGTCACAAAACCACTGTTTTCAGCAACTCGCAGGCTCCACTTTCACCCAATGTCACTGAGGTTCACTAACACCACACATATTATAAGCTTCAATACCTGCCATTCTCCACCTCCATTCTTAACCCAGCAGCTCCTCCTGCACTACTTCTTACCTCTCTTGACTGCTTTGATGTAATTTTGGGCTTTCTGACGAGGCAGGAAAGCATGACTCCCACTGACTCCAATATCAATAAGGTAGCCATGGTCTTCCACACTTGACACAAAGCCAGAGAGCAGCTGTTGGGAGGGAAGCATTTCAATTCGTTAACATGATGAAACAATTGGGTTTTGAAAAAATGCGTATCTGGTAAGAGATTCCCCACCCAAATATTCAATTGTTTCAAGAGGACAGAGAGCTGAGTTTTCTAGAGCAGCAGAAAGAACATTACATTCTTTCTTATTACAGAGCTCATCTGGCAGTGGGGTCTCTACTCTACCCTTATCCAACTACGCACATATGGAGTTCACTAACCAGTAGGGATAAAAATTGGGATGCTCAAAAATAGCAGGTGCTCTAATTGCAGGCCAGTGCCTACAACCATACAGCTGGAAATACAAAACCTAAACAACTAAGCCCCTCTGCAAAGCAGGTAAAATATTATTCTCTGCATAAATAACAAAGAAACCTATCCAGAAATAAGTCATTAAATAACTTGTCCATATTGAAACAGAATCAGGTGAATGGACTTCATGAGTGACAACCTGGAACCAAGACCCAATACTGCCCTCTCCTCCCAGGTCTCTTCCATGGTTGGAGCAGCTCCACGTTCTGCTCTGATCCCCTGCAAGGACAAACTGAAATGCTCCCCCATGCACTGTGCAAGGAGCGCCTCCAAAGCCTAGAGAGGCTGTGACAGACCCAGAACACGTACCATGCCTGATGCTAGCGCTGAAGCAGTCAGACCCTTATTGACCTTCTTAGGGTCGATTGACAATTTGATACTCCGACGTCCATCAGCACTTCTCTCAACACTGGTAACAATGCACCTGACCAGTGTCCCTGGAGAATACATGTCCAAGAGCGAATTCAAGTCCTGCCCAGCAAGATAATCAAGAGAGAAACATACAAATTTTATGATATTAAATAATGTAAGGCAGCCAGAATTCATTACTGAAGCAGCTTTTGAAATCAAAATCCCACAGGAAAGTCCTGTTTCTCTGTCAACACCGCAATAAAAGACAGGAAATGCCACAAACTCCAGTATCTCAATATAGAGGCAGGGCTAGCATTACATGACGTTAACAAGTCTAGTAGGCTTTAAAAGCCCACTTTTAAGAAGGCTTAGAAAGGAATACTGTGTGGGACAGAGTCAGGAGGTTGCAGGTGAGAAAACCCATCTACAGAACCAACAGTAACCCTAACTTTACCTCCATCCTTAACATGGAAAACCACTACCACCAAATGGCTAGGTCTCCATGCAGATACCACATTCCACACCACCTTGGAAAAATTTATGGAGTGCTGATACCAGAGAGCAAGGATAACAGATTACTCCATCCTCCTCCTTTCTAGCAGTCATCGTTATCAGGAAATCACAAAGTTTGCTTGGAAAAGCCAGTCCCAAACCAAGGTTAGTCTACGTTAGCAGTACACAGCAGCACGTTGCATGCAGCAACACACAATGAAACTGCAAGGACAGTGCTAATCCCCATGCCCTCACATCATCTTCCGACCACTTCCCTAACTTCTTCCCACCATTGCCTACAGCCAGGGATCAGTATTTAGCTTCAGCAGGAGATAGGCAGCACAAATCTCTGTGTTCAACAGGCTGTCTACAAGGTTCAAGGACTATTTAGCCAAGGCTACAGCACTGCAGGCAATCAAATTCGAGTCAGCTGCAAGACATCAGAAATCAGGCTTCTAAGCAAGACCTCAGGGTTGGTTCTGAGGTATTATTGTACTCCCTAGCTCCCAGGCAGAAATCACAGCCTGTGGGGTCCCAACCCTGGCACCAGACTAATCAGGGGTCTGCTGAAGAGGGGAACACCGTGATGAGGCTGAGGTGAGTGGTGGAACTAGGTGAAGTCTTGGTGGTTGCCCCTTGCTTAGCCCACAGCCCCACCTGTGCAGACTCCCGACAATACGCCTCTGCCACTCCCTACACTGCTTATCAGCTGCCAGAAAATTAGGCCTAAACTTATGTCAAGAGCCTAGATAGTTTCTAAGAGAACACCCTGGGGGAAGTATTTAAACCACATCAAGAAGCTATCACCCACTCACAGCTAAACACTAATCACATGCACAGCTCGTGGTTGATGGTTTAGTTGTGTGGCTCTTTTAAATTATAGAAGTGTGAACATTTTCACTGAACCATGAGGCCTTCCTCGCCCCTCATTTATCTAACCAAACAGCCCCTGTTCAGCTCCAAGAGTCATACCAGGGTGTGCTGGGGCAATTAAGACTCTGGGTACAAAGATACGTGGGGACTAAGGGCTTCACACCAGCTATAAAATCAGAGAATGAGAGTAACTTGATGAAGCTCCCTCTCAGCTGGTCTGAAACCCCCATCACCTTTGACCTTGTCATGGACTACTGGACCACCAAACAGGTCGTATCCCCATTCCCCTGAATTCAGGTATCTTGCTCTACCAATTTCCGTCTTATTATGTATTGGGCTTACTATATAGGTTAAGGTGACTTGCTTAAGGACAGTGGAAAACGAATAAAATTGTCATGTATGTTAACCATCTGGTGTCTCATCAGTGAAGCGTGTTAACAGACAAAATCTGTCTCACTGTGGATAACAATCCAGGAACACTGCATGACACAGCCCCAATCCAAGGTCTCACCTCCAAGAGTTCTCCTTCAGCCACCTGCTTGCTCAACATTTTGCTGTAAGCATCACTGATCTGCGTGACTGGCACAAATCCTGAAAGTCCATTGGGCAAGCTGATGACTAGCTCGTAGTCACTGACCTCTTTTATACAACCAAGGAACAGCATCCCCTCACAGAGTGCCTGGCAAACCAGAAAGAATAGCATATGGTAGATATCTTAGCAAGACAGTGATAATAGGGTGATAATTACACTTATGTCCCGAATCACTGATGTATTTTACAGGTTTAGTGAGGAAGAAATGCCATTTTTACACAGCCCAGAAGAGAAACGTGCACAAAATCAAACATTTATCCACAAACCTCAATCGTGAGTGGTTCAATATTCACAACATTGTCTTTAGCAGCAGTCATTTTGTCTGCCTTGAACTTTTTCTGCTTTCCTTGATCCCTTTGGCTCCTTTTTCTTTTCTGGGATTGTTCTTCATGGTGAATCTAAAGGACATTATAAGCAGAGAGGAAAAAAATCAAAGTGGATAAAGAGATGAACTTTGCACTGAGGCAGAAATCCGCTGCCAGGAGTAAAATTAGAAAAAACTACTAGGATTGGAGGGAAAAAAGAGAATGATCTTGCTAACTCTATAAGTCTACATTCAAGTCTTCCAAAATATCTCTTTTTGGGTTGAGGCCAACCATTTATAAAATCATGAATTTTGGGAATGGAAAAGAGTGGTGCAAGTGACCTGCACCACACTCCGCTAAACAGAAAAAGACCAAACTTAGCCTATATCTATTAACATCGTGACAAAATGCTTGTGGAAAGTTTGAAAGCTAAACCATGATCAACAATTTTGATTTAACTTTTTCTGTCATCACATCCAACACACGTCAGACATCAGGGATCTTCAACAGATCAGAAGAAAGGTGCATGTCAGCAGTTATCTCTTTCTGGACATCCCTTCTATAGTTTACTAGAAAAGTAAGGGATGGGAAGGACTGGGGGTCATATCCTGACAGTGGAAGAGCTCTGAGAAGAGTTAATCAAGAACACGCAAACAACATACATCAAACAAATTGTCCCGCTCTAGTTTTGGATTGGGGTTTTTTCCCTCTGTAGATTTTTTCTGGATGCCCCCTCGAGGAAAGTTTTCTTCCATGGATGCCATGTTTGCACTTCTATAGAACAAATAACAAAACAGAGATTAAACTTGCAGTTGCTACAGTTGCTCCTCACAAACACTGAAGAGTTGTAAGAGTCAATTATCCCCAAAATAAGAAAGAATTCAGATGGCTACTTTACAGTTAGTCAGTGACATAATAGAAACTCACATTTCCGTTTGACTACACCTTTGTGGTGGAATGGTCCACAAACACGTGCATCCCTAACACTTTTTACCATTGCCCAGCTGTACTAAAGTATTAATCTTTTAAGGCAGATATACGCACCACATAGATATCCATAAAACTGCTTTAGCCATAAATTTCCTGAACAGATCTTTATTACATTCAGTGTACAGCTGAAATTACCAGCTTCAGTCATCAAGGAGGAAGATGTGACTGAAACACTAAGTAGAATTGATCTGTATTTTACTTTTTGGATACCACCCTTAAAGGTTAATATAATTTCATACATCTTTGCATAAGTTTAAGTATATCTAGATATATTTCATAGATATGCTTAACCTTACTACGTTTCAACCAGTGAACAACACCTTATTTATCAGGTCACGATTCACATTCTACCTATCGCTTTGCTCAACAGTACTGCCACAGAAATTAACACCGAAAGGCAACTTTGTAAAATTTAAAGTAGTATGATAGACATATAAAACTACTTTAAATGCGAAAGCACATAATACAATTAAAGCTCATCACGGCAGGCCTCGTCAAAGGGCTCGCTAAGCAGCACAGACACCCCCGCAGGGGCCTTACCTCCCCCGGCCGCCGCCGCCGCCGCCGCCGGACCCTCGCGGCCCCACAGCCCCTCTCCCGCCGCCGCCGGGCCCCGGAGGAGAAGCGGTGCCGGCAGCCACACGCGGGGAGCACGGCGGGCCGCCGGAAGCACTCCGCACGGCGAGGGGGAGAGGGCAAGCGGAAGCAGCGGGCCCGCTTCTCGGCCAACCAGGAGGAAGGGAGAGCTGCGCGGCCGCCATTTTGTGGGAGGGCGCTGGCGAAGGGCAGAGTGTGGCGGTGGCGGGACGGCGGCGGCAGAGGTACCTGAGGGACCCGAGGGACCCCGGGGCTCCCGCGGGGGAGGGCGCCCGCTCGCCCGCAGGCCTCCTCCTGTAGGGGTCCGGGATGGGGGAGCGGCTCTGTGCGGTGCCGAGCCTTGGCTGTCCCGCCCGTCCCCCGCCCGGGGCGCTCCGCGACCTTCGGCTGCGGCGTCGCTCCCCTCCGAGCACAGGCGCCGCCGCGCCCCTTCCCCCGGCCCGACGGAGCGCCGGGGACGCGGCTGTCCGCGCCAGCGAGATGGGCCCGGCTTCTGCGCGGGGCTGGGGCGAGGGCGGCAGCCGGTGGCGCCCGGGGTCGGGACCGCGGGCGGGGCGGGCCGGGCAAGGGCACCGGCCTTTTCCGAGGCAGAGCCTGGTGTGCTTGATGTGTGGTCCCTGAACCGTCCTCGGAAGGACGCAGTGACTTTTCTCCAGGCTTTTGCATCGGTCAGGTGTAAGAAAAAATGACCTTGGCTTTCCAAGTCATGTACGGCAGGCGTTTAGGGGGGTTATTTCGTTAATATTTTCAGCTATTACGTAGTCAGTCCAGTTACAGGCACGTTGCCTGATTATACACCATAGATACATTACTGGGTTGGGTTGGCATAAGAGCCTGTGTTAATGAACATAGCCTCTGCTGTAGGAGTTTCTTGTATCTCTCTTCTGGCATCCTGCTGGCTTCAGCATCTGCCTGGTTTGGTAGGTAACTGTATGGCATGTGTGCTTCTTTTGAGGTGAGTTACAAGTTAAACAACAAGTGTTTGTCCTAAACATAAATCCCCTTAAACATTAGAAAAATATATCTCTAAATGTTAAAAAGAAAATCCTTATAATAAAAAGGGTGATCAAACACTGGAACAAGTTCCCCAGAGTGATTGTGGAGTGTTCATCTCTGAAGATGTTAAAAACCTGACAGGGCGTGTTCCTGAGTGACCTGCTGTAGCTGTCCCTGCTTTGAGCAGGTTGGGGTTGGACTGTGCGATCTCCAGAGGTGCCAACCTGAACCATTCAGTGAACCTGCAAGTACGCTACTGCAGCCACACCAGGCTTTTGTGTTAATTGACTTCTTACAGCGGACCTGAAACTTTGGTCCAGACAGACAAAATACAAAAGTGTGCCCTCAGGTACTTAGTGTGTTTGTCATTCCTTTGAAGCAATTCTGAGGCATTGGAGCTGGCTCAAGTAACTTGCTGATCTAGCTGCAAAAACTAACTGGGAAAAAAGTATATTTTAATCTAGATTTGTGAATACTAGGGTGGGCAGGTAAGATGCAACAGAAATACGCAGCTGAGAGCAGGGCAGCACATATTAACGATTGCACTCTAGTATGATGTAAAAATTGTAAAGTGACATTTTGAATCACAAAACAGAGTAGCGGTCTAGTCTGAATCTTGTCACTAAGTTTTTGGGTATGTAATTGAAGCTGTTTCTTAGCTGAAGTAGTGAAGATTTCTCTTAATTAGGTATTGCAGATTCCTGAATAATAGGTAGAAATTTGCCTGTGTTGGACGGTTGTGTAGGCAGGACTGGCAGGTCTCTGTAAGTGCTTTCACGAATTTTCCCTTTTGTCACTGTCATCGTATTGTCATTTCTTCCCCCCCCCCATATTTAAATTTGGTTAAATGAACACTGAAAATCATGAGTGATCTTCCCTTCAGAACCCCTCGTTTCCTCACCCGCTCTTGTGTCACCTGTTTTGCACCTTAAGATACAGTGCTCTGAATGTGCCTGCTCCTTATGTATATCCACTGTCTGTTGAATGTCCTGAAAGCAGATTTAATAGCTGACAATGGAAATATTAACTTCAGTGTAGAGATTAGTTTGATTTTTCTATTGATCTTGTCCAACTGACTATAAAACTTGCTAACTGTCCTGTATTGCTTGTTAGGACAAGCAACAATGGCTGGCCATGACTCGGGATCTCAACACCAGTTCACTGGATTTCAGAAGTACTTCAATTCCTACACCATCACAGGCAGGAGGAATGTATGTATTATGTACATTAACTTTTGTAGTCTAGTATAATGGTATTTTCTGGGATTTAGAATGAAACTAAACTTAACTCTTATGTTTTTCAGTATGTAATAGCAACATACACAGGCGTTGCAATGCTCATCTTGTATTTCAAGCTTAGACCTAAAAAGAAAACTCCTGCTGTGGCAGATAAGTAAATGGTAAGTGGCTGGTGTTCTTCAAGGACCAAAATGGTTCAGTGCCAGCCCAGGAAGAAAAAGTAACAAAGGACAAGTTGCTAATAATGTGATATAATTAGAGAGAGAAACACAGGCATGTGAACTCTGTATTTATCGTTTTAAACCTCAACTAAACTATAGCATCAGCTTATTTGGGGGCATTGTGAATGAAGTTGTTAAAGGGGGATGCAGAAAGTATGGGATACCAATATTCTTTTTGCTCCTCTGACATGGTAAATGGGATTAGGGGCCTCACGCGGGGAGGAAGAATAAGACAGGAAGGAGGAATGGAAGAATGTTGCAGCTAGGTATATCAGGCTTCGCCTACAACTATTCAGTGCCTCTGGTCTGCCTTTTTGCTGTAAAATAGGGATAACTATTGCTTTGTACATTATTGAAATAATAAAGTAGTACTTGAGGACTTATTTCTTAGCTGTATTAGAAATTCCAAGCAGAGATTAAGGCAGCCTGTTAAAACCTTCATCTAAACAGAGAAAAGGAGCACCATATAATGGAACTGTATATATTGTGCAGCTGATTATGCAAGGCCCTCCGAAAAGTTATTGGACTTGTTCATGTATAGCAACAACAAAGCATTACAAAACTCTAGAGCTGCTTTCAAATACAAAATTTGCACTGAAATGGCATTTTGAAGAAATCAATGGGCTGTCTTCATAGTCTGCAAACAGGGTAGAAAACAATAAACTTGAGCATTGTTGTTGTATGTTAAAGGGACATCAGCCACTTCTTCCTGGGTGTGCTGAAATTTGCCTGCTCGTAATTAAAATCATTTGGGCTTGGGGAAGGGGGATGCTCTGTTACTAGTCCTGCTGTGCAAGACTTGCTATGTTTGATTTCTCTTCTCTTGGCAGGTTGCTGCCATGTCTGAACCTCCAATCTGTGTCAGTGTAATGCAAGCTGATGACCTGTTGTGGCTAATAAAATCTAAGTAATTACTTGTTTAATTAGAAATATGAAATGGTGCAAAAAAGCATAAATGTGGCACTTTGGTTTTTTTTTTCCTGTGTCAAAAATAGTTATTTGTAGTGGAGATGGAGTAGCTGATTCCTGTCATTACTATCTTAACTCTTCTGCTGCACCTGGCAGTAACCTAGGAAAGACCTCAGCAGCATGACCATAACACCAACACAGAGCTTACAGCTGATGAAAGGATCTCACACTTCTGCGTCACAGTGGATAACAGTAAGCTAACGTGGTTTGCAGGTACCTGGTTGCTCCCATTTTTTGCATTCCAAGCTAGTAGCTTACATGGAAACAGTGGCTTCTTCACTATTACTAATATAGTGCAGATTACAACTTCTGCCTCCGGTTGTCCATATTTGGCATAGAGCTTGCTTGGTTTTGATGGAAAACCTCCCAAAGCAGACTGATCAAATTATGGTATTTGAGTTTTTTCTGTTACTGGCTGCTCTTGCAGAGGTAACTGCCAGAAAGAAAATGGCTTACTTTGCTGCTGTTAAGCTCTTACAACTCTACACATTCATAAATAGTGCTTATTTTTACTGGACATAGTCTCTTCATAAATGAGGTGTTCCTACCACAGTTAGATATATTTAGTGCCCAACACTAAAATTTGTCTGTCGCATTCTCCACGGTATATCTCACTTAAAACTGGGTACTTTCCTTAGATATCACATTAGTGCAGACTTTTGAATATGATTATATGGCACGTGCTTCTCAGAAGGATGCCAGCCAGAGGGGCTGAACTTCTGATGCTAAAGCATGCAAACGTGCTTCCCAAACTGAGGGCAGCCGGAGGTAGGCATAGTTGCTTGGAAAAAAGGAGGGCTAAACTACAGGGTCTTTGTGCTCTTGCACTCCAGTTCATGTATCTTAAAGCCATTTGTACACGCTGGACCTTCTGAATAAATCTAGTTGTCTTCCTCTCCTGAGTTTGTTTGGATAAATGCCCTGTGCTGTATACAACTTGCCAGATGAATAATGGTTGTTGTAACAGTGTAATACATGTAATTTGCTAGAACCCATCACCTACCCTTAGATCAAGATTTAGGTGAGATGGCTAGTCATCAGCTTACCGTTTCTGAATCTTTCTCTTGGCAGAGAGCTCACAGTTACAAGCACTGCTCTTGCTTCTGCTGCAGCCATCGCAGGAAGAAAATACCTTCTTGTAACATACAGACACAAACTATGTGGTTTTAGTATTTATTACAATATCAAAAGTATAAAACTGTACAAAATACAAAGGCAGAATGTGGCAGTGTTTTCTTTAAGCTGTCAAAACTGTACATGCTTTGTTTTAGATAACTTGTTTGATACACCATAATTGTACTTACTATGACTGGTTGGATTTGAGAACTAGAAATTTTGTTGAGGTATCATTACACAAAAAAAAGGTCTATAATAATTTAGATTTAACCTTGTCTCTTTAAAGGAAATACCTAGGTGAACTTCCTAATGAATCTTCCACCCTTTATTTTGATGTATAATGCCTGTAATATACCTTATTCTGAGAGAGTCAGAAGGGATGAGAGGGGAGGTAGCTCTCAATTTACTTTACGTTAGAAACAAAGTCTTGGTTTTATTTTCACTAGAGAGCCAGCAGATTGCTCAGCTGCCCAAGCCCTTACTGGAGGTAATGGGGAACACAAAACAGAGTTCCGTGTATACAGTTTGCAAGAGATTTGGAAAGAGGAAAAAAAAACAAACACCACGCACCAAAAAAAACCTGAAACCACGCCAAACTGGGCCTGTCCTTTGGTGGTGGTGTTTTCTGTTCAAAGACCTGGAAAGAAGTTACACTTCCCAGTGTTTTGCATGTTTTACTCTTCCTTAGAAGTGAAGCACTGAGCTTTAGTGGTTGTCGAGGAGGACTTACTGGGATACAATATTTTTGTGGGTGGAAACGGTCACTTCAGCAGACAAGCTGTCCTTTCAAAAGCAAACTGATAATACACTTTGAGCTGATTAATCCTTTTACTCTGCAATAATGTTGCAATTTCTTGGCTAGTTTTACATTTTGATACATTAAGCCTTATGCAGAAAGGACACAGGTTTTTAAAGTTCTTTTAGATCTAATGCAACGTAAAAGGGTTTAAGTCCACTTTTTAAATAATGGCTATTTCTGTTGTGCCTCAGTCTACCCCCCCCCTTTTTTTTTCTTTCCATACAATAAAGTATGAAAGTAAATAAAGTTCACATTGCACTTCTAGTTGCTTATCACACTTACAGCACTGGCTACCTGTGAAAACAGAATAACAAGATCTGCATTTCTGATACCTCAAAAGAGCACAGGCGTTTGAAATCTTTTCAGGACTCGGTACCTGGATGCACAAAACCCATACATGTAACTTTGCGGCAGTTCCCCACAAGCCTCTGCCTGTAGGACCTACTCATTCAATGCCCTCTTCGTTGCTGTGAAACTCTCACCATACCTGTTGTCCAGCCCAGGCTATAGTGAACTACACTACATTCTTTTCTGAAACAGAACAGCTTCTGCTTGTGTTTGAGAGTGATTAAACATCTGCTAACCATAAATTAAGTGCTTTAAAAAAAATCATTTGAGAACACATACCAAGGCTGGCTGTTACTTTCCACAAGTTTCAGCAGAGCTCAATACCATCTCTGAGAGGAGACAGCCATTTTCATATACATATATATATATAAATTTTTATCTAAAGCACCATGAACAATTCCTTAACAGCCATGATGTCTTGTCAATCTCCAGCATTTTCAAACTGTGGATAAATATGAAATAGCAGAACTGAGAAACCCTGCTTGCATTAGTTTACATAGTTTTGTTTTTCCTGCAACAGACTAGTGGGATCCACCTGTACAAGACATTCTTCCTTATCTCGCATCCTGAGGTCACTACTGCAATGACTTGGCACAGTCGGTCTTACAGCTTCCCCATTTACTGCGAACTGTAGGCTCCTGCAGCCAGCAGCAAGTTTCTGCGTGTAAAATGGAGGTGTACGACCGGGGTTGATTTGGTCATGTATGTACCTAGTAACAAGTCCTGTGAGTTTTCAGGCAAGTTTATATGTCCAGTGGCAGTAGTAAAGTCATCAGTTTCTAAATCTTCAAATGCCTTCACAGCATCCCACAGACGAACTGTGTTATCCATTGAACCTAAAAAGAAAAAAGAATATAAAAAAAGAAAATTAAAAAGGTATACAGAAAAGGTACTGGGGAGCAAGTTAATAAAAATTAAAGCTCAAAAAGCAGGTTTGCTCATAACTGTAGACTTATGTCCTAATCCTGCAAGGAAGCAGATTTTAACAAGCCTCTAACATAGTGAAGGCACACATAAAAGTTACCAGGATTTCAGCATTCCTGTGGATAAAGCACAAAGAACCACTCTCTCAAAACACTTGGGTTTGGATTGTATCACCTAACACTGAAAAAGCAGGACCGTCCTGTGGGCTAGATGCCAATTTCAGGAAATGTTTATGATTCTATATCACATAATAACACTTTCTTTGTTACATACAGGGAAGATAGCAGAATTTTGTAGACCCAGTGGCCTGTACTTTCACTGGAGTACTGGCAGACAAATTGAAGTAACAACCCTGCAGGCGTGTTGTCGAACCTGTACCCTGCTTGTTAGCTTTCGCTCCTGCAGCAGGGGTTCCTAGCCTGGTTTCATGAAGCAATTACCCTGATATAATTACAGTGTCTGTCCATCATTTCTTCTGACAGTAACCTGAATTTGTTGGCTAATTTCAACCAGCTGACAGAACAGAACAAGTTTCATATTCATTAAATTCCTATACGTTTTAAGAAAACAGTTCACTAAACATGGTGAGACAAAACTTTGTGCCTTCATGAAGGGAAAATTGGCAAAGGAGCTCTACTATATTAGACACCAGAGAATCCATGTGGACAGGCAGGAAACCCAAGCAGGCCTCACAAGTTCTGCTGCTCACAGTCCTGGCTATTAATATTACACACACATTTCTGTATCAAAGATCTACCATGAAGAAACAGTAAAGGAGTGGATAACTCATCTTCCTTTCTATCCCTTACTCTCTTTTTTTCAGTCCTGCTGCATGTCCCACTCCCATCCCAGTACCCTGCACCTCTATAGTCCAGCCACTCCTTATCTGCCCTAGAGTTATTTCTAACCTCAGATTCCACCCCAGCACTGTACGCAGATCCCAACCTCCACTATCATCTAACTGTGTAACACCTTTCCTTCAGTTCCTGGAAGACTGAGGGGTCACACTTCACA
This sequence comes from Phalacrocorax aristotelis, assembly GCF_949628215.1. Classification (NCBI taxonomy): domain Eukaryota; kingdom Metazoa; phylum Chordata; class Aves; order Suliformes; family Phalacrocoracidae; genus Phalacrocorax; species Phalacrocorax aristotelis. The sequence continues at coordinate 9,183,022 of NC_134287.1, read as the reverse complement.
GACCAGTGAAATACTTGCCTTGTACCAGCAGTTTTAAGTTGCTGCTTTTGCTAAGCAAGTGATTCTACTTTGTCTTTCTCAATTTAAGGAATCAATTATATCATTCCTCTTCAGACTTACAGAACACAAAGGAAACTCCACTGTTTCAAGTGAATTTTACCTGATGCTAAAATCTCCCCATCTCTACTGAATCTGAGCGCGTAGATAGTGTCAGTGTGCCCTTTCAATTCTCCAACCATCAAGCCATGTCCAATATCCCACAGCAGAACTCTTCCATCTGTTGCTCCAGTAGCCAGGAATCGTCCATTAGGAGAAAATGCCAATGAATGAATTGGTCCCTAAAACAGACATTTGGGGGGGACCAAACAAGTCAATCAAGCTCACTCACATTCTGTCAGTCAAGCTGTATTCATTTTGAACACTACTCTTCAGAGTCTCGTTGCAGAAATAAAATCATTTTCACACTGCGAGTGATATGCCTTTACCTTATGTCCCGTGAATATTCTTACACAATTCCCATTCAAAACATCCCAGAGCCGTATAGTCCTGTCTGCTGAGCCTGTGGCAATATAGTTGGAGTTTGGATGAAATCGGGTACATGTCACATCAGCAAGATGGCCAGCAAATATCCGTAAAGGCTGGTAGTGATCCGTTGCCCACAGACTGAGAAGAAAAGCTTTTTATTAATAAAAAGAACCCTAATGAAGTTCAGTATCTGTTGCATAATGAGGAATAAAAGGAAGGAATTATGCAGTGGTTTCTTACTGGTCAGTTTATAGAATCAGCAGGATCCATTTTGGAAAAGAATACTTTTTAGAAGGGAGGAATAAAGAAAATTCTGTCAAGTTGTTAAACAACTGGAAGAGAATATTTCTAATTAGATGGTCACATAAGAGGACACCATCTCTTTAGTTGTCAGATAATCTGATGTGTGTTGAAAAGAAAAAAAGTTACATTAAAACATTTGTTCAGTATTTTGACATGAAATAAAATTTATTTCCAGTAATAGGGTAGGTTAGAGTATACCAGCTAATCCCTTTCAGGGTTAATCCACCACAAACTGACCCAGACAAGTAGAAAACCCATCCAGTTTCTTACCGAGCCACTCTGTCATGTCCCCCTGACACAAAGTAATAACCGTAAGGAGAGAATTGTGTATCCCATACTGGGTAGTTGTGTCCTTTATATCCCACCAAACACGTGAATGTTTGGAGACTCCACAATCTGACAGTGCCATCCTCAGAACAGGACAACAGATAGTTCCTGTCACAGGAGAAAGTACAGCATATCAGATGGCAAACTTATACAGGGATGTATAACCACTGCATAAACACTGTGAGATGTCTATGATAAGAAAAACTGTCCACTGATCAGCATCTGTTTAGCATGTCACATACAAATCAGCATTTTGGTGGGGTAAGCAACAATGATCAGGTCAAGTAGAATCCAGTCCTAGGCTCTTATGCAAAAAAGAGAGATGACTAGACATTAATGACTAATTCTGATGACACAGCAATACTGGGAGGGGCTCACACCATGTTCACATTCTCAATATTTATAGACTCTATATTCATGTTGCACACAAAGTTTACTTCTCAGCTGTGTTTCTGTGATGGTTGTTTCCTGACTAGACACATGCAAAAGCAAAGCTTTAGACATTTAAACCTCCTTTCTACTGTCCAGAATCCATAATTACATAACGTTTTTAAATCTCTTAAAGATACCATCCCATACGTTTTGAAAATAAAGTCTTTAGAATATCAGAAACTTGAAGAAGTGCAACAATATACTACAGTCTGGTTTTATGTTTTACAATACTATAAGTGCAATTAATGCTGCAGTATTTTTCCTCTCTACAACTCAGTTAAAACCCATCTTAAACCGCAGTTCACAAAAAAGATGGTCTGTTTTGCCATCTAAGACCTGAACCTCAAAAAAGGCACTGGCATTCTCAGCTCCAGCGATATCAGTAATAGCTGACAGTGCCCAACACCCTCAGCATAACGAACAAGCACTTGTGCTTGCACGCAGTTTCTTATAAGCTGCATAAACAAGAATTGCTTTAACCTTCCGGAAAAAGCCGCATCAAGAACATGTTTGCATTCAGTAGCATACAATTAAAACTCAAGACAAGCAAACTAGTTAGCTTGTAAACTTATTTTACCTATCAGGACTGAAGCTGGTGCCATAGACAGGTCCACTGTGACCATATAAAATCTTCAACTCACTTGCTGTTTTCTCATCCATGATCCTCTCCAAGACATCATCTGATTCCTTGTCAATGAGACTGAGGTCTGCAATATTTCAAAGTTCACATATCATAATAACTGTCAGAACTTCAGAGATAAATGCTATGAACAGGAAAACAAATAATATTCTCTCTAAAAGAGGCAAGTGTGAGGTGAACATGACAAAGTACCTGGGGATTGTTGAGTCTGAAATATACAATGGCGTCTAAAATATTTTTTACCATTGTAAAAGGTGAAAATAATGCTTCATGTAAATAATCACTCTTCTTAAGTCTTCACTGAGCTAAAAAAAATTAATCCTGATGTGTGTTATTTTCCAAACATATATTGTTCAGCCTTCAAACACAGTAACATCTTCTTGTAGAGATGCCAAATTTTCACACCTTCATGCCAAATTTTCCTAGGAAGTTAATATGCCACAAACACGCTTTGCAGAAATGTTTTGACAGCTGCACACTACACTCAAAAGAGCTTTTGCTCTGTAGGCTATTGTTTGCTGAACATCATGACCACATCTCAGTTAAATATCAAGATTAAGAAACATTTGCATGGTATCTATCTTGAACCACAACACATTGTTACATAAACAACAGAATTAAAGAAGCCTGGTTCCCGTGCATTTGCGTAAGTGTTGAGCTAGAGGACATTCTCCTCCATCCTTCTCAGAGTTTCCTCCTATCATTTCCCCCAGGGTACTTCTAGTCTCTCCCCTAGATCACCTAAACCCAGCTGCCTACTACACCCTGCAGTTACCATCCAGTTAAGAAGCAAGATGGCTAGTTCCATGCTAGTTATGGCTAGTTCCAAGCTCCGTGCACTGACCACCTCACAGCAGGTGTACACAACCAGATTTCTCATTCATTTAAAAAAATGTTTCTAATGGTAGTATATAATGCAATCATACGTCTGTGCACATATTGTTTCTCCAAAGTGAAAGCATCTAACTGCTGAAGACAACTCTCCTGCCACAGACATCTTTCTCTGTTCATGCAAAACACAGCTGTCACAAGTAATGCATGCTCATATTAAGTGTTATTGTCTAATTACCTGCTGCTGTTTTCACACTACGTAGCTTTTTCGGAGTCACGGACCACACTCTAACAGTAGAGTCAGCAAAGCCTCCTACAATCATGCTAGAGTCATCTGTAATATCCACTGCAGTTAGACCCTATACACAAAACATCCATTTATATTGTTTGTATCTTTCATAATGTATTTCAAATATTATGAAATCCTAAGTACTAATAAGAAAAATAATTCAACTTATTTACAAAAACAAGAGGGAATTATTTGAGGATAGACAAACACACACTTCTTGCACCATTAAAAATAAAGCTACATGAAAGAAGCAGTCAATGCTGACAAAACAGTACTATTTTTCAGTACATCTACTGTATTCTGTAGGATACACTTTGGGCCCCACAAGAAAAGCAAAAGAAGGAATTATGGCAAAATCGGAGCAAAACCAAGGAACATGGTCATTAAATAGTTTAAAGAGTCTTTAAAGAGGATTTTGAAGATTTTGGAACATGAATTTTCTAACACTTATTCCAAATACTCCAATAATCCTTACCAACTGTTAAGTTTTCTTTCTTTATTAAGAGTAGTGTTTATAATTTTGATTCCCTTTTCTATATTACCCAAATTCTTATCGTACCAACCTGGTAAGCATTAAGGAATGTGTAGAAGCAGATGGAGGGCAGGCACTCTGGGCCAAGACGCACACGCCTTGCAGCTTCCTTCACATTCATTACTTTATCCAGCTTGTCAGAGTCTTTCAGTTCAGGCAGAGGAATTCTACAAGAAGCACAGATTTTTACAAACTAAAGCACCTTCCATACAGTTAATCTAAACAAAGAAAGCAAAACCTTTGCGCGTAACCCTATACCTCAATATTCAAATATGAAACAAGAACTAGAAAAAAAATGAAAGACTATGTAGATTAACTGATGAGAAAAAGAGCTTGTAGCTTTAAGAATTTCAGACAGGCAGTGGAACAGGATAAATAATAATGACCTGAAAAGATTAGTGAGTAACTCAGTAAAATTTTATCAAGGGAAATCTAGATCAACTTGAAGGGCAAAGACAGAAGGTTATATGCTAAGCTTTCCATTACCTCCCTTAGAAGTCTTACGGTTAAAGCTGCGTACAGCTGAAATGGCCAAAATGCTAAAAATGTCACATGAACAGCGATGCAGGTTTGGCATGACAAGACTGGATTTAACAAGACTTCTCTACACATCGTTCCCTTGGTACCTGTTTTGGGGAGGAGCATTAGGGTCCTGCTTTTTACTTTTTGACCCTACGCTATCTTTTTTAGGTTTTTTCTTCTTTGGCTTTCCTTCCTCATTTTCTCCTTCTTCATCCTCATCATCCAAAGGCACATCAAACTCTGGTTCTTTCAATAAGCCAAAGAAAACCTGCAAGCCAATAAAATAAACATGAGACAAAAGAGTAGTTGCTGTTCTTACTGAAAACTTATTTTTTTAATGGAAACTCTTCAACATACTAATCCAAACAATAGAGCTGCCCCTTTAAAATGACTACATTTAATATTACTGCATACCTTACTGGTTAGCCCATAACAAACACAGTACATGTTCTTCTGTTTTACCCAGCAACTCATCAGGACAATATTAAGTCCTCCCACCATCTCTTAGCACTTCCTTAAAGCCAAATCCCTACAGCTTACATAGGTTATCTGTACAGTAGTGTGGTACTACACTGTCAAGATCTACACAAACAGCCCTTGCAGTAGCCACTGGCAGCAAGAATTACATCTATTGTACAAAAGAGGAAGCAAAATAGTTAGGTGTCCATTTTAAAGCCACAGAGTAATTCATGAGCTAGTTTATTTCAGTGGGCCGAATACAGGTTGTCTCTCAAAGGGGTTCAACAGTTTCTTCTACCGGACATCGACACACCCTGATCTCTCTACTCCTGCCAACAACTATTTGCACAGTTCTCTTCCTTTGTTCTGTTTATGCCATCTTTTAGGATCTCAGGTGACAGTTGTCAGCCTGTACTAAGGTATATCCCTGAAAAACTAGGCAGAATCGTTCAATTATAGAAGTGCAACAATCTTTGCCTCCTACCTTTGCTTTATTAGCCTCTCGTTTTGCCTCCCCAGCCAAGCTGCCAACCATAGCATCTATCTGTTGTTTACTGCGAGGCATTCCATCAAAGATATCAATGTAAAGATGTTCCTGAACAATGTTCCAGATCTGATTGTTCTGCTTTTCCTGAAGATGCCTCTTCAAGAGCTGGTAAGAGTCACGGGAAATACGCAGCACAAACTTGCTTGTTCGGAAATCCAGCATGGTCTCGTTACCTTTCATATGTTCTTTTTTGGTTAAGCTAGATAATACACGCAGGTCATCCTGGTAATAGCACTCCTGATCCCCGTGAAATCTATTGAAACAATTTAAAAATATGATAAAAGGTTTATTATAAAAACATTATCTCTTAAGTGCAAACTTATTTACATTACTTCAACATGAAACATACATGTAAGGACCTTTTGGAAGCTACTGTCTACATATGGGATTATTCTTCTGCTGAAGTAAATTTCATCCTGGGGAAGATACGATAGCAACTTACGGTATATAGTAAGAGCATTCAACAGTTAAAAAACACGATGAAGAGAACACACAAATGGAACCTCACATAATTTCATACACCCAAAGGGTCTCGCCTGAAGTAAACAGTTACACTAATATGTTTATTTACAGCAATGAAACCCTAATTTGTGGTATCATAAAGTACAGGGCATTTTTTATTATGCAAGACTACTTGGATGCACTTATATCTGATTCATTATATGAGTATGCACATTTCACAGTGTATGTGTTTCTCACTCTCCGCTTGCATTATCGAATAGCTAACATATGTCTAAAATTTCCCATTTTTATTCAAACCACGTTATGAAATAGTTGTGGCAGGGAACATTTTAACTATTTGCAGAACCATTTTTGCTGACCATATTGGAGGGAGAGGAAGTTATCGTTTTGGATTTAAATATTCCATAATTGGTCTGAATCCAGAATACAAATTAATTTTCTTCTCAAGTGATAAAGAAGTGAAACATAGTAGGAGCACAGAAAATTATAGATTAGCCATAAATTAATTCCTTTAGTCTCATTTGAAGAATTTCAACATACATACTATGACATTAGCAAACACTCACAGTGTACATTACTTTGTCATCTCAGTGCAATTTTTCCAGTGCTAAAAAATGACCCCATAATCTTTCCCTAAAGAAGCAGCATCTCTTCACTGATACTTTTGCAGCAAGAAGCCCAACAATGATTCAAAATTTGCCCTTGGACAGTTCAAAAGCATATAGTTTGCACATCTTTCTAACATAGGAGATTGGTAAAGGATTTAAGAACAGTTACTGTAATCCATGGCACCATTACTTCAGGTTCCAAATCTCTTCAACATTAGAGAACAAAAATAATACATACAGATAGAAACCTATGCTACTATAGTTCACAGATTTAATCAAAGTAGCAAACACAAAATACTGTAAATGCACAGGTGAAATTACCTTTCAAAAAAAGACTTTGCTTCACTCTCATGTTGATTGTAGACCAATTCCAAGTACATGTGCACAAAGAGAGGATAAAACAGCTGAGACAGTTCCGCTCGATGACAGTCCAGGGAACACTCAATAAAGTGTTTTAATCCACTATAGTATTCCTCATACAGCGTTGGGTCCCCCTGTTGATTGTAGGCAGACAATACTGCACTCACATCTGGCTGATCTTCCACAACAACACCTCCACCAACTGCAAAAGCATTACCATATAACAAGAGCTTGTAAGACAGCCTGAAAGAGCTAGCAAATACACTGGTATAACTCCACTGGTAAGGTGAGGCGCTCTGAGCAAAACATGACCCTAAGTCTTGTGCTTGTTCAGCACTAAGTTTAAATGATGCAAGAGGATTGTAGCACATTACAGTCCAGCAGCCAATTTTCCTAGCACCTTCAGCCATTTTTTGTGCTTTCTCTGCCAACAGTTACCTGTAAGGTGTTTAACATAGTGCCTAATTCAATTAGGATCATAAGCGTAAAGGAAGAAGCCACTAACATCACCAAAATAAGTTATCTTTACTGCTAAGACTAGAAACTGTCAAATGTGGAGCAGAATCTTTCAAAGCCTGTAAGATATACCCACTATAATTATTTTGCTTCCAGTAAACAAGCAAATTAACTTCATCAAGTGAACAATTCACCAAGACCACTACAAGACCGTTACAGGGCAGTGACTTTTTGTCACTTGCTAACACTCCAAGAGCTCTGTTCCCCATAGCACCCATTAAATGCTTTAAATTTTTTTGTCTTCTAGGTAAAAGCAATCATATCAGGTGATAACGAGGAACAAGCTGACTTTATACTACCCATTTACTGGAACTGGACATAGCAGTTCCTGAGATTTCATGACACTATTTTGTAAAGCTGCCCACAGAACACCTTGATTAAAAATACTTAGACGCTAGTTATCCAAAGGACATCTCAAGTACCCAGCAACTAGATCCAGAAATGTATAATGTCTCCTCTACAAGTATCTTATGGTTCCTTCTTCAAGATGCATCCTGTACATGAGGCCTCCATTCTCATCCCACACCTTGGGCCATCACCTCTAACTACAAAGGAAACCTTCAGCCTCCTGCTATGCTGTTAGTCGAGATGGGGCACAAAGACAAGGAGAAGCACCTCTCACTTTGACAGTGCTCCCTGCAAATACAAGATACCCTGTCCTTGGTCCCTTGCTCCAGGGAGGACACCCCCAGGAGATCCCGATCTCTTCCTGAGTTCTATGGGGCAGCGACACACTCAGGGGTCCCGTCCCCGCCTAGAAGGATGGGACAGACTCCCGCCTCGCCCCCCAGGGAGGACCACCCCAAGGGGGCCACGACTTCACACCCACCCTCGTGCCCCGCATCAGGGAGAGCCCCGAAGCTGCGGGAGGCACAGAGCCCCCCCATGCCCCAGGGGTCCCCCCGGGAGGGGGCGGCCTCCCGCCCCAGACACCGGCCCCGCAGCCCCACCTTTCCCCGGCGGCACGGCGGCGACGGCCGCCGCCCCGGGGCTAGAAGAGGCGACAGTGGCGGCGTTGCCTCCTATCGCGATGGCGGCAGCGGAGGTGACCCGGCTAAGCAGCGCCTCGCCGCCGGCGGCGGAGTCGGCATCGCCGCCCGGGGCTCCCAGAACGCCGGCGCCGGCAGGGCTGAGGGCAGCAGAGCCGAGGTCGTCGCCGAGCAGGCGGGCTTCGCGGCGCAGGATCTCCTCGGACTCGCGGAGGTTACTGCGCCGCAGGAACTGCAGCACAGCCACGAGCGTCTGCCGGTCCAGCGCCGCCGGCGAGGCGGCCGGGCCCGATGCTGCAGGCTTAGGGGGCGCCGCCTCCCCACCGCTCCCCGCCGCCTCCCCCTCCGCCGCCGCGGCCGGGGGAGCGGCGGGAGCGGCGGCGGCGGCTGGAGGAGGAGCAGCAGTGACCTGCGGCGACGTTCCCGCCTCAGGGTCCGGCTTTACCGCTGCCACCTCCGCCGGCTCCTCAGGTAGTGCCGCCATTTTGCATCGCCCCCCATTCGCCGGCAGCGGGCGGCCGCCGTCAGGCGCGGAAGCTCTTACGACAGTCAGGGCAGACGACTGGTACTGCCGCCGCTGATTACGTAGGCACTCGCGGCTTCATTTTGCGACGCTGCCACGAGCGCTTTCTGGCCGAGGGAGCGGCATGGTCCTGGAGGAGCCGTTGTGAGACGGCCAGGCGGCAAATAAGTGTAATTTTGGGTGGTGACTGTGCGGATGTGAATCACGGGGCAGGGCAGCGCTTGCGGTGTGCGTGTGCGAGAAACCTCCCTCAGAAATGGTTTGGTTCGGTGTTAAGAAGCCGCTACCGCTGCCCTCCTTGAAGTAGACCAAGGATGGCCGTGGGACCGCGCCCTCACGGGCCTTGCTCCGAATTGAATTAACTACTGCAGGGTCACTTGGTTTTCCAGGTATTTCTAATATTGTTTCTTTTGTTTGTGTTAGGTAAACACAGTTTCGTTGACGTTGCAGAATTAAAACCTATTTTTTGAATGAAACGTATCTTGTGATTTACGCGCTTTCGTGATAAATTCAACGTTTGCCTGTGCTTCATGAGCGAGTCGCTTATCTCTTAGCTGGAGAAGCCACGCGTGTTTAAAAAAATGTAAGACAAGACAAATGCAGGTTATCAAAACGACTCGGCCGTGGAGACTGGGCGCATGCGCAGTCGGTCCGCGTGGTGCCCGCCAAAACTACGTTTCCCAGCATGCCCGCGCCATCGTTGCGCATGCGCCCTGAGGGGCCGCCCCAACGGACTACCGGTCCCGCCGGCCCCCGCGGGCGGGCGGACAGCAGACAGACGGTCCCGCGATCGCCCCGGTTCCCGCCCCCACCCCCCCTCCCCGAGCTGTGGACATGGAGGTGGACGTCGGCTCTGTGGTGTCGGGCGGAGATGTAGCAGGCGCGGGCCCGGCCGATGAGGACCAGGAGATGGAGGGGGCTCCCAGCTGCTCGGGGTCGCGCTCCCTCCCCTTCGAGTTCGAGCGGAGCCGCTCGGAGTCCAGCGGCGACGACGACGACGACGACGAGGAAGAGGAGATGGAGGAAGAGGAGATTGAGGGGGACCCCGGGGCGCGGTTCGGGACCGACGACGGGGAGCTGGACTCGGACGACGACCGGGAGGTGGGGGCGGGGAGCCTCCTGTGAGGCGAGGGCGCGCGCCAGGCCCTGCTCCCGGCATGCCCCGCGACACCGGGGGGCGCGTGCGGCTCGGGGTGGGGGCGCGCGCTGACCGCCGCCGCAGTGGCGGGGCGGTCGGGCCCTGCGGCGGGGGGCGGCTGTGGGAGGGGGGCGGCCGGGCGGGCAGCCCGCCCTGATGCGGGGAGGCCGCGGGGTGTGAAAGGCAACGGCTTCAGGTGAGGCCTGCAGGAGCACAGTTTTCAGGCACGTCCCGTAAGCAGTTGGCTTCAACTTAGGTGCTTTTGCGACTTCTGAAAACTTCCAAGTGCGAATCTGGACTCCTGCTTAGGCAGCCTAAGCCGTGTGGTAGTAGGCTTTTTATTATTACCCAAGTTCGTTTTATATGTCTCACTTACATGAAGCCCTAACAAACCTTTGGTATGGCTGAGGGGCTGGTAAACGGTGCCACGTGGGCGAAATGAATGGTGTCATTGAGGGAGAGAAAGCCCATTAGTCTGGCTTTGAGACTAGAGGAAACGGAATGTAAAACTCCAATGTGTTACCTATAGCAATAATCTGAGATAGAAGAAATTTGTTCTTCTTCAAAATAGTGGCCTTCTGACAGGAAGATTGTTGTGAAACTACTTCTAAGTGTTCCTGATAAATGTACTCATAGTCAGAGCAGTGAAATTTCAGTCTTCAATATGTATTTGTATAATCCCTAACTGTGTGTAGAAACAAGACACTGCACTGGTTATGTATCTTGGTTGGGATCCCCAACACGCTTGCTGAACAACGTTTTCAGATCAAGATATTATTTGCTACCACTGTCTACTTCAGGCTTGCTGATTATTTGGTATTCTGTTAAAGAGTTTATCCAAAAGAACTTTGCCCAAAAGGTTTGTTTATAGTTTGCTTTTCAGATATGATTCATGAAACAAATTGGATTGCCGTTCACAAAAAGGTCAATTCAGAAGACTAGATGGAAGTTTTTAGAAAAGAGTTGTATATGAGGAATGATAGACCTCGTAGGATAACACATTTCATAGCATGTTGATCCAGATTTTTTTCATGGTTTAAGGCTGTGACATTTTGGAAGCTGCAATCAGGCAATTTCATGGCTTAAGCCTGTGTATTCAGAGCAAACTGTCTTTCTTTGTAGCGTATGATAAACCTCGCAGAGTTGACCCCTTACATCCTGTGTTCCATCTGCAAAGGTTACTTTATTGATGCTACAACCATTACAGAATGTCTGCACACCTGTAAGTATCAGTATTGTCATTCTAAGAGTTTAGTTGTAAATTCAGACAAAAATTAGCTGTTGAGGTGTTCTCGCTTCACAAAGATAATTCTGTATTTGATGTGAATATGTGTTGTGTTTATTCTTTTCCTTAAGGAAAATATATTTGTGGATATTTCAGGCATCAGAAAATCATTAAATCAATCAATCATGAAGTCAGCCTGGTTTCCCAGGTTAAGAGGGAAGATGGTGTAGGGAAAGATAAAGCCCAAGGAAAACAAGAACAGAGCTACTACATACATTTTTAAAGCAGGCTTTAGGAATTTGAGTATGTAACTGAGAAAAGAAAGTTGAATGGCCCAGCTTGTAATAGACTAGAAAGTTTCCTAAACTGTTGCTGATACAGGCTTGTAAATTCACAAAATTCAGTAAGCATCTGCATGGAAATACCAGTTCAGATACAGAAGAGGTTTATATGCACCCATGAAACAGTCTATAGCCCGATAGATAGAAATAGATGGATAATAAAAAATTCATTTGTGTTTTTGTCTTGCTGTTTTTCCCTTCAGTCCCTGGGTTAACAGTTTTTCCCTTGCTAACAGAACTATTTTCTCTCAAAGCTAATACAACCCTTTCTGTGAAGCTGACTTTCAGCCACACCCACATTCCCACCTCAATCTAAGAGTATCAACTTCCTAGTCCCTCCAGCTGCTAACATTACATAGAGGGAAATCTCTCCTTTTTGCTTTTTCTCTCTCTTTCTTATCTTTTTTTTTTAAATGCGACACTGCGTGCTAGTTTGATCTGTAATGTGTGATATTCCATGCAGTTTGTAATTTAGGAAAATTCACAGCTGTTAGTAAGGACAGCAATGTTGCAAGTGCAACTGTCATGATCTCTTAGAAGTTTCCTGGTAAATGTGGAAAAGTTTGATGTGTTCAGGCTGATATGGAGCTGATTTGATAGTAAGTTATTCTAGATATTTTCACTCATTAGCTTTCCTTCCAAATTTCTGAAGTACATGTAAAACACAATGAAAATGGCAGAGTTGTAATTTCTTACCTTGTTTTTTTCTACTGAAACTGCTTGTAGGGTGCTTTTCAGCAAACTTTTTGTCTGCAGCAATCAGTGTTCTGTTGTCTTAGATCTACTTTTGTTCGGGGTAACCCAGTTACAACTTTGAACACCTACCCTTGCATCACTTGGATTAGGATTATTCACGGGAATAATCCTAATTGAATATTTGACGGTGCTGTATCCCGTAGAGGCAGAGAGCTGCTGATTACTTGAGTTTTAAAGTTGAAAGACTGACTGTTTCGTCTCTGACAAATTTTGTTTGTGAAGTCTCGGTGTAATTGCTCCTCCTGCTTAAACAGGTTGTATTGGATAATGGACAAGTGACTCTTACGGGGTTTCTTTTCTTTACAGTTTGTAAAAGCTGCATAGTGAGACACTTCTACTATAGCAATAGATGTCCAAAATGCAATATCGTTGTACATCAGACGCAGCCTCTTTATAATATCAGGTAATAAGTTCATGTTATTTGTATAGGTATAATTTTTCTCAAGTTTTGCTAATTGCTTTTAAATGTTTTGTTTTACAGACTTGCAGTGCTTTCCTATTTCAAATGAAGGAACAGTTACAAGAAAGGCATTATGTTATTTGTTTATGTAAGCTTAATCTCAATAGTGAGGATAAAAATATTCAATTTCTTGTTTTATCTAATTTGTATCTCTTTCTAGGGTTTCTTACCCCCCACCCTGGGTATTTTTGTGTATTTGCTCAGTGTTACAGGTGATATGAGATCCTACTTGTTTTATTTCCTTTTAGACAAAGCTTTGTGGGCATGCTGTACTTATTTACTCTGTAAAGTGATTTTCAGTTTCTCAAACTGTTCGTGAATTCTTGAAGGGTGGTGCTTTTAATGTTACATGGCTTCTTTTGTTGGAACTCTGCTCTCAGGACACAAATTTAGGCAGATATGGAGTTGCTCATCTGTCACTCTTCTCTTTATGTACGTCATGTTTCAACAGTGTATTTGGCATCTCTGTTACAACTTAATGAAAACCATTCTGTATTACACTAAATATGCTTTTTTTTTTTCTATTTAATAGACTGGACCGGCAACTGCAAGACATAGTCTATAAATTAGTTGTCAATTTGGAGGAAAGTAAGTCCCTTTATTTTATTACCATCTAGAGATTGAAAAGACTGAACAGAAAACAGGGTAATTCAAAGCCTTGTTTCTACTCTGGGCTCTTTAAAATAGTTTTGTAACGTTTGGTGATAAATCTTAATGGATTCACTGTGCCAACTGGCATCTTTCTAGCTGCTAAATGCTATTATGGGTAGTGGTATGTACCCTATCTCGTGAAACACGGGTGTCACTGTATCCAGATAAACATCCGGATGATATTTCATAGTCATGCCTCATATTTTTGTGTAAGTACAGAAAATATCATGCCATCTAATAAGTTAACTTGCCAGAAAAGTTGCTAAGACTGATTCTCTTAAATATTTTGAGGGTTTTTTTTTTCCCCCTCATTGCCACATCTGTTTTTCTGATTTTAGGTGTGTTCACTGTCGTGTGTCATTTACCTTGAAACTGGGGAGCAGATGGAGCTGCACAGTCCACCTGGGTGGACTGGATGAAATATACACATCTAGTAGATATATATGTATGGACTTTAGGTGGTATAAAAATTGGCTCATGGCAGCCTATAGATGGTATAAAAATAAAATCTTAACAGCCAGAAGGATACTAGTTTATGCAGCTATTTCAGTATGATTTATGGCCAGTTTCTCTGATTTCTTCCCAGTTTTAACTAACAAACTCTTAGCCTGGGTATCTTAAGAGTGCCGGCCTCATGTGGAATGCTAGTGATGATGAAAGTCTGTAGGAACTTGGAAAGTTTTTACTGTTCTGACCATTGGAAACTATATGGATATTATCAGCATCTGAAATAACATTCCAATCTGTTCTGTATTGTGGGTTTTTTCAGGAGAGAAAAAACAAATGCATGACTTCTATAAAGAAAGAGGATTAGAAGTGCCCAAACCAGGTGAGCTGTAATCACTTTAGATGACACTGTTAAGGAAATATTTACTGTACCATTTATTCTTAAGGGCTTTCCTTGAACTGAAAATAACATGTAGTTTTGGAAACACGGGATTCTTGGTTTTCTGTTATCCGTGACTTATTACAGTTCTCAAAATACAAAAATAGAAGGTGGATCTGGCAGCACTTAAACCCAGATCATGTTTGGATTTTTTTGTAAACAGGTTATATTTTGCCTACAACCAGGAAATACGTATGTCAATTTTATTTTCTGGCCCTTAACAAATAATAGACGTTACAAAGGAGTAAAAATAAGAACTTCAAAGTCTGTTGACAGATGAGGGATTGTTTTAATTATTTTTTGCCTTACTGTCAAATAAACAGCTCTTTGGAGAAGTGCCACGCTGAAAGCTAATAAAATGCTGGCTCAGATACACAGCATGAAATGTATTAAAGAGCTGATTTAGTCGTTTAAAAAAATAGGTTGAATTGCATGGGCTCTTTTTCCTTATGAGCTCATCTGTTTTGCTTGGCGCATGTTAGTGCCTTATGCTGCTTTTATTTCAAGTTGTGTTTGCATTTTGGCTATTTGAATATTTTAGCTGTCCCACAGCCAGTTCCAGTGAGCAGAGGAAGACCTCGAAAAGTTCTGGGCTCCGTGTTCCGGATCCCACCAGAACTTGACATCTCCATACTTCTGGAGTTCATTGGGTGAGTTGTGGGCAAATGTAAGAGCAAGTGGCTGACATGAGGGTGCTGCTTGTGTGTGTTGGACCGTTACTGGCTCTTAGTTGTCACTGAATGTGCATTTCCTCCATCTCAAATAGCAATGGGGAGCTGGTTTTAACTTACAGTGACAGCCAGCTATGCATAGCTACATGATGCAGGTAATTAAACATGTATGGTGTCTCCCTATGAAAATAGCTTCCTAAAAAGTGTAGTTTTAAAACTTATATATGTTTATTTTATTTTTAACAAAGTAGCATAGTCTCAGTAAACTGAATGATGAAATACCTGTCTTTTACACTTAATCCCTGTAGGTGGCAGTACCGTTAATGCTGACTATGCCAGGACTTGCTCATATAACAGGGTCTGCAACTACAGCCTGGGCAGCAATAGTGTTCCTCCAAATGTTATAGGTGGAGGTAATGATGTGATCTACTATAAAGTTTGCCTGTCAGTTTCCCAGACTTTAATGAAATATGTTGAAGCTTTTGTATTATGAGTCACCTTTAGCCATGGATTATCGGGGGGGGGAAATCTAGCCCAAACACTTGTTTGCATGAACACAAGAAGGAGAAATTGTATTGTATTGCCCATATGCAGATTTATGTGTTAGTGACTGAGAGAGGGTAATTGAGAAAGTCTGAAAGCTGTAACTACTCTGCCAGCACCACAGCACCACACAGTGCAGAACTTCAGTTGCGGCGGGGGGGAAGCGGCTTGACACTCATGCAACTCTTAGCCCTCTAACCCAGATTGTGCCTGCTTTTGGCCTGACTTTGAACAAGATGTTCAGAGCACTCCAGTGCATAATCATAGCAGACTATTACACAAATGATGTAAAATCAAGCCCTCAGATATTGGGAAATTCTAACAGCAAAGCCATCTTTGAAATGCCATCTTGATTCAACCGCATTCTTTGTAGACATCATGTCCTAGTCTCTTTATATGTTATGTCCAGTGTCTCTATTGTGTTTCACTCTATTCAGAGTACAGAACAAATTTCCTCCATGGGTAAATTTTGGTCAGGTAGGTGGTGGTGTGTGGTTTTTTGTTTTGTTGGCTTTATTTTTGTGTTGCCCATCACATGGCTTCTTTATTTCTTTAAATGGATGAGGAGTGGGACTGCAGGAAGAAAAGAGACAGTCTTAGAGCTAAACCTTAAGGGAACAATGCCTGACTGTGCTATAGAATGTCCTTGTGAATCCACATACCTGACTTAATTTCAGCATTCATTTTCTTTATGCCTGGTTTGCAGAAGTGCTGAATGCTCACAAGCACAGCTGAAAGCTGTGGGAGTCATGACTAAAACTGTAGTTTCAAGTGTTCTGCAGACAAATCCGATCTTGGCTATCCCAGATTGGCTACATGGAGCTTGGTTACCTTTAACACAGTCTGTCTCAGGTTCTTCTTTTTAAACAAGGTATTATACTGCCATTCTGCTGAGTAGGATGGTATGGAAATACATTCATATGTCAAAGAAACAAGACAGCGGAAAATAATGCTTTTGCATTAAGAGCAGGTTTGTCATAAGTAAAGCCAGGAGCCATGTGTTGAACAGGAGAGGAAAGCAAAGACATTATTTAGCTGTTCAGCCTGTGGCCATTGTCTGTTGTACACTCAAAACTTAATTTAAGTTTAGTTCTTAATTGTACTTAAAAAGGTTTTTTTTCTCTTTAGTGAATGTGGTATAAAACACATGATGTAATCAGTGTTAGTACAGGGTCACAGTGACCTGGTGCTCAGACGTGCTTTATACCCTGTTGGTAAAATGTGATTAAAGGGATAAATACAGACATAAGGTAAAATTCTTTTACTAAAATCTCAGTAGAAAAGTGTAAATATAATGCTATTTACCCTATGCTTATGTTGAATTAGGAATGTTAGGAAAATATGCAGGCTTTTTATGGCCTCAGCTGAAACTGTATTTCATTAAGTTAGCATCTGGATAGGAGTTTGAAGGATGCTCATTCTGGGACCCATGATGGGTACTGGCCACTGCTGTACTGGCCAAGCAGGTGGCAGAGGGAGCGTATCAAGTGATAAGGCATAGGAGCATGCTTTTAATCCAACAGCCCTGCGTCTTTCTGAGTGGTAATTTCACTGTAAAATTACTTCAAAAACAGGAGTTAGATTTTTAGTTCCAATGAGGTCCCTTTCAGGGGTTACTCGGTGACTCTATAGGAAAACTTCCTTAAATTGTCTTGACTGCAGGATTATTTCCCATTTGAACTCACTGTAGTGAAAGTACTTTGGTTTAGATCTCCACTGTGAAAGTATCCTGGTTACTAGCCCCACCTGCGGTTCTCAGCAGGTATGCTTTTCTATTTCAGAGCAAGAAGAAGATGTCGGGCAACTTAGACCTCAAAGCTAGTAAACATGTATCTGCCTGTCTGTGAAACAAAATGACTTTTGAATCTGTGTTGTTGTATTTGTTTTTCTGGTAGTTTTATTTCAAGCTTCCATTCCAGTGTTGGCAGCAAAGCAGGTAATACTGTGCAAATACCATCTGTACTATGTGAAACTGTCCACTGTGTTTTTGTTACTTATATGGAGGGAAGCACAGAATGTTTCTAACAGGAAAAAAAGGATGATGACTTTAACACCATCTACTTTGCAATTTATTTTAGTGGCTTTTTTAACCTTTGATCTACTTTTATACTTCATATGTTTAAGGGTTAATGTGTTTTCCCCTTCAAAGGTCAAAATCAAAGAGCTTTTCTTGGTGATGAGAGAGAAAGAGATAAAGAAGGCTCTTTGGATTAAGCAAACTTGGAGTAGATTGGACCAGCCAGCAGAAATTGCTAATTTTCAGTCTGTCTATATTGTGTCTTTAGAGTATATTACGTAGTCTCCTGGGGCTGTGGAACTGTGTCAAAGAGAATTATAGCTTTAGTGGAAAAGCTTTTCTATGTTTGTTTCATAGTAACTTTAACTTTCATTTCAATGGCAGAATTTGATGATAGTTTTACTTAACTCTGATAGCTGGTATATATTTAGAGGTGGAGATACTCAATTACAGTAACTTGAAGTGCCATGCTAATGTGTGGTCTGCACAAGCATTACAAATACATTTGTTTGCTCTATCAAATGGTTGGTAGAAGTTTAGTCTGTTTATAATGATGTTTGATTTTTGCCCTCTCCAGTGCAATGAAATATTGAGTTTTTTTCTTCTCCCATGTACATACGTGCTAATACAATGCAAGAAAAATGAAATGTCATTAATCGGGCTTAGTTGAGAAATTTATACATTGCACTACTGGTGGAGATGTGTAGATGAGCAGTAGTAGATAACATGCTCAAACTGTGCAAACCAACAGACGTCTGATGAAGCCAGCTGGGAGTTTGGTCATTTGCCACCTTTGTGTGTATTTCACTTTCCAGAGAAGCACCTGCTGCTTTCCTTGGTTCCTAGATAGCATTAGCAATAATCCTGTGATATAAATAGTCTGGACGTCCAACTGGCCCAGAAAGGCATGTTCTGTCAGCAACTTCTTAGGTAATGTCTGTTAAAGTTCCAAATATCAAGGATGATTGAAGTATGGATGTTTAAGCAGCATTAATATTACAACCTATTCCTATGAAAATGAATTTTATGTTGTGTTTAACATGGCTTTAGGCTGTGTTGTCTTTTTTCCATTTCATGTAGACAAACTACTTAAAGTCCTAAATTGCTGAATCCACAAGAGAAATGAAGTGCCAAATAAAGAGTAGGAGAAAAAGATATATAAATTCAGTCTAACATTATTTCATGTATTAGAATTTAACGAAAGGAAGAGTCTGATTTGGAAGATAAGCTTGATATGACAGACTAATAAATCAGTAAGTCACTATTATTAACACCCTCAAGCTCTTTATTGTAACTGTTAACCTTAGTAATATTGATTGTGTTTACTCTTCTCTTGTTTTTCAGAGCTAACGAAGGCACAGGGAATTTTAAGGTGCAGATGTGATTTTAATTTTTCCTCTTATGATTTACTTCAGAAATATGTATAACCTGAATGTATTTAATGTAGTTTATTTGTCTTACCCTGAGTGCAGCCTAAACTTTCATCAGCATAGTAATAACCAACCTTGGATTACGGAGTGCTTTCAAACCTGTTTTTGTATAGCATCACAGAATAGGAAAAGAATGCTTCTAAGGCTATGTAATTAAAGTTTTGGTGGGAAAATGGGAATGATACTGATGAAAATTCACCTAGGTGATTCTAGCATGTTGTTCTTGCATCTTTCTCCAAAAGGTGCACTACTATGGTTTTTATTGGAATCCTAAACAAAGGTGTAGACATTGTCTAAAATACTGTTTTTTGAAGAAGATTCTCTAACTGTAGTGGAAACCTTGCATATGTTATTCAGAGGAAGCATAGCCTGAGGTATAAAAATAGTATACTAAATTGCTATGCACTTAAACATATAACAAAAAATATACAAATTCTCTAGATAGCACAGTGCACTTCCTTAGCCAGCAGAAAGCTTATTCTTTTCTCCATCCCTTCACTAATGTTTATTGTCTGAACAGTGGCTGTTCTGCTAAACAAGAAATAGTGTTCCCGATCCTTGCTAAAGAATACGGCTGCTATTCCAGTACAGATCTTACAGAATTGCTTTGGTAGAAACTAGTAGAGGAACTGCACGTTGTTTGCTGCCTTCGTGCTTTCATATGCTGTAGTTAGAGATGCTCAAAGCCTATAATTCCACTATTTTGGCTAAACAAAATATTCAAAGGCAAGAACGAGATGTAATTTAAATGTTAAATGTTTAATTTAATATTTCATTGTATTGGAATCATAGGACTCAAAAGCTGTAATGGCACAGAATAATAAAATATGAGAGGCATCTAATTGGTACAGTTAGCAGGAAAATTTGACTGCTCAAGAATTTGAAAAAAAAGCATGTTAGTAACTTAAATATGAATTGTCCTGATTGTACCATTTTACTAATTTCCTTCATGTTTTCAGCTGCGTTGATTTCTAATCAATATATTTTCAGGCACAAATCACAGAATCACATAGATTTAATTGCAGTTATCCATACTATTTTTAATAGTAATTACATTTGTTATGGCAGAGCTTAGGCAATTTCAAACTTTCAAATACAGAAATAAGAATTTTCACAAAGAATTAAAATGTGAGTATAGTTTCATAAAACAAAATTAATTTATAGAAGGGGGACTATGTTCTTGAAAATGTCTGCAGGCAGTTTTCTTCATCTGTTACACCTGTCCACATACCCAGAATTTTTCCTTCTTTTTACCCTTAACATTTCACACTTTTTTTTTTTCTTGCCCTTGTATCACCTCTCATCCTTCCTGTCTGATATTTGCCCTTCTCTCTGCTTTGTTTTTTTATCCTGTTTGTTTTAGGCCACACAAGAATGACCGTAGGGCAGTTCAACCATTTTATTAACTTACATGTTGTAATATTAAAATTTGTGCCAGAGACTTATTTCCTCTGAAACATGCCATTCCAATGCAAGTGGCATTACCTTTTAAAAAAGATACTTAGCTCAAACATCATTAAGGAGTGTTTGATTCAGGAAAGGAAATTTTTTTGTGTAAATGTTTTTGTTCCCTTTTAAGGCATAAATATTCCTGCTTACTTTAACTGGCCATAGACTAAAGTGCCACTCAGCTTATGTGCATATTTAGACTTCTGTATCATCTATGTGAGTTCTAAGAAATACAACATCTTTTAACTGGTATTTTTATAGAGCATTTTCAAATTCCTGTCTGTTAACCCCCAGCTTCACTCTCTCTTCTTCCTTTCTATCCTTATTTTCTTCACTACACTTTATATCTTTGTGCTTTTTTTTATTCCACTTGATGACCAAGAGGGTTACTCATCAACCTTCCAAATCCTCTCATACCCACTTCTCACAAAACATACCCTGATCCACTTTTAGCATTGCTCTGTCCTCAATTACTTGTTTTTCTGTCTCATTTTTCTGAACTAGATATGGAACTTCATATATGAAGGGGTTTCAACCTTTTTTTTTTTTAAAGTGGGAATGGGGTGGAAAGAACAGGTTATGAGATCCATGGCCCATAAACTGTGATTTATACATGCAGGGAGCATAAATTCAGCATCATCAAGCTTGCCGCAGCATGGTTCCCTAGATCAGGTCTGACTGTCGTTTCTAGCTCTTGTACATGAATAAATCAAACTATTGTTCCCAAACCACAGTTATCATGGATACATATTTAAATTCATTATTGAATTCAAGGGTAGTCCATGACCCCCTGCCCCTTCTTTCAAATTGAAAGAATATGATGAACCTGGATAGTAAATCACAGCTGTTCAAAGTCGACATAAAAATCCAATTAATTGACACAAGGTAATCCATTTATCACACTGAGTGCAGTCATCTGCTCTGCCTTTGTGCCTCTTCACTTAGCTACCTGTATCACCAGTCAGCTATTTAAAATTTTATATGTAGACGAGAAACCCATTAAAATTTTTGAGGCTGGCATAACAAATATCTTGTTGTTGCAGTCCTTGCTGTGAAAGTATTCAGAAATGATACAGAAATTTCAGACCAGTCTTACCCTTGTGTTCTGCATATTCGTATATTTTAATTGACTCTGGAATTTCATGGACTATTAAGTTGGTTCCAGCCCAAGCCATAATATTTCTAGGATGCTAAAGGACTTAAGCTCCTTGCATTATAAAATTATGTGGTTTAATTAGCTGAATGTTTGGTACACAAGACTGACTCGTGGAAAATAAGGAAACTTCAGGAAGTAGTTCATGTGTTTCTGATAAGTAAATGCTTGTGGGGGGGAGAAGTTCTTATAATGCTGTGTAATAATTTCGATGTGGAATTAATAGCAAATGTCATTCTCTAGTACTTAATAGTGAAATAGGAGTGAAGTCAGTAGTTGGTTATTTTAAAAAGTTGTTTTAAAAGGCAGGAAGTTTGAACCTGGGGTCTTAATACATACTTAATCCTTTCCCTGTGAGGTAATCTGGAAGCACATCAGAGAAAGGTCCAAAAATATAAGTTGTCTCCGTCTGTTTTTGGGCTTTCACTTGGGTTTGGGGTTTACAAGGGATGATGGCCAAAAACGTACATTGTCTTAAAATCTTACACTTATTCTTTACAGCCTTTGGAAAAGAAGTTTGTACGTGTTTCAGGGGAGGCAACAATTGGGCATGTGGAGAAATTCCTCAGAAGAAAAATGGATCTGGACCCTACTTGTCAGGTACGCTGCTTGTAGTGGCACTTACAAGTCCACTGTGATCAATGTAATGCTTGCACTTCAGAGAGAACATTTCCA
Source organism: Phalacrocorax aristotelis (assembly GCF_949628215.1). Taxonomy (NCBI): domain Eukaryota; kingdom Metazoa; phylum Chordata; class Aves; order Suliformes; family Phalacrocoracidae; genus Phalacrocorax; species Phalacrocorax aristotelis. The sequence goes on along the minus strand of NC_134287.1, from coordinate 9,160,762 downwards.
TTGTTCATTACAGTCTAGAAGTAAGTTAAGTTTTTTAAATGCAGTAAGGATTAAAAAATGAAACTTAGGAAATGTTGTGATCTGTGAGGAACTCCTTTCCCAGCTCATTTGCAACATGTTTAAATTTTCATTATAATACGTTATTATTTGTATCGAGTTTCTAAAGTGCCATATAAGATTTCAGCAGATGAAATTCAAAACCAAAAGATACTGCTAATTCAAAGGTGAAACTGAGTATATAGAAATGAAAGTGACTGTGGGAGAGTGTGAAGCTAGAGACAGGTAGGAGCTGAATAATGGTAAAATTCAACAATGCTAAAGAAGTGATCAAGGGCTAAGAAAGAATGCTACTGTGGATGGATGTGTTGAAAGGTATGAATGCAGATGTACACACATGCCTCCAAATAAGAATTCAAAGGAGCAGAATGTGGAACAAAATACTTAACTTCATATTTCTCAATAATTTTGGTAGGGATTGCACATCAAAACCAGTTTACAATTCTTCAATGTATTTCAGCAACCATTTGGTTGAGAAGGTGCAGGAGTTCTGTAATGTGTAAACAATTCTTAAAGCTGTCAATTATTGGTAAATCAAGCTGGTGCTGATGTGAATAGGCAAATGGTGGAAGTCAAGTGCTGGCTTTGGAGTTAAGGCTGTGTTTTCATACAACAGTAAGCGTCTGAGACAATACGGCATGACTGTGTGCCTCAGTAATGAGTATTTATTCATGCCACTTCACTTTTCAGTGGTGACAAAGCAACTCAGATACAAATTAATCATCATTTTGAGGAAGTAAGTGTTCTCATTTGCTGGTTTCCTCTCAGTGAGAGTCTCTGTAGCTTTCAGGTGGTGGTGACTTGTATTCTGAACAAATAGAAGTATACTCAAAATTATGCTAGAGAAACTTCTTGCATTAACTGAGTGTTGTTTAGTTGAGGGGAAGGAATTGTTTTGTTTGGGTTTTCTGAAGTAGCACATCAGAATCTCAATTTTCAGGAGCACTGATCATCTGTAAGGTAAACCGCAGTTACCCATCTTTCAAAATCAAGCTAGGCCTGTGTGTTGGATGTCTTTCAGATTTTGCAATCTTGAGATCATCTAGATCTAGAAAAAATCTTGAGAATTTTTACCCCATTAGTTACTTTCTGCTTGAACTTCACCAGACAGGATGTGATTCACTGTTAGTGGGTATGTGTTACTGTGTCTCAAAAGCTGACGATTTCATAGACTTACTTTCTCAAGATACTGACCCAGTCACTTTTATCTCTGCTGGCATCCAGTTTGCCATTCTGGAGTAAGGCATATTCACTGGCTAGTTCTAATCTCTTGGTCTCTTCTGTGCAAGCCCTGCCTGCCTGGAGGAAATGTTAAATCTGCTGTCTTCTACAGTCAGATTCTTCGGCTGCTTTTTTCCTTTCTTAACTGATCTGCTCCTTTTTTATTTAAGCAAGTATTTTTTTGGTCACTGGAAACCTGTAGTTGATTTTCATGCCACAGATCATGACTGATATATTGAATATATTCAGGCTTGTTCTTAAAAGATTAGGGAATTAGGGAAATGAAGCAGAAAATATTTTTCCTGTCCCGATTGATCATTTCTTTGTCATATGGGGACTTAAGGTTAAAGGAATGTATGTACTGAGCTGTCACCTTCTCATTGTAGTATGCAGAACTGAAGCTGATGGTTTGCTGGTAAAGATGCAGAAAGTGAAAGAGATGTCAGATATGTCACTGAAGATTAATAAGCCTAATGAATCATGTCTTACTTGAACTTCCCAGGATGACTAATAGAACAGAAGCTGTAAAACAAAATTAGGGAGATCCTGAATATAAATAAGCACAGGCAGAAGAATTTAGGGAAATAGGTTGTAAGCTGTACGTGTGAAGAATATAAACGTAGGGGGTGCTTGGATGCTTTTTTAGTTTGTTGCAGAAGTTTGGAAGAGTGTTGAGGACTGCAGTCGTTCATTTCCTGTAGGCTTCCCCAAAGTATGTTAAAGAAGAAATAGATACTAAGTTAGGACAACAACCTTTCTTTTTAATACTAGTTATTTAGTCTTGATTTTGAACTCTCTCCAGTTCTTCATTACCTAAAATAATCAATTCTTATATAAAATGTCATGATGGGTACGCTCAACTTGGGATTAGGGTCCAAGATCTAGGTTCCCTTGGGAAGCTAGGAAATTTCTTTCAGAAACACATGATTCGGGCACTATTGAGCTAAAATGCATGGCATTCGCAGTATTTTTTCCCACACTTCTCTACAGAAAACTTAGTGCCACAGTGTTTAATTGTGCCTTACTTGGGACATAAAAGATTTGACTGTGAGGAGGGAACAGAGTCTTTCCTCCTTTCCCTCCTCAGTGTATCAGTTGCATCCTTGGTTTCAGTCCTTATGCTAGGTGTGGTTATTTTGTGAATGCCATCAGTCCCTACTGAAAAACAACTTAGTTTGACAGTCTGCGAAGGTATTATCTGAAAATGTTTTACTTGTTCCTTGTTAGAGCTGATTCAGTGATCAAGTGATAGAGAATATGCTACCCTTTCTCCTGACCTACTAACTGTACTTGGACCTCTTTGACTTAATTTGTTCATGTGGAATATTAGCTAATATTTGCCCTTCTTCATTGACTTGCACAAGTGGGTTGGATTGAGGTTAATGAATATGTGAAATAAGCCATCTGACTCATGTGACAGTATATATAAAAGTCTAAAAAGCAGTTTTGAAGCCACTGCCTTTGTTCTTTTTATCTAGTCTGAGGCCTCAAATTATTTTCAGACTTCTTCATTTGAGTTTGCAAATGGATTATGATTCAAATATCCTGGTTTATCTGAGAGGTTAAGGCTTCATTTATTCTTCATTTATTTTTATCTACCACTTGAGCTGACAAACTCTTTCTGGTGCTTTGTTTTGATCTGTATGCTTTGGGCAGTAATTAATTTTCTGTATGTGTTTATATATATTTCTAATTGTATATTGTTGCTGGAATTTGTTGGGGGGTGTGTGAAAACAGTTTTTGAGCAACCGGAAGTGCTAGTAATAGCTAAGTGGATACCATTTAATTTGAGCTAAATACAGGCTATGGTGTTTGGAATCCATTAGATACTTGGCTTTGACATCTGATGCGCATCTGTATAGTTTGTGTGCTGCTGAAGAGTGGGGAGAGAATGAAGTTTTCTTTAAAGTGTTATTTCCTTTGAGGTCATCCTGCAGCAGCTTTATCCCTTCTTGGTGCTTGTTCTGTAAGGACAAGAGAGACTGCTGAAAGACTTGCATCTCAGCTGGTCTGAATGAATTCATGTATTTTATGGAACAGAAATGTTCCATACTCATATGTGCGTTCCTGAAAGCGTGTGTAAAGAGGAAAGTCTGTACTCATACAGTATCATTGTCGATGCAGTTTCTTTATGCCAGTCTTAGGCTCTGGAATAGAAGTGTCTGGTACCTTTGAAAAGTAAGTAGCAGCTAGAGGAAATAGAAGGCTCTGCCAGCTTTTTTTAATAACTAGCCCAAATACTCATGTCAATCTCTAAAACTTTTGTGTTTTCCTTGTCCTTCCCTGGACAGTATCGGTTGGCATATAAACTATTGATTGAGGTCTACTGCTTTCTGGGCCAAATCCCCCTTGGGATGAATCTTATGTGGAATGTTCCTTACAAGAAAGTTTTCCATTTTTATCTCTGTCTTAATTGGTGAGTATTAATTTATAATTGTCTGTTATCATGACTTTGAGAAATGGCTCTAACAGCAAACATGCCACCTAAAGAAAATAAATGGCATCATGGACAGGCTACTTTATTGTAATAAGAATTTTAACAGAGTGACTGAGCATTCAGCAGCTACACCTTCATGTTTCCTTTCAGCAAAAGTTCAAACTATATTTAATTCTGTCTCACTAGCTGTCAGTACTAGCTGGCTTCAGTTTTACCAGTCAGTTAAAATTGTGGCAAATTCATAGCACTTGTGTTGCTGGTGCCTCTTTTGTAACGGAGTACATAAATTACTTTACTGCACAAGGATTCCTCTGAGATACATTTTGCAGTTGATTTTCGCACTGAACTGGGATTTTTTTCATTGTATGTTTTATTCTCTTGACCTTATAGAACAAATGCTAGCGTAACAATTGGCAGGCAGAAATTCAGGCTTTGGTGCTGGAATGAGGAGATTAGGCATTTGGCATTCAGAGCACTCTAACATGGTAAATGTGGAAAAACTCTTGTTAGAACTCATTGAATCTTTAGTGACTACCGTTTGAAACTGGAGCAGCAGGATCAACAGTGGGATAGTTTCAAATAAGCATTCTGATTCTGTTTTGAAAGATTGTCAGTGGTTGTCACTATGTCTGCATCTGATATTGGGCAAATAGATTATATTTTCTGTTTCTGTAGAATATATAAAATGTGTATGTGTGTATGTTTCAGTGGGAGCTGCATTCAGTTTTCAGTGCCTTATGGTATAAAAATTGGAAAAGTAAGCTTATAAAGCAAAAGTAATTAAACTCATATATTACTGGAAAGCAAAGCAGACATATCTGTCTTCCTGCAGTAATAACTGTAGAGGCTAGAATGCATGGGAAACAGCAGAAATAATGGTGACCAGCTTTCAGAAAGAAAAATGTATTTCAGGTTCTGTGTTAAATACATCAAATGTTGATGTTAAATATATATACACATGTGTATATATGGATCAATAGCTAATTAATATTTAATGTTATGTCCAGATTAGTTTTTACTTGCTGTTTTCCTCCTAGAAACTAAAAGCAGAAGACATACTAAGCAGTTTACATATTCTGCAAATTAAGATTCAGCGTAACATGAATGGAGTATTCTACATTGTTCTCATACTATACAGATGGTGAAGTAAATTGGCCTTTTTGAGCCTCTAAGGAGCAAAATTACTGTGTTCCTGATTCTCAGAACAACATGGTCTGCCAGCAAGAGGCATAAATCTTCCTAAATCCTTTCATGAAGAACAAGAGAGAGATAGTGGGTCAGCATGCAGAAGAGCATAAATCCAGGGGAATTGAATAGCTGAAGCACAGAGTGCATCTAATAGTGGAAAGTGACCATATAAGAGTATACATAATGATATTGCAGTATGCTGTCTGACTACTGCAGTGGTAGAGCTTAGACAGTTTCCTTGCAAAAAGCTGTGGGGCAGCTCACTGTCAATGCTCTTAACTTTAATTTTGAGGTTTCATCACTGTAATTCACAGATGAGAGCCCTCTCGTTTCTGTATCTAGAAATTGCTCATAAGGAAACTGTAACCAAGCTGCAGTTTGAGAGAGAAACAGTGCTGTGTTAGCTGCTGCAGTTTGGATTGTTAGAGACTGGATTTACGTTAGGCACAGTAAATTCTTAGTAACTTCTTTGTAAAGAAGCTTATTTTTCATAATAGTCAAGGCAAGGACTTCAGAATACCTCATTATGTTTTCTTTTTCTTTCTTTTCCCTCCAAAATTACTGTTTTTGTGGGCAGTTACTTAACAGAAGTGCCTCCTCCGGAATTGCAGACATCATTGACATAGTTTAGCTGCAACAGAGGACATTGCTTAGAATTGCTGAGTATGCCCTTCACTTGCATCACAGAAGTATTGGTTGCATTTTGAAGGACAGTGTGAAGTAATTGCTGACAGTGGCAGACAGTGTGCTGTTCTTTTCTATTAAAACACTTCTTCCAAACAGTCGTATCAAGCAGACTTATTGACATGTTTTGTCACTCAAGAAATGGATGAGGCCAGCAGTGGCTCACTTTCTGTCAGTAGCACAAACAACTTGCCCTTTTTTACAAACAATAAATGACTCTGGATATCTGTGAGTTCCCCTTAAATTCATTATGGCTATTACTAAACAGCTTTTTTTCAGCAGGCACACCAAACCAGGAGTGAAACAATAAACTGTCCTCTCTGTTCCAGAAATGAGCCCCACATGGGGGTGTGGGGTGGGAGGCATTGAGGCAGTGGAATAGTGCTGTGCATTCTATAAATACATTTGGACAACAAAGGTAAAGATGGCTTTAGTGTCTAACATGCTAGAGTTAAACTCTTCTAATCAAATTTAAAGGGCTTAGATACTGTTTTGCTAGTTCAAGAGTAGGTTGAGCTTGACCATGTTTGTGTTCCTTTCACAGGTAGACATAATATGTGGCGATCACCTGCTAGAACACTACCAGACACTGAGGGAAATTCGTCAAGCCATAGGAGAGAGTGCAGTACAGGTACGTGTGGCAGCTGGGGCCTTGTTCCAGGTTTTGTATTTTAAAAAAGAAGTCTGTCTTAAGCCATCAGGTAGCACCAACTTGTCTGAAGAAGTCACTTAGGAAATCTCTCCATCTTATGCAAAATGTTTCTTGTATTATAAATAGGGTTGAGAAGTATACATGTGGTAAGAGTGATCTTGATGGTTTGATGTTCTGGGTATGAGGGTTTTGTGGGATTTTTTTTCTATTCTGAAACAAGTAGCTATCTTATCAGTGACAAGTTATACCAGCCTTTCTTTCAATTAACATTCCTTATTTTCCTCCTTGGCAATTGCATCTCTGCAAGAAGTCAAAGGACTGAGGTGTCCCAAATAAGGCTAGCCTTGTGACCGGGTCAGGGGAATAAACTTGCTTATAAAAGCACAAAAGATACAGAATAATGAATGCAATTAATGTCCTTGATGTATATTATATCAGTCCTGGTCACAGCATGAGTGTATAGCCAACAATATCTTCTTGCTAATTTACTGTCTTAAGTGCTGCTGGCTCTGCAAATAAGAAGGCATATTTTTATTTCCTTGGGAATCTTTTCAAGCGTCTTTATAATGGGAAGGTCACACCAGTTTAGAAATGCAGCAAAACCGATGAAGTAGTCTGCCCAGTGCATTCTGAAGTATAGGTGTAAAATCATGATGTATGGCAAACTGTATATTAATCTAAACTTGGAAGTCTGAAGAGTGAATGTTTAATACAGTGGGAAGAAATGGGGTTGGTATTTTATTTGGAAAGCAATCTAAGCAGATGGCAGAAAGGCTAAAATAGCAAATTTAGTTCTCTTGACTTGTTTGTGCACACACATGCACTATCTTTTACATTTAAATTTCCTGGTGAGCCCTTTCATGCTACAAGAGGGCTTCTGTGTCGGGGCAAGTAGTGGAAAGCTGATTTCAAAGTATCTTGGATATTGTATCACCTGTACCTGATTTGAGTAACTAGGAGGGATCCCATAGTCAGGGAAGACTTGTGTGGCTCTTGCTGGTGCTGGCAAACATGAAAAATCTTGAGGTTTGTGGTGTGTACCTCAGTTTCTGCAGTCAAAGGGAATAAATGCCATACTTGATGTCTTAGCTGTTTATATAATAACTTGAAGAAAAAATGAAAATGTAACCTAACCTGCTTGGGGAGCCAGGGGATAGAAACCAGGAGGAAGCAGCACTGATAACAAAAGCTTGCTTCTAATGTAATGAGTTCATTGCAAGTAAATGCAGCAATCAACACATAGTGATCGAAGTGCCCTCTACTAAAAGCTTCAGTAAATAGGAGAGAGATGATTTATTTCTCAGTCCAGGGATATAGTAATGTATACATGCTTTTAGACTTCATCTTAGCACAAAAGCTTTTCATGTATGAAAATTGCTCTTGGGGAAGCACTTCAAGGAAAGCTGCACTGGTTTCATTTCCTGTCAGAAATGGATCTGCCTAGTTGAAGTTTAGTGTCTTTCATTTCTTGTCAGAATTGGGTCTGCCTGATTGATGTTTAGTGGCTCAGTACCAGTTAATAGCTCCACAGAGAGAACAGTTGTCTCAGGATACACTCTCCAGTGATGTTTCAAGTCTCATTATTACAAAACCAGTATGCTAGTGGTGAATTCTCACACACCCGCTCTCTTGGGCAAACAAACAGAAAAAGATCTTTGCTTTTTGTGAAGTCTTGTGCTTTCATATTCACTTTTGCCAGCAAATTTGAAAGATGAGGTTCGCCCTTAGTTTTTCTTCATTTTCTTGTAAAACGTCTTAGGATGCCAAATAGTTACAGCAGGAATGCTGCAAATAAACCACAGTTTCTTCTTTTTTGATATTGAAATAATTGTGATATTTTGGGGTTTTATAGTCTCACCGTATATTATTTTGCAGAAATAAAGAGGATTAATTTCTAGGATTAAAAAACCTTGGAAAACGTTTTTAGATAATTATCCAGAAAAAAAAGACTAATAGGTCAAGTCTAAAAATGGTACTGGTTGATTTTGTTTCACCAAGACCTGAAATTCAATGACGGACATCGTTGTCCTGGCCCAGTGAGACTACAGAGGAACATTTGATGGATTTCACATTAAGCTCCCAGGGCATCTTGTGCCACCATAACCTTCCAGCCTTTCCAAACCAGTGTTGGAGCTTGGAATGCCCCTAACAACTCTCACTAGGATGCTGGAACACTCTTCAAAACTGCTGTTGTCATTTACCAGTTTCTGAGGTTCATTGTTGATGCTTCATGCTAAGAAAATAGCTTCAGTAGCTACTTCGAAATACAAAGTCATTTAAAGGAATAAACATTGGGGGTTTTTATTTAGATGAATACAGTCAGTGTTAGAGGAGAAAAATAACTGCTCTTCTAAACCGCATTTTTCACTTGCAAGTTCATTCATATAAGTTGTTATCCTTTTTGCCGAGAAAAGTTATTTTTAAAATGTAGATAAATTTCTCTTTGCCAAAGGCATTAATTTTAACGTGCATTCTTTGGCAGCATTTACACTGGAAGTTTTTTTTCAATGCAGTGCAGCATTACATATGCTGTGTGTGATTTATTTTTCTGGGCCGTAATCACCCTAAATTTTTGGGGGCTTTTACTCCTCCTGAATGGTTCTTAAATGCTCAAGATTGTTTTGTGAAGATTTTGGGTGTTGGGGTTTTTCTCCCCCGCTGAGTAACAATGTGTAGTGATGCCTTAGAGCCTCAGTAAATTAAAGCCTCCTATAGGTGCAAGCTAGCAGGGTTTTAGTTGTTCTGAATAGCTATGTGCCTTTCCAGCAAGTGTGGGAAGATCAAGTGTGATCTGATGGTAAAATAAATATTCCCAATACCAACCCCATAATAACCTGTTTGGGTTGTTTTAACTGGAATAAATAGGCAAGTAATTTTAGTGGTTGAATGTAAATGATCTAACATGTTACTGAGTAGTTGATAGAAGGCTTAAAAAAAAAAAAGGAATAAATCTTGTAGATCTCAAGATATTTTATAATTTCTGAAATTGGGTGGTTGCTTGAATCTTTCTAATTATTTGGAAATATGATTTCTAACTGTGTTTAGGGCAAAAACATAAAAAATTTGCTGCACAGAATTTATATAAAAAGAAGCAACTTTGCCTGATTTTTAAATCCGTGTAATACTTGTGGAATTTACTGCAAGGAGAGATCAAAGACACTGATACAAATTTTTTAAGAGGCTCAATTTTGTTACCAAGCATTGAGATCTGCCTGTAATCAAGAGTTTGATCAAGTGGCCTTGGAAGGAAGCTTGTTATTAACTGTATGGGAATGTAATTTCTTCCCTGTATTACCTTCCTCCCCTCTGCTGCACAAATGCACAAGATCCAAGCTGCTAGTTATTGTCACTTGTCTGAAACTGGCCTCCTCAGAGTTCTGCATCACTGATGGATATAATGAGCTCACACATGGGAAAAGCTAAAAAGAGTAGCTTCCTTTATGTTCCTGGCCCTTGGCACAGAGGTCTTGCAGACTGTAATGCTCTCTTTGTACCTGTCACCTTTTTGTAACCCAATGCCGTTGGTTGGTTGGTTTTTTTTGCTGTCTCTCCTAAGATGGGCAGTAAGATCTGTGATCTAATTTAATGACTGTGACCCTCTAGCACACATCTGCTATGGAAGTGTTCTGCTCTCTGCTGTGGGGATACTGAATTTGAAAGCGAGGTGCTTTTTGCTGCTGCTGCTCTTACAACATCAAAAGGTGTATATATTATGATGTTTCTGTCTGTCAGTTCCACTCTAAAGCTTATAGTTGGATGTAACAGGTGGGGTCCTTTCCATTTGTTTGGGTCAGGTTCACAAATGTGTGGCAAACAATGCTGGAGAGTTTTGCAGTAAGAAGGGATCATATTTCATTTTGCTTTTCTTTTGGGCATGTCTGAGTTAGCCTGATTTGAGATTTGTAATAAGCAGTGAGAGCTCCTTCTCTGTTTGGATTTCCTTTTAAGAACAGTATCTGGAGAGAGCAGCTGAAAATATATAGAAATGTATAATACTTAAGAAGTTAATAATTACAGAGTAAGCAGTGTCAGTACTTGGTTAATTCTCAGGTTCTCTTTGTACAGAAGGAATTGCAGTGGGTTTGGCCTTCGGTTTAATAGGGATATTTCATATGTAGATAATTCCTTTAAATGTTTTACTGCCAAATATACCATTTGAAAACTCATTCATCAAAGAATACTGTTGTAGCATTTTCTTGTATAAATATTTATTTCCTTTAAGAAACTCTGCAGTAGAGGAAAAACTGGTTTTGACTACAGTTCTCAAAAAAGTAAGTTTGAATGTGTCTTTCTCTATTAAAGTAGCTGACAGGCACAAGGAGTAAGTATATATTTGTGAAGGTATAGCAACATAGTGTGTGCCAAGAGGTTCCTAAGTAAATTCATAGTACCTGTTCTACCTCACAAGAGGGGAGGATGGTCAAGATCCTATCTTCATACTGCAACACAGTCATCCCACATTATGCTAGGCACTGAGTAAAGTTCTTTTTAACTCTTAAACTGTCTCCTCCTGTATCCTTCTATGAGTTAGCAATGGATTTCTGGTTATTAACAGGGTAAGAAGATGAAGGAAAGATAGTGAGCTGTCACTAATACCACAGGAATAAACTAGGGGTTTTTATTCCTGTTCATTGGAGTTAAGGTTGGCCCTCATTTGTCATTGTAAGCATCCTTTAGACAAAAATGGGGCTGCATGAAATGCACAGAGCACATTTGCTGTTCTCAAGCTGTTTGTATCACCACTGGCTGTAGAGTTAGGGAGCATGTTTATTTGCTGTAGCCTGAACATTGTCTCTTTAGTAGCTATTTTAATGTGCTGTCCTTTTTTTCCAACATAACCCTTCTGGTTGGTTTTGAAAGTTCTTGTAGAAGAATACTTTAATCCACTTTTCTCATTGCCTGCACTTTAATCCCGTTTTTTGGATCTTCAGTATTGATCTTATAACTGACATCATCACGTCCAGTGATGCAAAGCATTTGGATTTGATTTCCCTTAGATTTGACTTGTGGATGCCAGAAGTTTGTAGATTCAAAAGCGACAGACTAAGTTAAAAGAAAAGTCATCAGAAGACACTTGATACAAAGCTACTTTGACTTCGGGCTCAGGAACTTCCTGAGAAAAGCCAGAAGCAGTGTTTCAGGTGTTACTAAATGAGCGTGTTGGCTAAACTGATTAAAGTATTGCTGTTGCAGATCTGTTCTCCTTTGTTATGAATCTGTTTTCTTTCACCATCACATTTGAAAACTCCAATAGCTCTTCCATTTTTCTTTTCCCTTGAAAATAACATACTGCACTTTTTTTTTTTCCCTCAGCTTTCTTTCTAGTGTCACTGTTTAGCTGCCAGACAAAGAAACTAATGATAGAAGAAGTAGTAAAATAATTACACACAGCAGCAGTTAGGATGGTTTTCTGCTGAAAGAGCTTTGTGGCACTAGAGGCAAAATGAGGCTATTTTTCTATACGAGGTCATCTTCCAGACAAAACATAAGAGGTGTTGGTAGGCACTGTCTGAAAAGAACTCCCAAGGGAAGAAAAAGAGCGTATCATGGAGGCATGGAAAAGCCCATTCTGTCCTCTTGACTCTTTTTGAGATGAATTTCTTAATCCTAAATTTCCTCTAATGCAAAATGGCTCAGATTTTTTTCATGAATAGTTGAGGCTACACCAACCAGTCCAAAGCATTTTTACATAGATAACAAATTATTGTTTAAAAAACCCATATATTCTTCCAAAATACTCTGTTTAGACTAATATAGTACTTTCTACTGTTACTGTATTTTAATGCAGAACCTGTAAAATGGCGACAGTCTTTTCACTATTTTTGTGGTAATTAACTTTTTCATTAAAGATTTTTAATGTGCTGGTATACCCCCTCACACAGAACCGTGTAACTTCTCTGAAATGTACGTTATCTTAGGTCCTGTATGTTAACAGACAAAAACATCAGAAGCAAAATATGGTAGAAGTTCTAACGTGTCAGTTGTGATTAATGCAGTTTTTTCTTCAAAAGAAAACTTTTATTAAAGCCTGTCTGTATAAATAGGTCTAATGAAACAAGTCAGATTCCCAGTGGATCAATGGTGGAAGCAGACTAAGTGCTAGACCTTCCACCAGCTGTGTGTGAATTACGTGACATCAAGTAAGACTGATGAGTCAAGAAGGTCCTGTTTCACAGGTGAAAGGGTTTTTTTTTTAATGTGGAACAGTCTCAGAAGAGGAGAAACATCACTTAATAGATTTTTAAATTATTATTATTATTACTATTCCTTGTATTCATTACTTAATAAATGTGTAGTAGTAGTCTGGGCTCTTCCAGTACAGCTTTTGGCAGCACCTTCTAGAACTACTTAACTGATAACTGTTTTTTTCTGCACCACAGTATCATGTGGAAAACAGCATGAGTTGTAAATGAGAGCCTATTGTATGAAGATAACTCCATTATAACTTAAAATAAATTAAAATAAAAGCAAAGTACCAGATTTTACCTTTTTTAACACCCTTTTCCATCTCAAAGAGGAGAGGGGAATATAATGATTTGCCTTGATATTTCAAACTTGTATTCACCATACAGGAGTGACATGGTATAAAATGGTGAGTGAGATTGAAGCTGAGGTTCTGACAGGCAGTGACTGTCATACCAGGCAGTGACAGAAAAGCCTCATAGAGAAGGTGAAGCGGTATGATGATGCAGTTTCTTTCTCTTCTCTCTAGGACGGTTTACTTGTACTGCACTATGGCTTGGTAGTATCTCCACTAACTGTAACTTAAAGATTGCTAGAATATCAGAAGGCAAAAGAATCCAAGTCATCAAGCTTCTTCACTGCTGTTTTTCACCAAAGGCCATCGTATTTCCTGTGACAGGAAGCAAGTAAAAGGAACCATCGCTAACTGCTGTATGCTTGTAACTTAACGACTGACTTTACCACTGTAAAAAATTACTTCTGTAAGTACAGCTGTAGATGTTGCTATGCTTTGTGTTACAAATTACTGTCTTCAAATTTCACTCAGCTCAGGGAATTTAAACACTCAGAGTAGCTGCATTTTTTTACTTTCTAAAACCACAAGATCTCATGAGGTGAACAGCCTTTTTTCCCTCTTAGCTGTGAGATATTGCTTACTTTCTAAGTGTCTAGCTAGAACAGTGCTCTCAGGGATGATCTTCAGTGGGCAGTGTAACTTATTCTGAGGAGGAGACAGTCATTTGTCTAAAAAACAAAGAAGTGTGCTGTGATCATCTGTCTTCGGAGGTGATTTGCAGAGAGGAAGGGAACTTTAGGAATGCAGACCAAAATGGGTAGAAAATGACACATCATAAGCATTGGGTTTTTTTCAGAAGTAGCATTAAATTTAGTTGTTTTTCCTGAAGAAAAACAATTTTGTTTGCACTGGAAATATTTGCTGGTAGTTTGGCTTATACCAAATGGTAGATCATGCCTCTCTAATCTTAATGGAGGTGAGCTGGCTGTAAGCTGGTTAAACTATGCATGGGGAAAAAAAAAAGTAGCACCTCTTTCTACCTGCTTGCTGTATGTAAAATAATCACTGTCAGCCTGATTCTGCTGTCATGTAAAATCTGTCAACTGACTTGACTGGCAGGAGCATAAATGCGTAAATCCTTTCACTTTGGCACTTATCTTTCTAGCAGCAGTGAAAATGGTAGCTTTCTCCACTCTTTCTACTGTATATTAGTGCATTGTAGTGGAGACCAGGCTTGAGTAATGTAATACTTGCCTGTTACTACCAGATTCACAGAGGACATTAGGTAGCTTTAACATATTAAAATACTAGGTTTTGTGACATCTGTAATACTTCAAATTCTGTTCAGTTTAAGATTTCCATGGTTTCATGCGCAGCATTAAGGACCAGAGCTTTCTGTGTTATGGTCTTGCTGCACACCAGTTCATCAGTGTGGAGATTCATGATAGGTGCTATTATGCACCAGGCTCCCTCCCTTCACTCCAGTCAGTGTAAGGAGGGGGAAGAGATTCCTTTGTAAGGCCTTGCGAGCACCTAAGTTAGCCCAAATGCCCTTTCTAAGGGAACTGGCATCCTTTGTCTAAAGAAAGCTTTCATGAATCCTTCCTCAGATCTCTACAATAAACATTTGGTTTTGTCTGTGAAGATGACACCATAAGGAAAAAAAAGTCTGAAGTAATTATTGTGATGCTTCTAAAAAAAACCACAAAAAACAAAACACAACGACAAAAAAACACACAACATTTCTAGCTACAAATTCCTATTTTACCTTTAAAGTTTGTGTAGAAGTAGTGTTTAAAATGCAGAAGAAAATGAGATTATTTTGTAAACACTTTGTGAGTTGTGTTGATAAGAGATTATATATTGTAACAGTAAAATAAAGTTTATTTTAGTCAATTTAAAATTGAGCTCGCATATTTCCATGCCACGATCCCTGTGTCAGCCTCAAATTTATAGCAGTTGACACTGAAACTGCTGGATGTGCTATGGGGTTGTTAGAGTGACAAATTTCAATTAGGAGGTTGAATGGTGAAGGGTACTTTAATACCAGAATCTCCACTGGAGCTAACTGCAGTATTGTTAGCTGGAGTAACATGGAATTTCTGGGACTCTCATTTTAATGAGGATTTCAGTGAGAAATGCCTCGGTAAAGATGCCAAGTTGATTTTTCAACACAGATAGAGAAGAAATAATCCTGTGCAGATGCAGAACCTCTTTTTCCTCATTACATACATCTTTTTGTCAAAGCCACCTCTGGATTATTTTCATTCATGTTTGTAGGTGGTGTTATCAAGTCCCCTGTGATCCGGATCTTCCTCTGCCACTCTGATTATCCTGGCTTTATACAAGGCACCTGGCTCATATACTTTATCCTGTGCTTCCTGTTTCATTATTGCTTATGGTTCTGTTTTCTATGTATAGCTCTATGCTTTTAACAAGTTAGCAGTATAGTCACATTTTACATTGAAAATTCTCCAGTAATCCAAGCTTGAACTTCATGTCTACAGAAGGGCTTATCTGCAAAGTTTTACAGCTATGTAGAAGCTGATAGTTAATTTAAATTAATGTCATTTTAGGGTACTGATGACTCTGCTGCCACTGGCTTTGATGTCAGTGTCAGTTTCTGGGTTTGGTTTTGGTTTTTTTTAAAAAGGCTTCTGCAATATCTTTAAAGAGAGGTTTTCTGTAGGGTAAATCACATGCCAGCTAAAAATGCAGAAGGCCAAGACTTCCTACTTCATTCTTTCGGTGGCTTAATGAGGAGGATTGAAGACATGTTGCCTGTGATATTTTGGTAAGAATGCTTAGTGACCTCTGATTTCCCATTTGTCCGCTTCTATTTCTTCCTCGCCTGCCTTCAGTAAGCATATTGTTAACTTTTCCTGGCTGTACATCCTGCTTGCTTTCACCTTAAAGCATACCCTGAAGGCAATGATGCTTTTTCTGCTCTCCAGCTCCTGCAGTACCCCCTGGGGATCTGCTTGGCAGGTCAGCTTGCAGCCAGGGTGACCTTTGGCTATTGCCAAGGCTGATCAGTTTCCTGCATAAAGATAAAGTCTGCTTGCTTTAAAATGTGCCAATCTTCTTTCAACTCTCCTGCTGCTGTTTTATTTCTTTTGGTCTCCTTTTAACCTTTGCTTTCCTCCAGTCACATCTGGTCCTCATGACAGAAGAGCTTCAGTAACAACAGGCCGTCTACGGGATGGCATCTATGTCCTCGTGGGAGATGAGCCAGCTTTGTTCTCTGGAAGTGAAGGAAGGTGTGCTTTGACTCATTATTTTACAGGCACTACTATTCTTTTCTCACTTGGCGAAATAATTCTGATGTCATTTTCTGGTTTCCTACTTAGCAATGTCATGGCTAATGCAGATCCTAATCAAATACTACTTGTACTGCAGCATAATTCTGAGCTGCTTGACAGGGCTGCCTGTTCCCAGCAAGAGGAGACAGTGAAGTCTAGTGTCAAGAGTTCATATAAATGCAGAATCAAGCTACAGTCCAGCCATGAGCATTGAGTCATGTTGGTTATGTTCTGCCTGTTTCCTTTGTGTTTAATACAGATTTAGTGTAATAAGAAGATAAGGTTCAAGAGACTAGTGAAATGTGCAGCTGAGCTCTCTTTAAATGGAGGGGTGCTGCAATGACATGTATAACTGTAATTTATGTTCTGAACACCGCTATTGCATCCAGCCTTGATCTGCGTTGCCACCAGACTGTGGCACACACGAGTGAGGAGAACCCTTAACACTTACTTCAATAGATGTGAAACAACCAGTGGGTTTTACTGAAAAACCATTCAAGTGTGTCTAATACTAGTCTGTGTTGAATTTTTTTTTGGGGGGGGAATCACCAAGCACTTATATGCAATGATTTATGTTCATGCATGTTAATAGTCACTAATAAATAAAAACTACATCCCTGCTATTTCTGTTTTCACTTCTCTCCAGTGTGGAGTATCATTATCGTGAAATTTGTCCTCCATACAAATGGGGGCACAGGAGGATCCACTCCAGCAGTTGAGAGAGAGCCTATTAACAGAGGCATAGGAGTTATGTTTACATCTCTTTCTTTTAAAGGGAGGTGGTCAAGTTGTCCACATGAATCTTCTAATTTGCTGCATGCTCAATGGAGTGCACCAGGTGCCAGCCTGGATGTTTAGGTATTTTAAAATGTACTTGTTCTTATGTGATAAGTACTTGCTGAGAGATAGACAGAATGTTGCAAATCATCCATTCTCATCACTTTTGCTTATTCATTTTCTCTATCTCCTTTTTTTCTGTAACCCTAAGTAGTTCAGCACAAAAGGAAGCAGCAAGGTATGTGACATTGAGACTGACAGGCCTGTAGTTACCAGGGTTGTCCTGTTGCCCTTGAAGATTGGGACAACGTTTGCCAGCTTCCAGTCAACTGGGACCTCTCCAGTTTCCCAAGGGCATTGAAAAATGAGAGAGCTCTCACTGTGACATCAGCCAGCTCTTTACCCTTGGATGAATCTCATTAGGCCCCATCGACTTATAGGGATCTAGCTGGAGCAGCAAGTCCTGTACAAGTTCAGCGTTTAGTAAGAGTTTATCATTCCCACAGTCTTGGTTCTCTAGCCCAGAGCGCTGGGGGCCCCTGAGCCCATCATCAGTGTTGAAGACCGAGGCAAAGAAAGCATTGAACGTCTCTGCCTTGTTTGTTTGTGAGGTGACCATGCTCATCAAGTAATGGACCAATGTTATTTCTGGTCTGCCTTTTGCCATTAACATATTTTCAAAAGCCCTTCTTATTGTCCCTCATAGTACTGGTCAGCTTTGACTCCAGTGGGGTCTTTGGCTGCACAAATTGCCTCCATGCAGTGGCAAACAGCATCCCTGTAGTCCTCCCATGTTGCCTAAACTTGCTTCCACTGGCCATATACTTTCTTTTTTTGCCTTATTTCTAGAAGAAAATCTCTGCTAAGCCAAGCTGGCCTTCTGCCTCGCCTGCTTGGCTTCCTACATTTTGGAATTGCCTGCTCCTGTGCTCTTAGGAGTTGGTACTTAAAGCGACCAGCACTGATGGACCCCA
Organism: Phalacrocorax aristotelis; assembly: GCF_949628215.1. Classification (NCBI taxonomy): domain Eukaryota; kingdom Metazoa; phylum Chordata; class Aves; order Suliformes; family Phalacrocoracidae; genus Phalacrocorax; species Phalacrocorax aristotelis. The sequence goes on along the minus strand of NC_134287.1, from coordinate 9,142,992 downwards.
GGACCTTCAAAAGTTTTTCCCCAGGGGATCTTACTAAGTAGTTCTCAGAGCAACCTGAAGTCTGTTCTCCTCATGTCCAGAGTTGAGGTCTTGCTGGCAGTTTTCTTCCTGTTACCATAGATTTTGTAGTTGACTGCTTCATGGTTCTTGTGGCTGAGAGCGCCACCAATTGCCACTTGACCCACAAGACCCTCTCTGTTAATAAGCAACAAATCAAGGAAGACACCCTTCCTGGTCGGTTCCCTTAGTACCTGTACCAAGGAGTTATCCTCCAGATAGTTTAGGAATCTTCTGGATGTGTTTGTACCAGCTGTGTGGTATTCTCTGTAGACATCTGGCAAGTTTAAGTCCCCCACAAGGACAAGGGCAGATGACTTGGAGGCATCCCTTTTGTTCCTTAAAGAATAACTCTTATCAGTGTCATCATCCTGGCTGGGTGGCCTGTAGTAGACTCCCATGACACCATCTGCTTTGTCTGTCCCTTAATCCTTACACAGAGGTTCTCAACTGTGGCATCGCCAAGTGCAAGCTCTGTGCATTCCAGCTCCTCCACTGCATACAGTGCCACGCCCCTGTCTTGCCTGACCTGCCTGTACCTCCTGAAGAGCCTGTAACCATCCGTTACGGCACACCAGCCACAGGACTTATCCCACCAGGTTTCATTTATGCCAGTGACGACATATCTCTGGGACTGGGCCAAGGCTTCCAGCTCCTCTTTGTTCTTCATGCTGCACACGTTTGTGTAGAAACACTTCAAGTGCAGTTCCTTGTGCCAATCACCATGTGGAGCAGTCTGAAGAATCTCACTAGCATGCAGCTCATCACTGACTAGCCTGGTATTGTCCCTTTCCCCCTTCCAATCCAGCTTAAAGCTCGATCAGCCCTACTAGCTCCTGAGCAAAATACCTTTTCCCCTTCTGAGAAAGGTGCATCCCATCAGATGTCAGCAGACCTGCTGATGAATAGACTATCCCATGAATGAAAAACCCCAAGTTCTGCCGATCACACCAGCCTCGGAGCCATGCATTGGTCAGCTGGGTCTGCCTGTTCCATTCAGTATTCTTCCCTGCTACTGAAAGGATATAAGAAAATACTACCTGAGCACCTGATCCTTCAACCAACCCCCACCCCCACAGGCTCTGAAATCCCTTTTGTTAGCATTTGGACTTCTCTTTGGTACCTCTTCTCTGCTGACATGAAGAACCAATAGTGGGTAATAGTCTGAGGACCTTGCCAGACTAGGGAGTTTCCTGGTGGCATCTCTTACCCCAGCTCCAGGGAGGCAGCAGACTTCCCTGTGGGTTGGGTCTGGTCAGCATATCAGACCCTTCCTTCCCCTCAGAAGGGAGTCACCTATGATAACTACCCTTCTTTTTTTCTTAACATGAGTGGCTGTGATGCAGGGGCTAGGCTGCCTAGATGCCTGCTCCATCCCAGAAGGACTTTCATCCACATTATTGGTTATCTGTCCATCCAGTTCCAGGGCCTCATACCTGTTGTGTATGGGCACCTGGGATGGTGAGGCAGGCTGAGAGTGGATTTGCCTGCCTCCCTAAGCAGGGTCCTGCTTCCATTCTCCCCCATCTCCTGGGTCTTCTCCTTCTGCCTGGTGGTGAGGGGGAAGGGGGTCCTTTGTCTCTTGTGCCGCAGTTGGCTGGTGCATCTGTCTCGGGGATGGTAGAGTACCGTTCCACCAGTCCATCTCCTTGTCTGGCTCCCTGATACTCCTCAGCCTGCGTGCCTCTTCCCAAAACTGCCACCATGCTGAGCAGCTCCTTTACTTGGGCACGTCTCACACAGGTGAGCTCACTGCTGCCATCAGATGCTGACCTGAAAATCAGGCACGCCCTGCAGCCCGGGACCTGGATGGCTGCATGTTCCCTTGCAAGCTCTGTTTGGGTGGCTGCAGTGATTCTTGCAGCTGGAGGGGCCACAAGGGATGCTGAGGGCACAGCTTTTTTTGCTGGGTGGATACTACGGCTCCAGCTGTTCTCTGCTCCTTGCAAGTGGGTCGCAGCCTCTGTTTGAAGCAGCAGGGCTATGCCTGCACATCCTGCCTGCGCCAGCTGCTGTGCCATGCCTTGCTCACTTGCGCTCCCCAGGTCCGTTTGAATTTCCTGCGGTTGCTCCTGGCAATGCCCCCACCATGTCAGCCCCACTGATGAGATCATCTGGCTCTCCCCGGGGTCTCCCCACACCTCTGCTTGTTTCCTGGGCTCTGGGAACCCCCCTTTCCTGTTCACCGCGTGCTCGCTCCACCATGGGACTTACCATCGCCATCACTGTGCTCCTCACCCACTGAGCATTGCCTCCGGCTTTGCCACATTTAGATTTCCCGCAGTTTTGACCCATATCATCTTTAAGATGCCCTTGCTGAATGAGCCAACAGGTATTTACATTTGCTGAGGTTTCAGAAAGTTGCCATAGGTACAGGTTTAATCACTGAACAGGCCAAATTTTATTGTTTTTGAGAGAGAAATGGTAATCCCATCTGAGGTAAAATGCAATATTGATTGGCTGCCCTGCAGCTGCAAAATTCTTGCTGAAGCTGTATCACCATCTTTACTGGGTTTTGATTTAGTGTAACAATATATTGGTGTCAAAGCAGCAGTTATCTGAAAAAGAAATATTTCCCAAAGTGGAAAAGAGTGCTTGTATTTTCTAATTGCTTGGTAAAATAGTCTATTTGGAAATGAAATCCTAAAATGTCTGTTTTCTCCCAAGGGAAATGTGAACAGTAGAAAAGTGGATGGTGGGGACTCAGCAAAGACTGAGAAAAATAGTGTGTTCCTGGAGCCCTTTTCATGCGGTGCTGGGAGGCAGCCAGTCCTTCCAAGACACCATGATGTGCTCAGGGCACACTGCTTGCAGCATGCTTTTCTGTAGCTTATGGTGGCAGAAGCAGTTATTAAATGATGAACCATTGTGTCCTTTCTTGCATATACCTGGGACTGAAAGGTAGGAACTCCCCGGGTGAGAAGCCCAACACCCTTCACAAGAACTTGCAGTCTCCTTTTTCTCCTTCACGGGACATGGGAAAATATTTCACCAATTAGTGGCAATAAAATAGCAAATTATTTATGTGCCACAACATACAGAGCAGGAATGGTGTTGGCCTTCCTCTGTGCAAGCGGGTAGGCTGAATGCAAGGGCACCTGCATTCTCTTTTCGGCTCTGTCCCTGACTTGCGCTATGGTCTTGAACAGATTTCATCGCTTCTCAGCTCTGTCCATCTAGTGCAATAATTTCTGTGAAGTGCTGTGAATGGAAAACCCCATGCTACTGCTGGGTTTTTGAAGTCAAGCAATTAACAGGCTACTGCTGAGATCCCCTTCATGAATGCAGGTATAGCAGGACTGGTAACATTATCTGTTACCAAAGCAGCCAATTGTGTTTCTTTTGAAGACTTTACTTTTATGTGTTTAAAATTTTGCCAAATGGTAAACGTCTGGGCTGAATTTGTTGTGTTGCAGGTTGCTCCAGCTGCAAGTGGATTGATTTAGTTATCTTTGGAGAAGTTAAACCAAAAGGAACAGAAAAATCTTGGTTTTAAGAAAAAAATTGGGGGTGAACAGTTAAAAAAAAAAGTGATGTCTGTTTCCTGGTTTTTGGCGGGTTTTTTTGCTTTCACAACTTTGCCTGTTGGTTGCAAATGAGCCCACAATGAAGCTTGCCTTTGTGTTGAGGCATTCATAAGTTTTGCCCTCTGAATGGGTTTTCTGGTGTCTAGTAAGGGAAGCTTAACTTTTTAATCAACTAATGTATTTCACCTGTACCTGCTTGCACGAAACTTGGAGGAATTGGATATCTCTGAGACCTTCAGCTGTCTCAAATGCGGCTGAAGTTAAAATAGCAAGCACATTAAAAAAAAAAAGATTGGAGAAGGGTCTGGGAGGTAAAGGGGACATGCAGTCCCAGTATGATCCCATAATCCTTGCTTCCTTAAGAATCTAGTCTGAGAATATTTTGGGTTGCTTCAAGCATTGCCAGCCATTCTTACTCATACAACTCTCAGGCCTCTTTGCTAGACTAGGAATTTGCTAATGAGGAGGTCTTGTGTCTGAGGTTTGGGTTTTTTGAATTTCCATTGAAAATGTGCTTAAACTTACTGATGTTCTAAGCCTCAGTGCAAAGTGCATTTTTCAGTCTGACCTCAGCTTTTCTGAATGAGGTCTCTAAACAGCTCATTCTTACAGACCACGCTCAGGTCTGGGCAGGTACGCCATCCTGCAGAACGACCACGTGTGTGTCAGTGTGTTCACAAGGCTGCTCTGGGTGTATGGAAGCCAGGAGCCTGTGTCTCCTGTGCTCTCTGGGATGGAGGCAGCCAGCAGCTGCCTCCCTGCTCAAAGGCAAAGTAGCTGAGCTGGCCCTGCTGTGATAGGAACGGACTCTGGTGCCTCTGTTGTTTCAGAGCTGATGCTTATGGCACCCAAGGGCATTGCTCCCATCTACTAGCAGCAAGTGGATGTGTGCCTGGGGCTCTGGAACTGCACTCTGAAATTTTCTGGGTATTCCCCTTCCATCTAAGCAGGTATGTCTTTGTCTAGCATGAGCACTACTCCTTCTTTGTGTTACGGTGGACACAGCCGAGCTCCAGCAGGGTGGTGGGTTCTGGGCAGCAGTGTCCTTGGTGGTACATTCTGCATTAGCAAGGATATAATCATTTATCACAGAGTTGCAGGTTCTTTATTTTAGCTGGGTGAATTGCAGGGTTTTGGATGAAGACACCTGCACAGGCTGTACTGCCCTTCTGTAGGAGTGCATCCTGCTCATCCCCGTAATTGCAGAACCCAGCTCTGCAGCCCTTCTGGCTCAGCTGGGATCTGCTGGGACAAAACAGGGTCGATGAGCGTTCCCTCGGCGCACCCGACCTGATGCAGCACCTTGTTTGCTTGTTACGCTGCGTTTGCCAAGTGATCCTTACACCCATATGCCCGCGAACACTTGCATGAATGAACTTAAATCGCTCGTGCTGTTTTGGTATAAACTTTGCTTTAAAGTGTCAGGCCCCACTGATGTGGGGCACATCTGATCATTCAGATGCATCTGTTTGGCTGCTGGTGTTAGGGCTCTGCATGGGTCACTCAGGGAAGAAGCTCTTCTTGAGGAGGTCTCTGTGCTAAGAGCTGGCAAGAAGAGAGCTGGATGGATCCAGCCAAAGGTGCTGGAAGAGACTTTGCTCCGAATTGCCTATGGATTCCTTCTTGCTGAATGTCAGGGTTCTTCCTCGGTGTAGAAAAGGAGATGTTTGCATTCCTGCCAAAGGAAAATGTGGGGGGGTTTTTTCTTTGGCTGCTTTTTCTTTGGCTTACTCTTTAATGAATTCTAGCATCTGGACAAGCATTATTAGCAAAACTTCTCTGTGTGCAGCGACTCTCTCTGTTTTTAAGGAGCAGTACATCTCAGCACAAACTATTATTGCAGGAACTTCTGGTGGAGCTGAAGGACCCTTGGTTCCAGGATCACAATGGGAACAAGGCTCTTCCATCGCTGGAGCAGCAGGGGTGTTGCCCAGTCATGCCCCAGCCAACATCCCAGGCTCCATAGACTGTCCCATCTCACCTATGTGACAACGAAATAAGCAGCGCTGGGCAGCCCCAAAGCACAGCTGCGTGATGCATGGGCCAGCATCTCCGTCCAGGAAAAAAAACAGCCCACCAGCCCTGTCATGGGAGCTTGCACCCCTGTGTGGAGGCTGGAGTTCTCCCCAGAATAAAGATGAAGGCAACACAGCATCGTGGATAAACGGCCATGCTCTTGATTCTCCCTGAGCTGATGGTGCAGTCGGTGTCCGCTGCCTTTTATCTGAGAGGTCGAGGCTCTGCAGGGGTATAAATCTTTAAGCATCTGCAGTGTGACTCATTCCTTTCCTCTGACAGCCTTGGTGTTTAACCCAGTAAGAAAGATGGGACCACAAAGGAGGATTTATTGCCTTGTTTGAGCTTAGTGCTTTGCTGGAGAAGCCTTGTGGCACATATAAGCAGGCAGGTGGAGGGAGTCACCCTGAAGAAAAGATGGCAATAGAAAAGGAGGCCTGGATGGAAATAGCTGGAGGTCAGCGCTGATAACATGCTGAGCTGGGCTCATCCCTCTCTGCTGTCTTCATTCTCCTCCTAAAGACCAGGAGAGTGAGGGCATGGGTCTTCCTTAGGGCAAGAAGTGAGGGCACAAGCCCTCCTGGCCACACGTCACCATGCATTCTGTGGGGACCTCAGCCCTCTTGCCCTATGGTGGCCCCTGGGGGGCCCACAGGAGTGGAGCAGATGGGGCTCAGCGCACCTTGGTTGGGTGTTAGGCAGTCCCTTCTCTGATCCTGCAGCCAAACTGTGAGCACCAGGACATGGCCAGAGCAAGCTGTCCCCAGGGGCTGTGTCTGCACCGGGACACCGGAGCCCTTGGCTGCCTTCTCCATGTGTGCCTGCAGGGTACGGTCCCAGTGTGTCCTGGGCAACAGTCCCCAGGGGCTCCTGCTCCCAGTGCATTTGCTGCTGCAAGAAACTGCAATGAGGGATGAATCTCCTGCAAAGGCTCCCTTGTGGGACTACACTTTCTGCAAAGGGACTTACCAAAGGGCTAATGGAGGCTTGCAGGATGGGGTTTGAAAGGGTTGGGTTTTCTGGGTGTCATGGCCAGCAGCTCTCGCTGGTTCTGTGCTTGCAGAGGACTCTACTGGAGGACCAGCTTTCCTCCATGGTCCCTGCAGCACAGGTGTTGTGGCCAGAGGCTGGACATGAATAACTGGGAGCCTAATGCAGAGCTGGGGCAGCACTGGTTGCCTAGTCAGGCTCTGTCCTTCAGGAAAGCAGCATGTCCCCCTCCTGCAAGGCCTCTCACTCATCCTCAAGTCCCGGGACAGCATTTGTGGGATTGGTAACTTGCTGCTATCAGGGTAATTAAAGCTTGGCAGCTCAGACCCAGTAAGATCACAGGGACAGAGCCCAGCCCAGGGGCCAACAAACCCATAATGTAATGTAAACTCAAGCCTGGTCCTTTCTGGTGTATCCTAAATGCCCAGATCCTTTCCCTGCCTGCTGCCTCCCTGCCATGAAGCTTAACACCATGAGACGGCACCAAATTGCTGCAGAGCTCCAGAAATGCAGGATATCTCTGGAGCTGGCCCTTGCAAAGAGCTAATTCTGATTAGGATCCAGTTCCCAAAACAGCACCTCATCCTCCCTCTGACTCCTTTGTCCTCCTCCGTGACTGCAGCCCTCTGCATCGATATCACTGAAGTAAAATTCCCGGCTTCATTGCTAGCATCCAGCCAGCTGAGCAAGCAGGAATCCCAGCAGAGGCTTGAGCCAGGAATAAAGGACAGGTCAGGCTGCTTATAATCAAGGGACAGAAAAAAAGCAGCGCTGGAGGGTATTTGAGGTTTAGAATATATTACATTAGCTGCACGGTCACATCTGCCTTTTATTCGCCCTATGGTTTGGATGAAGTGCTGTTTGCATTTCCTAACTGGCAGCTGAGCCAAGAGATGTTTGAAGGTTGGTCCAATGCTCTGGACTTAACTCTGCAGGCGCTGCCCCCCACCATCCAGCTCTGCCTAAGCACCCCAAGTTGCTCCACACTGTTTTGCTGGGGGCTGCGGGTGCCGGTGGGATGCGCTGCTCCAGCCATGCACTGAGCCCCCTCCCCTGCCTCCAAAAGGTGCCCCTTGCTTTGCCCACCCCAGGGCTGCATTACTCCACAGTGAGCAGCCTTGCCAGGGCATTGTCCCCAAGGTTATTGGTGTGGCAGGGTCAAGGGAAGCAGCCGTGCTGCTCCTGGCCTGCAGTGCTGGCAGAGAAGCCTGTGACTGTCACACTGTCCCTGGGGCTCTGGGGCAGATTGCCATGACGAGGCAGGAATGAGAAGGCAATAGGACAGCGTGGTGCTGGCAGGGCCTATTGCCTTTGCTCTTCCCATGCCCCACTGCCCTCCCATGTGCCCCTCTACAGGCACATCTCAGGCAGCGTGGGGGCACCTTCTGAATATAAGCCAGCACTGGTCACAGCAGCTCTGCAGGCACCTTTGACTCCTGGGTTTACTCAGGAGGTGGGTGCACCCTCCATCTTCCATGTGCTATTGTGTAAATTGCTTTATCTTCACTTATGAAGCAAACAAAGAGGCCATTTTTAACCCCTGAGCATGCAGGCAGGGTGGAGGAGAAATGGCAGGTATGTTAGGACCAAACTGTCAGGGGTGTGATGCAAATCAAAGCCTCAGAGTCCATTTTCTGGGCCAACGAGGGTGCACTCAGCCATATGAGACCTTGTTCCCTCAGCCAGCCAGCCATGAACTCTTCTAGAAAGCAGGGCCACCACGACAGGCACCTGGAGGTGAGAGGCAGACATGTCCCACTGCCATTAGTGGGACCAGCCTTGCATGGCAGCCCCAGCAGTGGAGTTTGGCAGCTGCACCCAAGCCCTTTGCAGGGGACTGGAGGGAGTGCTGGAGACTGAACTGGCTGTGAGCCAGACACTGAGGTGTGTTCCTGAGGTGAAGCAGCAGCAAAGATGACAAAACAGCTCAGTTTGATCCACATAACTATTTCTTTCTTTTTAATTATTAACTTGTGCCTTACTATAGAAGAGAAAATAGTGCGAGCAAACGATTTGCTGGTTCCAGGAACTACTCTGGCACCACCGCGAGGGCAGTAAGGTCTCGTGATGATAACCTTGCCAGGGCACTGACACGCAACACACGCACACGCGGAGTCTCCGGCTCTTGCAAAAGCGATTGCTGGCAATTTTAAGGCATTGAAGGAAACCTATGGTTGTAAATCCTAGATAAAATTTGGCACACGTCAGAAGAGATAGAGCGGAGACGAGGATGCTTTGTGGGCTGGTGTTTGGGAGTCCTGCAGCTTCCCAGTGCTGGCTGGGGCACAATGCTAACGTGAGCGTGGGGTTTTCAGTGACAACTGTGCAGCTGAACAAGAGGCCCTGCAGGCCCTGACGTTTCAGAGCCAGCAGCACCAGACAAGGTGCTGTGCCCCACAGGGTGGTGGTGCCTTCACTTCTGATGCACCAGTTCCCTGTCCTGTGCCTGCTGCTAGCAAACCCACATGCCTGGCTGGACTAATGCTGCTGGAAACCAGAGTTGGCAGGATAAAAAAAAAGGAAAAAAAAAAGAGGAACATTCCTTATAGTTTAAAATATAAGTGGCTCATAGACGAGACATCAGGTGTGGTTACAGTCCAGTATGGTTATTTCTGTGCTTCAGAGGTTAAAAGTGGACGGCTACAGCTTGAGGAGTGGGGAAGAGTTTAGCTATACGTGGATTTGGATAGTAGTTGAAGGTCTGTAGCCTTGAAACTAGTTGTAGCAAACGTGTTGAGTTGATTCCCTCATCCTCCCTCCCCAGACAGCTGGTTAAGCGGCAGTCCCGGCCAGCTCCCCTTCGCCTGCAGCGGGAGGAGGGAGGGAGGAATGGTGGGTGCTACAAGTCCACTGTGCCACCACAACAATGACCAACATGCATCTAGCTACCTGCCTGCACCTCCGCCCCATTTAAAAGGGAGCAATGTGCCAAGCTTGGCCTCCGCATGGTGGGACCCGCAAGGAAGCCAGCCCCAGGTCGCTGTCCCCAGGGGGTTATATGTTTTTAAGGGGGGCTTCCTGCAAGTCCAGAGCGGCTTTGTGCCCCAAGGGGCAATTTAAGGCCAAGTGGAGACTGTTCCCCCTCAAATGCAAAACAGACGGGGTCCTGACGGTTACATTTTTGCATTCGCAATGATTCCTTCATGCAGGTTTAATCTCCCTCTTTTCTTGGCAGAGGTTATGGTCCCCTCAATCATCTCAGCCCTGCTGGACGATATTTTAGAGGTCATTTTAATAACCTCTCCTTGTTCTTTCTCCTTGAAGGACAGAGCAGAGGAACTAAAGCCTCTTGGCTGGAAGGAGTAACTGGGGTTGGGGAGGGGATTGAGTGCCGAAAGGCTGACATTTCCCGTGCTGAAGAGGTTCTCCTCTCCCTCCAGCAGCTTCCTGCAAGCACACCACAAGGAAAGAGGTTAGTCTTGGGACATCTCACACAAAACATCTGCAAAGCCTGAGGGTGTGCCTTGACCTGCAAGCAAGTCCGAATACTTCAGGCCATCACCCCAGCCTGCAGTGGACACTGGCTCAGGTCACACTGCACCATGAAACAGGTTCAAAATCATATGCTTTGGTCAATCATTTTTGGAGTACTTGCAATATGGGGTACATGAGACCAGCTCCCTCCTCTCCCTGCAGAAAACCCAGGAAAATCAAACCCCAAACCAGAAGGGGTCTGCCTTTTGCATCTACTTTGACTTTGCAAGAGAGACAAGTTTCCAACCCCAAATGTCCCCATTAAAAACCTCTGCTTTTGAGATGGCTGGGGGACATGGCTCAAAGCCACCAGATCAAGGCATGACATGGAGCCACGGCTGCTCCCTGGGCAGGAGCATGGCAGGTATGGGCAGGGGAGATGACCAACGCGATGGTGTTGCTCTTTGAGTGTGTACCCAGATATTTTCTGGGCCCTTGAAAATACCCCAGCCTGGTAGGGTTGGGGCTTTGGGTTGGGAGGCATCTGGGCAGAACGGGGTCAGAGCAGCCTTACCTATAGGCAGCTATCTCAATATCAAGTGCCATCTTGACGTTAAGCAGGTCTTGGTACTCCCTCAAGTGCCGAGCCATCTCGTTTTTGGTGTTTCGCAGGTCATCCTCCAGCTGCCCGATGGTGTCCTGCAAAGGCAAGGACACTCAGGAACATGTTTTGGAGCAGGGACCTCTCTTGCAGGTTTTCTGCTCTGCTCATTGTGGAGACAGGGAGGCTGCAATGGGCAGTTGATCTGCGATGGCACATCCCAGCAGGAGCTTGGGATCATGAAGTCTCCTGTTAACAGGGATGGAGAAGCTGACAGAGCACTGGGCACGGATTGAGAGTGTGTGCAGAGAGGGGAGCCTTTAAACATTGATGGATTTATATAGTTTCCCATCTGCAGCAGGGCCTGTGAGACGGGGGAGCAAACAGCGCGTGGTGGTGGAGCCCCCTGTCCTTTAGGGATGAGGCAGGCTGCTGCAGAGAGAAGGAGAAGGTGAAGGGAAGGGCAGGGCTGTTGGGGACGGATGGGATGTTTTGGGCTTAAATATCATCAAAGCAGGGGCAGTAGCTCAGCAGGACAAGCAAGAGCACCCAGCACTGCAGCAGCCCATGGCTGGAGCGCTGCAGTCTGCATCCGGGTGGCTTAGCAAGGGTTGGGACATGTGTCTGGGGTGGTGGAGGGAGAGTTGGTGCTGCTGGGGCAGGAGGGAAGAGCTGGCTCCAGGAGAGGAAGGCTGACTCCTTCCCCAGAAAATTCCTCAGAGCCCCAGGCTGATGGGCCCTGAATGCAGGGATTTGCAGGTGTTATAGAGCCAGGGCCCTGCCCTGCGAGAGCCAGGTGCTCAGCTGGACGACGATGTCCTTCTAGCACCCTTCCCATCAGCTTTGCCCTGCCACAGCTGCTACATCCAGTTCTACCTGCAATGCGGAGGATTCCAAGGCCAGATCTCCTGCTAACAAAGAGGACAAATATTTTTTTTCTATATTTTTATGTCAGAAAACTAGCAGCTCTGGTTTTCTCCCTCATGCACATACTGCTTAGGTATATAAGCAGCAGTCTGAAAGCAGTGAAACCCACTCCTATAGGGATCTTCCCAATCAGATGGTTTCCCGCTGCCACCTGCCCCACTGTGCCACCAGAGGAGCAGGATTTGGAGCAGGAATGAGTAAGCAGTTTGCATTTAACTGACGGTGCAGCCCTGCCTGCAAAGCCCTGCAGTGGCCACTGCCAACGCCTGTGCTCCCACACCCCCTCCCACAGCCAGGCCTTTGCGACTGCTTCTAGCTCCTCTGTTCCAGCAAACAAGCTTTGTCCTGCCACATCATCTCCTTCTTGTCCCTGTCATCATGCCCATCTCATCCCGTCCTTCGTGTCCTGCATAACTGTCCTTGTGTACAGTGCAGAGACAGCCACGAGATGCAGTGAGCCTGATGCAATGAACCCAGTCTGAGCTAGGACCCTCAGAGAAGCAGTGCCAGCTCATCCTGACCATGGCACGGGGCATCTCACAGTCAAGGTAGCTGGACATAGCCTGCCTTACGGGACATTTACAGGCTGTTCTTGGCGTCTCTGCCTTGACCTGTCCTGCCCTGATCATCTGCTGCAGCAAAAAGCTGCAAGGAGCTGTGCCTCTGAGGTGGGACTGGGCGATGGGAAGGGTTCAGGTAGGCCACTGGGACACTGAAAAGCTCCAGGACGTGGATGGATGCTGCTGCAACGCAGATTAAAATCTCTGCTCCAATGCAGCCAGACTGCTGCTGCAGCGAGCCATGACAGGATGGAGGGAGGGACTTGGGGTAACTCTACCCTGGGACAGCCCCACTCTTGCTGCTCTGACCCTCTGTGCCTACCGCCCCGTTCCCACTGCCTGCACCTCGCATGAACAAAACACTCTTTAAAAATGGGTTATCCTTGTTTCCCTGTCTGTACCTTTCTTCCACACCCCAGCTCTACCAGCTGGTTGAATAAACCCCCCCTCCCACACCACTGCAAACCCTTCCCCTAACTGAAAGCTCTCACATACTGTTTCAGATTTGACTGGATAGCCTAAAAATATAAAGACATGTCCCTGCGTTAGCAGTCTATAGGAACATTTTAAAAGCTCAAACAATAGGAATATTCTCTTTTGAGACAGATTTCCATCCTTTTACACTGGTTGTAGCCAGGGAAATTAGTTAGCTGCTACACATGTACATTGTCCAAAAGACCACTGAGTATTACCACACTTAAAGCAGATCCTGAGCGTCTGGTAGGAAAAAGTTGCTGCGCTGTTGCTAAAGTAATTTCAATTATGGAGCTGTTTAATCCAGTTGCATTATTTTTCTTTTTCCCAATTGATAGGTTGTTCCTGGAATCCCTCTTTCACGTGGCATCAAGACTATTTAAGAAGATTAATGTGTGTAATCCTTTTACCCACTACAGGAAATATCACATATTGCCCATTTCCACAATATTTGTCGAAGACAACCTCAACTATTCTGGAATACTGCAAGCAGCTTGGAGCTACAGTCACAAATTCTAGAGAACCTGGCAAAATTTGGCCTTGAAAATGATAAGGCATTACTTGGGTGTGAAACGACAACGCCCTTCAGGCATGATATAAGGCCGTTGTTTCAGTATTTAGAAGGAAACAGCTGGATTTAGAAACCACAGATCATTTAATGGCCATGTAATATAATAAAATCAATCCTGAGATTGTTCTAAGTCATAAACATTTCCCTGTAGCGAGAAAATGTGGTAATACTGCGGTAATGGAATGAGAGATATGGAGAGCTTAATGTCCGCCCCATGTGAGCCTTTCCACGGACAGAAGAGATGCCGGCATCTGGCTGCAAATTCAGCCTTAATGTTTGCAGAGCTCCGATTTCTGCAGTGCAGGTGCCAAGAGCCCGGCCACAGGGTGAGGGGCCAAGCCTGGGCAGATGGCTTCGAGGAATTACCCACAACGATGGGGAACGTGTGGGCAATTCTGGAGCTGACCCTTGAGGGACAGAGCAGGGACGGGGCAATGCCCCAAACACCACTGCCACATGCAGGGAGATCTTTGTCCCCTGAGGGAAGGGGGGGGGGGGAGTGTCCTGGCCCTCCCTGTCTCCCTGAAACCTACCTTCTGGAGTTCTGCCTATGGATAAAAGGTGAAAGCAGCGGGCAGTGCCCCGGTGGAAGACTTGCTGTGCAGGGCAGAGAGGACCTATGCCGAGGCGGGGAGGAAGGCTGTAGGGATGCCTGGCACTGCGCAACGCTGCGCGGGCACTGCCCCTGCACGGCTGGGCGCTGCACAAGGCAGCGGGGTTTGGTGCCGCAGAGTGCTGGCGCCCGGAGGGGGCTGTTGCGCGCAGCGCAGCGCAGCACGGGACAGCGGGGGCGCCGAGCGCGGCGCCGTGCGGGGGGGGCACCGCATCGGGCCGGGGTGCCCAGTGCTGCACGATACTGCGGGAGCGGCCGCGCTGCAGGATTTTGCATGCAGTGGAGACGCTGGGCGCTGCACAGGCCCGGGGGAGGGAGAGTGCCGGGTCGGAAGCGCCGGTGCTGCACCGCCCGGCGGGATTGCGTGGGATGAAGATGCCCGGTGCTACACCGCACTGGGGGAGCTCGCTGGAATGAGGTGCCGGGGCAGGCTGCAGGGGAGGAGGATGCTCGGTGCCGCGCCGTACCGAGCGCCGGGGCGGAGCTGCCCGGCGCCGCCCGGTGCCAGGGACCCTGCGCGGGCCTTGAGGGGACGGTGACGGTTCCCGGCGCCGCCCGGCTCACCTGCAGGCCGGCGGCCTCGGCGCTGTGCCGCTCCTCCAGCTCCTGCAGCTGCCTCTCCAGGGACTGGTGGGCGCCGCGCAGGCTCTCCATCTCGGCGAGGCGGGCCTGGAGCTGGCGGCGGCACTCGCCGGCCTCCCGGCGGCTGGCACGGACGGCCTCCTGGCTGCGGGCCGCCCGCTCATGGAGGTGGGCGCAGCGGGCGCGGTACCAGTCTTCGGCCGCCTGCAGATTGCGGGTCGCCAGCGCCTCGTACTGGGCGCGCAGCTCCCGCAACGCCGCCGCCAGGTCGGGCCGCCCCGCCGGGGCCGGGGCCGGGGGCGCGGCGGCACGGAGCGTTGCGCCCAGCTGGGCCAGCTGCTCGGCGTGGGCGCTGCGGAGCTCCGCCAGCTCCTCCCGCAGCGCCGCCGCCCGCCGCTCCAGCTCGGTGCGGGCGCGGGCGGCCCCCTCGGCCGCCTGCTGCCGGGAGCGCAGCGCCTGCTCCGCCTCGGCGCGGCCCCGCGCCTCCTCCTCGCACCGCGCCCGCAACCGCTGCGTCTCCTCGGCCAGGCGCGCCCGCTCCAGCGCCGCCTGCGCCCGCTCCCCGTGCGCCTCCTCCAGGCGGGCGCGCAGGGCCCGCAGCTCCCCGCCCAGCAGCCGGCCCAGCCGGCGGGGCTCGGCCGAGCGCTGCCGCAGCGCCGCCAGCTCCGCCGCCAGCGCCCGGTTGCGCTCCTCCAGCGCCCGCACACGCTCGATGTAGCCGGCGAAGCGCTCGTTGAGGCCCCGCAGCTGCTCCTTCTCGCTGCCCCGCTCCCGCCCCGGCCCCGGCTCCGCGCCCGGGCGCGCCCGCTGGCCCGCAGCCCCCTCGGGGCGCCGCGGGGCCTCCGCGAAGAGGCGGCGGAAGGAGGCGGCCGGCGCCGCCGGCTCCGCGCTGTAGCTCATGGCGGCGGAGCAGCACCGGCGGCGGCGGCGGCGCTTATGTACGGCGGGGCGGGGCGCGGTGCGGTGCGGTGCGGAGCGGGGCGGGGCGCTCCGGCGGGGAGGGGGCGCGGTGCGGGGCGCGGTGCTCGGTGCGCATTGCGATGCGCGGGGCGCGGGGCGGGGCGCGGGGCGTCCCCGGGGCCGCTGCGGTAGGAGGCGGCGGGAGCTGTCCGTGCACCGGCGGTGCTGAAGGGCTGCGGCGGCGGCCGGGGCACGGGGCAGGACAGATGGATGGATGGATGTAGGGACGGACGGACACACGGACACTGAAAGCACAGCAACGTATACGGGCGGGCGGACAAGGTCACACACACGCAAAGAGACGGACGCACAGGCACGCGGAAAGGGGCAGGCACCATCGCAGTAAGACGTACATGTACACATGCTCAGAGCCAGGCAGACAAAGGGACCAGCAGACGTGCAGAGATGCACGCAGATGCACACGCAGATGTACCGGCAAGGAGAAGTAGAAACACAGAAGGAAGCATGCAGAAACGGGCAGGTGGAGAGACAGGCAGGCAGACACACAGACACACACATATCTCACTGCTGCTGGGGTATCCCCAGCCGTCCCCACGGATGCTCAAGGGAACCCGTGCTCTGTGCCTGTGCCTGGGGTGAAGGTGTCCCGTGGGACAGGTCCCAGCCCCTCTCCTCTGATGGGGGCAGGGGTGCCTACAGCAGCGTGGGCTCTCCACAGGATGGGGCAGCGGGCAGTTGGGGTGCGGGGTGGGTGCAGAGGTGGGGACATGCCTGGAGGAAGGGGTGCCCAGGACAGAGACTCATCTTTGGTCCAGCCATGCCGCAGGGGACATGGGGGAGGATTTTACCTCCAGGTTGTTTCCCAGGAACTGAAAGAGCCACTTCAGTCTCTCTCCTGTCCACGCAAGTGGACTGGGCCTTCCCAAGGGCAGAGGTTTGTTGGGAGTACCCACGGCTGCAGAGCTGTTGGGGAGGGGACACTCACATCCCGCTCCAGGCCAAGCACCATGCCCAGGAACATGGCATCCCATGACAGGACCTGCCAGGAGACCAGTGGGAAGTGACTAGTCTCTTGGAACAGGAGCACAAAGTGTGGCTGTGAGATGGAAAAACAGCTTAAAGTAACTGTGATCCAGGTGTGAGGAACATGGTGAAATGTGCAATCAGATCCTGCCTCCTGCTTTACACCTCTGCGCCACTGAGCTCTGCACTTGATGCCCAGTTCCTCTACTCTGCTTGTCCCCATTTCTCCTCACAGGTGACCAGGGGACAGCATGAGGGAAGTCCAGCAGATGGGTGGGGAGGATGAGCAAGCCAGGGATGGCACTCGAGAGAGCTGTGACTTCCAAACAAGCTGTCACTGTTTCAAAGGGACCAGCCAATTTGGGAGAAATGGTGCTGGAATTCACATCTCGTTGGGGTCAGAAGTTAATCATAACAGTGGCTCAGGAGGAGGCCTTGCAAGCATGGCAGCAACCCTGGCTGGAGTGCACAGGAGGCCGCATCCCTGCAGCCATGCTTAGAAGGGCACTGCCTGGGGTAGAAAGCCCATGGGGGAAACATCCCTTTCACTTGGGGTGAGGTGAGCCCAGCCCAAGGTGGAGCACTGCCCTGCTGTGGGAGCGGGCTGGTTCTAAGGCCTGCAGTCAGGGATTGGTGATAGGATCAACCCACATGTATATACCCCACCTTAGTCCTGTCCATCTGTCTCATAGGGCATAGGAGGAATGAGGAATGTTGGTCAGTAGAGACAAAGGAAAGAGACACACTTGGGCAAGAGACTTGGCTTGAGCCTTGTTTTTCCAGGATTCAGATCTGCTCACAGGTATTTTTCCTGGAAGGACTCAGTTTTCCTGAAGCCCATTTTAGGTCAGTGACTGTGAGGCTACACCACTTGTATTTTCTGAGTACCCTACATTTTGGTGGCAGAGCAGGCCAAGGCAGACCGCTTCAGCCCACACTGGGGTCTGCCAGCTGTCCTGGAGCATGGCACCTGGCCCGGGCTGCTTGGCTCACACTGCTGATGCTGCAATCCTCTCCTTGGTCTGGGGTGTTTTTCAGGTCTTTCACATGCTCCTCACACACAAGTGCAGTTTACCACTTCCTCGTCATCCATTGCTTTGCATTACAATATCCTAAGTCAGGTTTCTGCTACTGGCAATAACTGATCAAATAAGTGAGAAGTTACCAGCTCTAAGTTTTGTGTGTGGCATCGTTTTGATGACTTTGCTGTCATGATTACTACTGGTGGTCAAGGCTGTTCTGGTTCTCTTTTGTCTTGGAAAAGTGGAGTGCAGCCTACCCTGGCCTCCATCCTTGTGCTGTTTTAGCACTGCCATATATATGTAGTCTAACAGCGGAGTAGGAGTGTCACAGTCTCCTCCAACAGAAGAAATGTAAGGGTCTCTGCAGGGACTGCTGACATCCATGCGGAAAGACCCTGGAATAGAATCCCTTTACCTGCCAATGGGTTGAGGTGTCCTGGGGTCTTTCTACACAGAGGGAAGGAGACTGCATGAAACAGGTTGGACCTGAGCTGGTTGCTGTTGTGACCGCTGGGACCTTGTAGCTGAATGAGCACAAGGAGTCGGAGTCAATAAATGATAGTAAACACTGCTGTCACACAGAACAAGGATGTCACTCCAGCTCGGGTTGCTTCTTTCAGAGGAGCAAAGGGTGGCTGAGACCTAGGGATTCAGCTCAGCATAAGCCGCCAGTCCTGAGGGCGTTCCTGTGTTCCAGGCAGCTGCAGCAGGTCCCCCATCCCAGGTGGCTGGCACCCAAATGCGATTCCCTTGTGAGCCCCTTGAGCCCCTGACCCGGCTCTTGGGGGCTGACTTGGCCAACAGAACTGTACAGCCCTCCCAGTGAGAGAGAGGGATACAGCGTGGCCGCACCCTGGAGAAGGAGCCATGTCCTGGCAGACTGGAAGGAAGTCCCTGAAAGACCCAGACCCAAATTCCCCAAATTCCCCAAATTCCCCAAATTCTATTCTATTCTATTCTATTCTATTCTATTCTATTCTATTCTATTCTATTCTATTCTATTCTATTCTAGGCTGGAGGCTAGCTGAACACCAGCGTGTTAGACCTGAAATGAGATGGCAAGCTGGAAGTGGGCACAAACTGAAACTAGGGCAGTGTCTGGGCTGCATTCAGCCTCAGGAAACCTTGATTCCTGGATCTCTATGGAGACCCCGTGGATCTCTGTTGGGACATGGCCACAGAGGGATCTTTATCAGGCCAGAAAACAGGCAGAAAACTAAAGAAAAACAGTCCCATAGCTAAGAATTGCACTACTGAAAGCCAGTGGGTTGCCCAAGACCTTTCCATACCTCCTAGTTGCTTCAAAAATCAGTGCCTGTGAGACAGCAGGAGGAGTCCTTAAAACTCCATGATCCCTTCTGCACAGCAGCCGCCTGCTGATGGGGCTCGTTAAACAATTTATCGCCAGAGCTGCAATCCGCCTGGGCTCATGATTCAGAGGAAAAAGCCGTCCTCTGAGCTGTGCACACACAGTGACGGGACACACACACCTTCCTGCCAGTTTCCAGCACAGTCCATTAAACTAATGCTCTGGGAAGGTGTTTCGCCAGCCGGCTTCACCACAGTGGCCACGTGAGAAGGAAATGCTTCCTGGCAGTGGGAAAAAGGCAGATCCAAGTGTCTTCTGTGAGGCTGCTGCCAGATCTCCCATAGCACAGGCAGGCTAACCCCCTGTGGGAGGGAGAGCTCTGTGGGTAGGGGCAGCAAAATCAGGGAGAAAATATATATAAGTGGCAAACACATATATAAGAAAGAAGGATGTATTTGCTGAATTGCACACACATGAAAACACTGACAAAAATAGGAAAAGGGCTGTGCTGGGTCCCTCTAACTCAAGAGTTTGTTTCTGACAGTGGCAGATTTACGTTTTCCTGGTATAACTTCTCTTGTTCAGGCTGTCTGCAGCTCTGGGTTCCCCCGGCAGCAGTCACATCCCTGTGTTTGCTGGCCCTTATCTAATCTGTGCAAGTTCACGTCCTGGATGCCACAGTGCTCTGTAATCCACAGTTTGCTACTGTGCAGTATGAAAAAACATCATCTTTGTTTGCACTTCAGAGTCACTGCCAGCTGATTTCATTCCATGCCCCTGGCTTGTGGGACACAGTGGAAGAGCTGGGACATGGTTCCTTCCCCCCTATCTCCCCACGCTGGATTTTGCAGGCCTCTGCCATAACCCCCTCAGTCTTTTTCTTAGGCTGAAGGACTTTTGCCTATTTAATTATCCTTCACAGAAAAGCTGTTTTGCACTTTTAGTAATCCTTGTTGGTTTTAGTGCATCTTCTAGGGTTATGTGTTGGAAAGACATGCAGACAGACAGACAGATACACACACATTCCGGGATGGGCCCCACCATGAGGATGCATGGAAATGAGCTCCCAGACACAGATGGATGCATCTCCAGGTGAAAGCCCGTGCTTGGGTGACCAGTGCAGGTGCTGAGATATCCCAGGGCATTGGGATGTGCAGGCTGAGCTTCCCAGGTAGGTAATGCCACCCCACTGTGGGCTTGGTGCCAAAAATGGACTTTGCTTTAACCAGAATGGCATGTGTTAAAGGCTGGTGCCAGTCGGTACTTCCCCTTGGCAAGGCAATGGAGCAAGTCTTGCAGAGCCTGGTGAGCCACGACAGGCCAAGTGTGCCCAAGTTGGCAAAACCCTGCCCGGCGGCATGTCCCCATGCTGCAGAGGATGGTGGCAGTGCCTTATCGCCCGGAGCAGAGCAGACGGTGATAGGGAAAGCCAAGGGAATTGTCCTTGGGGAGATAAAGGAAGCACCACAGTGGCAGGACTGAGAAAGCTGCTGCCGGAGGAGGAGAAGCATTCCTGGCCTCCAACCACCACCCGAGGCATGGGAAGGGAGATGGGACCCAGGTGCCAGCGGCTTGGCAGAGCTGCGCGGGCCTGGGATGAGCTGGGGCAGGTGATGACTGCCATCACCCTTGTCACTGGCGGGGACCACAGACCACCCTGAGGTGGCCAGGACCCTGCTGGGGCTGGGGTCTCTTCCAGGCCTCTGGGGTCAGGAAAAACTGGCAGTAAAAGGCTCGTTTTGCTGGGGAGTTTTTTTTGCCCAGCACTTTTTGGGACGTTGCTGGCCCATGTGGCTCTGCTGGGAATGGACCAATGGATACTTCTCCTTCCGCACAACCGCCCCCTGAGCCTTTCCAGCGTGGACTGCCGTGCCTGCTGGTGTGGGGGGTGCAGGCCTGTGCTTGGTGGTGGCAGCAGACCTTTGCTGGGGACGGGCAGGCAGGACCTCCCTCCTCCTGCCGCCGTGGCCAATGTCCCATAAGCCCCCTCCCATCACCCTCCATGCTACCTGCGGCGGCTCCCCGGGACCCCCTCACCACCCTTCCCAGGGCTGCTGGGGTGCACCCGGGCCCCCCTCGTCCCAGCCCACGCTGCAAACGCACTCCTCAAAAAACCAATAGTGAGTTGCGCTATTTTAACCAAAATTCCAGCTGCAGGGGGGTGGGTGGGTGTGCGTGCGGCTCTCCGGCGGGGTGTCACAATGCCGCCGCCCCTGGCCGCCGCCACTCTGCGGCTTTGCTCCGGCCTCGCACACTCGCCCCGCTCCCTGCCGCCGGGAGGGGCGTGGCGCAGCGCGGCACGGGGCGTGGCGCGGAGGGCGCCTGCGCAGTGCGGCCGGCTCGGCGCTGCGGCAGTGTGTGCGGGGCAGTGCTTCCGAGCGTGGCGGGAGGTGAGAGCGCGGCGCGGGCGCGCGGGGGCGGGGCGGGGTGCGACGTGCGCGCGCGCCCGGCGGGGACCGCTGGGGGGGCTTTGGGGGGGGCGCCCCCCGGTCCCCTCAGCCGCTCACCCCGCGGGGAGGCGGGGGTCTGTCCGCCGGGACCGCGGAGGGGAGGGAGAGGAGGGCAGCGAGCGGAGCCCGGCCGCCCGCCGGCGGCACTTCCCCTTCTGCCTGTGAGGGGATCCCCTCGGAGGCAGCGCCCCGGGGTCCGCCTGGCCCCCTCCCCTGCCCGGCCGCTGCGCCCCCGCAGCCCCGGCTCCCGTGTCCCGTCCCAAGCAGGGCGACCCCCGGGTCACAGCAGCCCCCCCCGGCGGGGTGATCCCCCTCCCTTCCCCACCGCGCTCCCAGGCAGGGCCCCTCCGCCGGTGGGGCTGCCCCCTCCCCGGGGCAGGGCGGCTCGTTGCGGGGAGCGCTCCCCCCCCGGCCGCCCCGGGGTGCGGCGTGAGGAGCGGGAGCCCTCGGGAAGGGGGTTGTGAGGTTTGGGGCCGGCACTCGGTGCCTCTGTTTCCGCCTTCTGTCCCACGTGGACCGGAGGGGCCCCGGCGGCCCCCGCCAGCCTCGCCCCGGGAAGGGGGTCCGGCCCCCCGGGCGGGGAGCGGCGGTCCTGGCCGCGGCTGGTGACCCTGGCCATCGGGGCGAGGGTCCGCTGCAGCGGCTCCGCTCTGGGGGAGTTGCTCTCGGCAATGCCGCTGCATCAGGCTTGAGCTGATAACCTAACGGCGTCGGCGAGGCGGCAAATAAATAAATAAAACCAGAACCAACACAAAACTGCTTTGCTAACATTTCTCTTATGCTTTTTTTTTTTTTTTTTTTTTAATCTCGCCTTGTCTGCCAAAAATAATGTTGCAAAATGTATGCCGGAAACAAACCTGCATTCGTTTCAGACAGGCTAGATGACTTAATAGGGCAGTACTGTTTCTTGTAGCACAGGCAGTTTTATACATTCCTGGAACCACTGAGGTGATGAAACCCTCAAGTTTATTCTCTCGCTAGTGTGTCTGATGGCTGCCAAGCTGGATACTAAGGATCCTCTCTGGCGAGGTCTTGAGAACATTCCTCCCAAGGCACAATCACTGATGTTTTAAAAGAGTTTTTTTTTTTTTAGCTCTGGCAGATTTTCCATTGAACCTCAAAGATTGCAAAATACTTCCTAAGTAGCCACTTAGAAGTGTCCCCCTGTTACCTATCGAACCGGTCCCCTGTGGCAGTTTAGGATAATGTCTTGTCAGCGACTGAAATACGTTGTATTGATCCATATACCTGGTTGTCACTAGTGAGTAAAACAAAAATATGAAGATTTTTCAGGTCCTTTCAGGCGCTATGTGGTTTATTGAAAACCAGAAACAAAACTCAAAGCTACATTTTAATCTCCAGTTCACGTGCTGAACTTGTAGTTCTGGCAGTGAGGAGAAACCCTGGTGTTTTACTTGCAAACTGATCGGCTTAGCTCGGGGAGCCTGTCACAGTCCTTGTCAGCCCGTGTCAACCTAAACATATTTTAGAGTAGAGCTGCTGTTTAAAATAATCTATTGCCATTAGTGCGGAGTCCAAAAGATCATTCAGGAACTTGCTGGTTTGATTAACAGCAGTTGGAGTTTGTTCAAGCATAGACGTAGTTTCATTATATAGTACAATACAACCGTTACTCTGTATAGCATCATTCAAACAAATTGTATGGCAAAATGCACCACCGAGTTACATTTAAAGTGCTCCATTGAATTAAATACAATTGCAGAGATAAATGGGGAGAAAAACTGTAAGAATGGGAGAAACATTTTCAGCTGAGGTTTGAAATTAACAGCCTGTTAGTATATCTGCACTGGTAGCGTTAGTGTTATACACTGTTTCTAGGATACACCATAATAAAAATCAGATGCAAGCCAAAATTTTCCCAAACAAATTTCCAGTTTGTAGGCAATTTAAAAAATAATAATAATAACGATGATGATAAATCCCCCTTGAATTATTACTTTTTGTCATGTTTGATTCCTAATACAGCTTGAATTCAAAGTTAATAGACCCTTTCTAAAATCACTAGGAATATTTATCCTAGACTTTTGTTTAAATTCCAGGGGAATGTTTGTTTTTTGAAAAAACAGAAACTTCAGTGTGGTGTTTACTGGTAAACACTGCGGTATTGTGCCCTTTGTGGAAAGGTTGAAAGCAGTGTTTTATTTCCTTTAAAAATACACAAGTATATTATTTTTGTGTCCAAAGTAAAAGGGAAACAAGGTATTGAAATATGATGTTTAACTGATGCTTATTGAAAAAGCAGATAGGTTTATTTGCTCTCATCATACCTGTTGTTTGCAGTTCAGCTTAATAAAATAATGCTTCAGTTAAAAACTGATAGATGGGTGCTTAGCTTGCAGCGTGAGCTGTTATCTGGGGATGGCCCCGGGCTGGCTGCAGGGTAGGTTTGCGGTGCTCCAGGACAAACTAGGATCATCTGCAACCTTTGAATCCTACAGAAACTGTAGATACCGACTCGCAAGGAGGTGCAGGAAGAAGGGCTGACTGCAGCTCTGCTCTTGAAAATCTTGGGCAAGTGACAAAAGCAGGGTTGTGCAGTCGCACTCAGCGAACCCATTCTTTAGTAGGAACTTTGAAATTAGGGGGCGTTGTGGGATCCGGGTGGTTCAGTGCCATGCAGCCCGCCGTTGCTCGGCCACTGGTGAAAATCCTGCGGAGGTCTGTAATGACCCGAAGTAATGTCACCGTGTAGAACCTGCTTGGCCTGGGGAAGGTGGATTAACTGTCTCCAGCCAGGCTGCAGTGGAAAGTTGTCATAGGAACTGGGGTGCTGTTTGGCAGGGCCGTGCCTTCACTTCACTCCTTTAAAAGAACACCTCAGTAACTAATCTCCTCGGGATAAGAAATACTCGTATGCCATCCAGCGTAAACCCATGAAGAGTGCAAGGCACTTCAGCTGTACCCCAAGGGAAACTGAGGACAACGCTGTATGTCAGCAGAGGACAGCCTGAGTGATGTACCTTGGGATGAGTTCGCAGTGCCTGCTCTAGGCCATGTCCTTGCCTTGGGGTAGCTCAGGAACGCCGAGTGTCCTGATACAAAAAGGCTGTGGCTCTTTTAGCAGTGAGAATAATAGTACCAAAAACTGAACAGAACATGCTGGGAGTGGAAGCCTTGTCTCACTCTTCAGGACGTGTTTCGGATGAGATATGTTACCAAGTCAGCACATGGGGATTCTTCGCTTATTGTCTGTGCTGCATCTACTTTTAAAATTTTATTTATAGTGGCAGCAGCACAAATACCATTTGAAATTATATTTGAAATGGCCACAATCTGAATCGTCAAAAGTTGGCTATTCTGTGCTGAAGCATATCTTATTCTTTGAGCGTCTCCAAAGTGCACATTCATATAAATATTTCCTACTGTAAAATGTCTGTTTTGTGCTACTAAAGAAATTATTATTATGTGCCATGATTATGATGCTTGTAGCAATGAGCTGTATTTTGCTTTTTAGTTGTTAGGACTCCTTAACTCAAACAGTTCCTAAAACCTTGGACTGTGTACTCTACATAGAGAGCATGTTTAACAGGAGTCTGCTTTCTTAACAGAACCACAGAGAGAATCCAGCATATACAATAAATAGAACTTGATGTACGGTAAATAGGCCTTAAGCAACATCTGGAAAAAATTGCGTAGGTGTTTAAGGTAGCCACTGGGAGCAATTGATAATCTAAACCTGCCTACATAAGGGTAGTCATTAAGTCTCATGCATGTGTTTGCAGGGTGAAAAAGCTGCTTGCGAGACGTGCCTGTATGAAGCTGTGTTAGGAGAAACGTGTTTTTTTTATATGACAGCATGAGGTCAAGAAGGGAGCCTGAGTAATTTGACCTAAAAGAACCCACAGCAGTCTGTGTCAGATCTTGCTGCTACCCAAACATGTAACGGTGTGCACACCTTACTATAAGGTCAAAAGCAGATTTGCTGTTACTTCCCGGACAGTTGGGTCCCCAAACATAGTGAATGGGTGGTGAATGGCTGTGTGCCAGCCCTCTCAGTCCTATCGCTTCTTCAAGTCTGGTACAGGATGGTGGGGGCTAAACTTGTTGCTTGCTGGTGACCTTAGCCTATCATCCTCTGGGCACAAATACCTGCTGCGGGATTTACCAGCACAGCAGCCCTTTTTTGGCAGTTTCATTAGAGATGAAGTTCTGACGAAACTGAGGAGGTTGGAAACCCCACTGTGATTATCTGCATGCTACCTTCTCTTGACATGTAAGCAAGAAAACAATTGGGTTCTTACCCTGTGCATCATACCAGCTAAAACTGCTTTAAATTCTGCAAAGGTGTGAGCCCATTAAATGCGGAGAGCAGGAGTCAACAGTAATGAGATACCTATAGAAGTGATGCTGGGATGTGAGCAACCTGTTGGCTTCTCTTCTGAAATTAAAGGAGGTGTGGGCACAGCTTCTACAGGTGGATGGAAGAAGGGAGGCCGAAGGAGATGTGATTCTTTTGAGATTTGAAGGTGGCTCCAAAGTGAAGTAAGTTAGTAGAAATAGATGTGTGGGAACAATGTGCTCTAGTACTGCTTGCGTTGTACCTGTTCTGTAAATAAGACAACAGTTTCCGTCTCCAAAACTACCATTCCGGCTCCTCTCATTGCAAGTGATCTATTTAAAAACAAAGGTTCCTTGAAGTCATTATGCCGTCCAAAGTTAGCTTAATTTAGTTACAGAATATTCACAGCTCCCAGGTGCCTTCCAGATATTTTCAAACAAAGACTTACTATTTTGCATATATGCTTGCTACAAGAATATCCTTTAACTTTGCTTGGCACAATTGGTTCAGAGGAAAGGGTAGAACAGAGATTTCCTGTAGAGGTTTCTGCAGGAGGCTCTGAAGTAGAGCGGTTTTCCACTGTTTACTTAAGAACAGGCTTTTGGATTAGCTGGCTTTGACCCAGGCTTGTAGTTCTCCCTGTTAACATTGGCATAATACATAAAACACTTCAGATATGTTCTTGCTAGATTTTCAGGAAGCAAATTCTCACTGAGCCCTCCAGGAAGGTATACTTCCCCAAAATACTTTCCAACTGGGGTGGTCCAGCTTTGCCAGTTGTGGTGGCCAGATCCGGATTGTGGGACCTTCTGGGCGGGTTGCCCCTTCCTTGCGTGCGCTGCGGCCTTTCCCCTGGCAGCAGCTGCTGCCTGCACTGCTGCGGCAGCAACAGCTGCGCCCCAGCTGTGCGTGCTGGGTTCAGGAGGAAGCGTTTAGCTGTTCAGGCAGTTTTTGCTGCTGAAATCAGTATTCCTTATCTCCTTTGGAGAATGGTAGCCGTGGGTGAGAATCAACTCATACTTTACTGTTTGGACCGTGCTCCTCTTGGCGTTTGCATCATATGTAGCACATCTGGCCATGGCACATAACCAGAAACTTTCTAGTCGGCTTCTAAAGTAACCTAGAAAGGAAGGTAAATTTGAAATATTGAAGCCTGATGGTTTAGCATAAAGCATACCAAAATCTCTAGACCAGCTGAATTCCGCTGTTTGGGTTGATTCAGTTGGTGATCAGTTGCACATAGCCATGCACAGCAAATAATTAGGAACATGGGGTCAGAGAAGAGCATGCAAATGTTCTGCCCTCAGAAACCCAAAGAGGTGCTGAGTGAGATTTATGCCAGTGCTTTGTAATCATAACAGCAATTACCAATAATAACATCTAGAAGTAAGTGCTAGTAAAAAGTAGGCTGCTTAGGTAATTTTGGAAGTCAATAAATAGAACCAGTTGCAATTAAAAATAAATAATCTTTTTAGATGTTGATTTCCTTGGCTTTCTTCATCTTCATATGAGATACCTTCCCCCTGCCAAAGGAAGAGCTGAACATGTTGGCAAAGGTATTTCAAATGTTTCTTTCTGATCTTGTCAAGTCACCTTTTTTGGATATTACAGAGCAATTCCATTTCAAGACTATGCAAAGATATATGTGGCCTTTGAAGCCACAGGAAAGGGCTGCAAGAATTGATCCCGAGCGTCCTGGTTCAATTGTGTCCTTTCTGACATCCTATGCAGTATTCACTGAGACCTTTTAAGAACAGATACCCATAACTGCTTCATAGTTGTTTCTTTTTCATTGCTTGTTCAGTTCCACTTTTATAATATTATTCCCTGTGAGTGGTTTTAGGTTAGGATGAGTTCATTCCTTAAAGAAAAATGAATCAGTTGAACATAAATTGTAGGTGCTCTGAGCACCAGTTAGCTTGAAGTTGACCCTGGAAACTGCTCTTCCAGTTCGATTCTTGTAGCTTTGCCATCACTGAATACAAGTGGCTGAGTGATGCAGGAAAGAGGAATTTAACATAGAAGCAAGGCAGACTGGTAAATTATCTGTTAGTTCTGCTATCTGGAAACTGAGGCAGGAGTAATTTTCATTTTGAGACAGGAGGATTTCATTTTCCACTTCATGTTGCAAGCATCAGTCGATGCACCAGTGACGATTAAGGGCAGGTCAGCAAGGCAGTGCCTGTTTTGGGTTATTTGGTGTTTTGGGATGCTGCATTTTCACATTGCTTTCCTTTGTTAAAAGAAGGAAAATAAAACATGGCTGAAAGGGAAGTACAAATGTGTGAACAGGGTCCCTCTGAAGGGAGAAGTGGTCAGCAGTCCTTTTCCACCTGTAATCAAAAGCAGGGCTGCAGCTGACAAGGCTAGATAGAGCTCTGCTAGGGAAAAAATGATAAAAATAAGCATTTGCTACCTAAAGCTATAAGCAGTTTGAGTAAGTAGACACAAACCCCCTCTTCTCTGTTCTTCAGAGTACGCTTGCTGTACCTGTAAGTGTCACTGCTAAGCAGTGACTAGCATACCATACGATCTTCTGCTAAGTCCTTTTTAGTTAATGATATTAATTTAGCCTCTAGAATGCATTAGTTTGCCTGTGCCATTAACCACTTGGTGATTGCAGGCATCCTGAGCAGAACATGTCTCACACATCTTCTGGCATCTATTAGTATCCTCCTTAGAGTGCAGTTGAAATGGGATGATTTTATAGAGAGTATGTTAGAAAATGTCATTGCTGGAATCATCAGCAGATATGTGTGATATTTTATGAGCAAATTTTATATGAATTGGAAAGAGCTTTACCTGCTGTGATCTGAGTTTAAATATCCATCTGTAGCCATCAATAATCTGGGGACTTTTGTTGCTTCTGATCCAGGAAAATAACAGTGGCCTTTCCAAGAGTTTGTTAAAAATACATTTATAATCTAACCTTTCCTATTTTTTTTCACGTGGTAATAGATTAGGTAGGTTCTTAACCTCTTGTTTTACATGTATTGTAGCTTCTCTTGCAATATCGCACTGGCAGTTTATGAACCAAGGCCAAAAAACTGTGCTTGCTAGACTTGAGCAATCAGGAGGGAACAGATGATGAAAAACTAACAATGTTTTACTCATCTACCACTCATTTTTCTTCACTCACATTTCTTCACAGAGTATCTAGTGAGTAGATATTAACAAAGACAGTAATAAAAGGCACTTTCAGTCCTCATAAATCGATGTGTGCTGGTGGGGTCAAGAACAAATATAGGAAAGGTTACGACATGTAGAGAACTCTCTTCCTGTGTTGTGATGCTCAGAGCCAGGCTGGGATTTTTTTCAGTTGATGTTTTGAAGGCAATTAGAAGGAGGCATTTCTGTGGCTGCACAGGAGGCTTAGCGCTGGCTGGGTGCGCCGTCAGCTTTTTTTTAGCAGCTACAGTAGGTCAGGTAACATGCTGAAAAAGAAGTCCTTTTCAGTGAATCAGGGCTGTTGTGCCACTCCGCCTGGGACAAACATTTTTTAAAGGCATCTCAGAACCCGGGGTACTCAAGCTATTCACTTATCCACAGCAGGAGCACAAGACCCCGCTGCTGAACGAGCCTTCCAAGTGTACACTGATGAGATACTTGAGATTCCCTGAAGAGAGAAGTCCTGGCCAGAGGGAAGCTTCAGCGCTGGGAACTCTTGGCTCTGGTTTTGGGGTAACAGGGACCTGCTGCTGATGCCTTCTTAGTTATTTTTTAATATTCCCTCACCCTTCAGGCTGACAGGTTTCTTCCAGGTCCCAGCTGAAGGAGTAGGTCCATCATTTTATCCGTGTTCTCTCTAAGCACCGTCTATGCTGAGACAAGTGTGGAGAGAGCAGTATGTGTGTCCTCCTCAGCTCCTGCCGGGGAACAGCCTCCTGTGTCAGCAGATTTGATTTAACCTATTAAAAAACAGTGGGCTGAAGGGACCATGGAGAGATGACTTTGTTTTCCTCAAATGAACTTGGTGGTTTTTGTTTTGCTTGGATGGGGTAGTAAAAAGTTTTAGAAGAAAAATGTTTATACAGTTGGAAAACAGTATAATGTAGGCCTTTGGTATCACCTGATAAAGCTGAGACAGTTAGGTTATCAAAGAGAAGCCAGAGACTTAGCAAAAGCTCAAAGTCATCATAGATGTTCAGTTATTTTACTGATGAATTAAGTTACATAGGTTGCCTAAGAAATGAATTAGCAGTCTTTTGGAAGGGCATGGGAATACTGCAGAGAAAGTATTTGTAAAATTAATTTACTTGTAGAGTTTCCTGCAGTGGTGCCTCAGTACTACATATCTGTCAACATTAAATGAGATCTGGGGGCTGATTACACCTAGGTGGGGACACTGTTGTGCCCTAAGGACAGACTTTTAATTTCATTTGTAATCAGGCAGGCTATAATTGCTACATTTGCCTCTGATTAAAAAAACAGGTCAGAAAAGAAATGAATTGTGCTCTGTATGCAGAGGGGAACTTCACACTGTAAGAGCACTTCAAAACACTGACAGACTTCACATTCCCTGTTTTTTCATCTTTTTGCTTGCTCAGTTGGCAGGTCTGTAGCTTGCTTCTCATCGGCATAGGAATGGCTATGTGGGACTGCTTCCTAAGAATGGAGTACAGGAACGGTTTTGAGTACGCACCTTTCTGATCTCGATGATGAGGGATAAGTACATGTCCAACCTCTGATTTGGGGAGAAAGAGGATTTCTGTGTGGCTCAGGTGAGGGGTACCTGTGGTTACTGAACTAGGAGGAAGATAGAGAAGGAAGGAGTTGGACTTCTGGCCTTTGTGAGTGTTTCGGGAGATTGCTAGAGCCAACACAGGAGTGATTTGTTGAACTGAGCCTGGATGCAGAAGACTCTTGCCATTCTCACCTGAAAGGCTAGATCAGCCTCAGGGAAAGCTTCTTGGAAGAGATATAGGTAACCATTATTAAGGACAAAAGGAAGCCCATGAAATCTGTAGTAGGCTATTATGCGTCTGGAGCCCTATATGTTAGGATAACTGAGAATCAAGATGCTCTTCACTAAACGATTTCTGTATTTTTCTTCACAGTGCCATTTATAGCTGAGGAATATCATTATTTTACCTTGTTTTTGTCTTGTGGACAAACAGCAAGTTGAAAACAGTCTGAGTTTTGCATATGAAGTCTGTGGCCTTGCTGGGTGTCAAGGCTTTCTCTGCTGTGTCTGGCTTAGTTCCACAGTCCCCAGCTCATCCTTCTTTTGGAAAGATGGGTTTATTTGTCAGTGATCTGCCTGTTACTGGTGGGTAAGATCTCAAAAGGAAGGGAGACCCAGTTAGTCTGAGTATTTGGTAAGCTTTTTCCTTAAAGGAGGTGGGAGGAGAAGGGAGTGGCACTGGGAAAGAAAGGTCTTAGCAGGAAAAAAAAAAAGTTCTCATTGGTTTTGAAAGAGCAGCTCTCAGAATTACTGGATCATCTTCATCTGTTGATCTCAGTGTTTATTTTCGGTAACTTTTTTTTTGTGAAGGAGGAGACAGTGTTCCCCAGTTCAAGTATGTCAGCTTCTTTACTCAGCAGCACATCCCTTGGTGAGTGTTGTGTCCAGAGCCCCGGGACTCACGCTGACTAGCCAGCTGGCTATTGGCACCTGGGCTGAGCAGGGACCGCTTTCAGCCAAGGCTGGAGGGAGGGAGATGTGAAATCGTGTTTCCAGCCTGTGGAGATGGTTCAGATGCTGATACATCTGTTTATGCAGCCCATAAACGTGTAGAGAGGACCCATACAGCATGGCAACCGGTTCAAGTGTCTTTAAAAACATCATCCTTATTCTTCCTTTTACTTTCAAAGATTAGAAAAAATCCAGAATAAGCTTTCAGTATCTTTGCTTTTTCTATAAAATACTAAGGAAACAGGGACTGTGATCTTGAGAGACAAGAGGGTTTTTTTACCAGTAAGCACGTTCAGTAAGGAAAGCCAGGAAAAATGTCCTCCCTCACCTTCAGTGTTTAGAAGATAAAGAGGACTTCTGGCAGTTTGCGTTATCCAAGCTGACCCAGTTGCGTGCTTTCAGAATGACTCTGCTACTGATCGGAATTTTGCATCTCAAATACTTTGTCTGTTGCTACTGAGCTTCTGGAAAGGGCCGTTAAGTCTGTGTTTGCTTCCTGAAACACAGTGGAATCTAATTAAAAGCGTCATTGTTTTGAAACACCATGATCTGCTGCCAAAAGAGCTACTGTTGTATAATCCTTAATAGCAGGTTAGAGTGGCAGTTGTTCCTTGGTTTGAAATTGGTATGTGGAAGGATGGCTTTCCAGTTCTCTCTCCGGGGATGGCACGTCTCATCTTGTTCTCTCTCTCTGGCAACTGTAACTCACGCAGAGGCGTTCAGCTATCCTGAGTTGGTAATAGATCCTCACGCAGGTTTGAACACCAAGAGTGTTACTTAGAGGTTCACTTCCATGCTGACATTTCTTCCTTTTGTGCTGTTTATGTTATCCTGCAGCTCAGCTCGCGCGCTGTCATGCTTCATCTTTTTAGCAATGATATTAGCATTTGCAGATATCAGTCAAACATTGAATTCCTATTGTGGTGGGCATTTGCATCAAAGTTTACCTCCCGGTTTTCAGCTAAAGCAAATACATAGGAACTCTTAAATATTTTTTTTAGGGTAGACTGTATTAGAGCAGAGGGATAAAATTCATCTCTAGTTTTTAATCTTTCAAGACCCTTTGCAATGAGAGCAATTGCTTATGGGAAAACAGTGCGAGTAAAATATTTTAATTATCTTATGGGTTTCTTGCTGGAAACATAAAGCAGTGAGAACAACATCTCCGCAGCCAGGTCCGTGCTTGCTATAGGCAGGCGCTCAGTTGGACAGCAGTTTGGGAACCTCTGCAGCAGAGGTTGCTGCAGGCTGCTGAAGACCTTTTCCCAAGGAAGCGAGTTTCCCAGGGCCGTTAGGGTGCACAGTTCATGCTGGTGTTGGCTCAGAAGAGCTTTTTTTTGTCCATTCACCTTCTCCTCTGGTGAAACCTTTCCCTGGAGTTTTCTGTCCAATATTGCTTGTGCCTCAGCCTCTTATTCACTGAGACATTGGTTTATAAGGTGAGGAAGAGTCAGTTTGACTGGCCTGCTGGGTAGCTCAGGCTTATTTGACTTCTCTGTATTAATTCTTGAAACTGTGAAAAAAGGCTGATTTAAACATCACTCCCCTCCCCTTCATTTAGAGCCCCCTGGTGATGGAAAAGCTACTTCGGAAATTTGTTGTTTCATAATTAACTGTCCTCTCTATGAATATTTGTTGTGTGGATTTATTTAATTTCCAGTCATGGGCTTTTTTTTGTTCTGTCATTGCTAGACTGAGAGCCCTCCACAGTCATGCTGCTTACCTGCGCATAAATGCTTCTAGACTATTTTCAAATCACCTGCAGACCTGCCCTCTTTAAATTGGCAGTCTTCCACTCCAGCCTTACTCTCTTTCACAGCTTTATTCCTTCCTCAGTATAATCAGTATCATCCCTGAATGGGGACAGCTGGCTGAAGACAGTTTTCTAGTGGTGTTTGTAACAGTGACAGATAGGCACACGGAATCCTGCTTGGTAGCCTTTACATCCAAGGATCATATTTGACCTGCAGTCACAGCATTTCTTTGAGAGCTCATGTTTGCCAGTTCTTCTCTGTGGAATAGCTCTTGCTCTTCTGGATCAAGTCTCACATTCCTTAAGTATAACCCTCTTCCTTTTTTTAAAGCAGTAGGATAATATGGGGCACACTAGACTTAGAGAAGTGGAGAACTATCATTACCTCTGTGTAAGAAGCAGTATGTTGGAAATGACTTAACTAAAATGGTAATTCTGCAGGAAATATTGAGAAGCATGAGCTATATGGAAGCTAGAAAATATGCTAATTAGCTCACTGGAGAATTTGTGGTTCCCATTTCAAGGCAGTAAACTCAGTTACAGATAAATGAGGAGAATGGATGGTGTCATGGTCCTCACAGAGGGTCAAATTTGAGGTTTGCTCCTCACGGAGTTGCGCTATGGATTTCATAGTTTTCCAAATTCCTTTCTAACCATCCATAAAATTGATGATCATTAAATAATGCTTAAAATATTTAAAATAACTAGTGCTCCTTGGAGTTCCTGAACGAATAGAACTCCTTGGATAGAAATGGATACTCACCCAAAGAAACTCCAAATTTATCTGTCTGTGGTTTTTAGTGCATCTAATGCATTTGGGTCCTGGATTATTACTGGAGCTCTAGGCACTGGGCAGACACTCTGTGGATATGGTTGTCAGTAGAAATAGTTTGCTTAAAAGGTCCATGTAAAATAAGCTGGGTTTTGTTAAATACATTTTACAGTGTATTTGATATATAGCCATTACTTTAGCATCTGGCTTTATGACAGAGATAAAATTCAGCCTGAAATTAAATCAAATCCTATAATAAGCCACATGAGTAGCATTCTCCCTTTTGATACCTTACCCATCCAGAATTAACCCTTGAGTTACCCTTGTCTATCAGTCAGACCATAGCAAATAACTCCGCTGATGTCAGCACTGCGGAGGTGCGCAAGAGACACAGCTACCTCCTTCCTGCGGGAGGACTCAAAGCCAGCATCGGAGATTGCAAGCCTGGAGGTGGGAGGGTTAGTACAATCTATGGAGCAAGGAGAGTCTTATCAAACTAGTGTAATCCATGGGTCTTTGTATACTGCAAGTGGGATCTACTGTGAGCTCAATACATGTGTCTGTGGTTAACATTAACATTAAGAACATTAACATCTTCTTAACAGCAGATCTCTACCTCTTTAATGCCCTGTAATGGGCATACAGAATTATCCTGCTTAAAGCCAACCTCAAGTATTAACTATCATGAGCTGAGAGTACGCTTTGAAGTGTCTCTTGGAAGTAATTTAATATTCTAATAGGAAGAGTGTATTTTATCCTTCCTGCCATCATGAACCTGAAGTCTTGCTGTTAAAGAGGTGGCCACCCGGAAGTGGAAGTTTGTCAAGTGAAGAACTTAACTTTAGGCACAAGGGGGGCGGGGGGGGAAGTCAATTCTCAGTTTTCTGGTTTAGGTAATTTACAAGATTCACTGCCTATATGTGGCAACTGTGGGCTTTCCAGTGCTGCCAGAGATCTCAAGTCGTGAACATATTAATTTTCCAAAAGCTTCACTAATTTAAAACACCTTTTGGAAACAATTTGCTACTAGTTATTAAGAAGTGTTGGCAGTAAGAGTGGTTTGAATTGTCATCCCAGAGCTGTGGGGGAGAGGAGAGGAACTGTGTGAACTAGCAGTTAGAGCTGGTGTGTAAAGCTGCAACTCAGAGTAAGATCGGAGCGTCATTCGGCATCCGTGCAATCACTGTGGCTTGGAGCGAGTCAGAAGCCTACTGCTTTGGGGCTTGTGTCATGCGTAAGTACAGGTAGTTCTCAGTGTTCAAGAATTTGTAGACATGATCTAGACACCTAGTGTAACTGATACCTTGACCGAGACTGATTATATTTTTGTCTTCTAATTCTTCGTTAATTGAATCTGGTGTTGTCATTTTCAGTACATTTCCTAGGTTTGCCATCAGGTAAAGCTGATGTAGCCTAAAATATATTCAGTTAATTATTTTAGGATTCCTGGGGAGGCTTTATCAGACCGCCTGATTAAACACGTTCATCTCTGTTGTGTATTGTGTAACATTCTCTTTGGTTGCAAATCGAATGGGACGTACTTTGTTATCATCGAGGAACTAACACACTATCATCCTTCTTTTTCATTGCAAACTAGAAATATTTCTTGAAGAATTCTACTGTTTCTGCATTTGTCCTCATCTCTGTTCAGTAATGTCTCTGCTCTCTTGCAAGGATTTCTCTTGTTCCTACCATACGTAAAAAAATCTCCTTTTCATTGTCAGCTCTGCAAAAGTGGGAGCTCCACCAAATTTTGCAAGTTGGTTATCACAAGACTTTTTTCTTTTTACATTGCACTGGTACGAGCTAAAGGATTAGTTTGTCCTGTTTTCCAGTGTGTTTTGGTGGTACTCCTGAATTCTGTGACCATATTGACATCTGCGCATCTGGGACCTGTAGTTCTGAGTTACCAGGAACATTAAAATGTGGCCTGGGGAGTCCCCCACCCATTCTCTCTGCATTGTTCTTCCCAAGCAGAGCGTGAGCAGAGATTTTGGTATTTAGCTCACATGAATTGTTCTGGGTTTCAGAAATGCCACTTACAGACTTTTTTTTTCTCATTAGTTGGCATTTTTAGTTCTAGAAAGGCTGTGTCACCTTGCCTTCTAGCAGCCCTAAGATGTCTCATCTTTTCCTCATCTGCCACATCCCTTCAGTGAGTTTGTGACACACAAAGTTGGGGTTTGTGGAGTGTTTGAGGGCTCTTCCTTCCTGGACATTAGCTGAATTGAGTCACCCTTTGGCTGAGGCAGGAGCCTGCACAGAAAGAACTGTTCCATGGAGGCAGCCATCGGAGGGCCAGCACGTTAAGGGGAGAGGAGTTACTATTGGTACTTATGTGTGAACTGATTCATTGCCTTTGCAGAGAGCTTTAGTGTGGGCATGGCAGGTGAGATCAAGCACAGTGCCTGAGTGGTGGTGTTGAAGAGGAGGCTGAAATGGTTGCGCAGCAAACAAGTAAATAGTTTGGGAGTGTGGCTACAGCATGGGCGACCCAGGGGTCAATGCGGGTTCTGAATAGGGAGCAGAAGTCAGGCGTGTTTAGGAATGTGTAGAGATTTGAGCTTGCTAAGAGTGTATCGGTCTAGGTATTATTCCTACTGTGGAGTTTAGTTTCAAGCAGGGCACATATATCAAGGCATGCTTACATTTATGAAGCTGGAAGATGCAGTGTCTCTCTAATTCGTCCTGACAGCGGTAGGAACTCAGACTGGTTATTAGCACGTAGGCTGAGGAATTAGGACTTCTGCATTTGATTTCCTGTTGCTCTGTGTTATTACCGTCTCTGTGTCCCACTATCCTTGCTGACAAAATGGGGGCAGCACCTTTTGCTGCCCCTAAAGGTATTATGTGAACAAGAGTTTGTGAAGTGCTTTGGGATCACAGGTGTAAGAACTGCCGTGCTGGGTGAGGCCAGAAGCCTGCCCAGCCCCTGACCACACAGCGGCAATAGGAGATGCTGTTGAGGAGGATGGCACAGTCCTGGGTGCTTTCTGCACTCTGTCCAAGGTTGTCAGAGGATCAGAGGGCATGGCACTAACCTGAGTGGGTTTCACCTCCTCTGATGCTAGCTGTCCCAAGTTTCTAAGCTAAACTGGATGCAAGCTACTTCTGCCCTTGGTGGAGGGAGAGGGGTGCTCCTGGAAAGCAAGTCACTCACTTTTCTTAACCTCCCTTACATGGACAGTCCTCTCAGCTGCAGAAAAAAACTGCTTTTCCCCTCCCTGTTTGTGAGGCCATGCCATGACCTGGACCAGGAATTTGATCTGAGTCTTAAAACAAGCCAACCTCAATCCTGCTAACTTTGCTTTTCCCCTTTCTCAGGATTTTAACATGGTTCATTCCTCCCTAGCTGAGACCCCACAAAGCCACTTGAGATGGAGCAGCGTTGTGGTGGGGAGGCAGGAACTGCTCTAGGTTTGGCAAGGGCACACGAAACCTGTCTGTACACCCACAGCCTCTGACTAGACGCAAAGCTTTTAAGTAGCTAACGTTAGGTGTGATAATTTTTTTCTCTGTTCTCTTTCCACTGTGCACGTACATGTGTGGGTTGTACTGACAAGTTATTAAGCAGAACATGTGAAAAGAGGCAGATATAGTGTACGGCAAATCAGTGTGAGTACGCTACAACTTTGAGATTGGTTAGTGATTCTTTTGTTTTCTGCTATGTAAGCTCTTGGAGAATATCCTGGACAAAGTGGGGTTGCCACTGCTATTTTGTTCATCTCTGCATTTTAGTGTGTGTGCCTGTGATTTGGCATTGCATCATCAAACAAAAAATTGCATCAACTCAGAAAAAAAAATACAGGCAGTGCATTCAACCTGAACACATCAAGTATTATCAGGTGCAGAAATTTCTAACTATTGGTTGGGCAAAAAAAATATAAGAAACCCAATAGCAAAACTTGAAAGGGAATGCTTCTGGACATTTTATTTTATATGTATAAGTACTTGAAAAAATACAGTATGGATAATACTTGAAAACAGCTAAAACCTGACAAAAGAAGCAAATGAACTTACTTCAAAATATGTGCTAAAAACCTCACATTCTTTTGGACCAAAGCATACGTGCTGGATAGTAGATCTATATCAGAGCTTTGAAGCTGAGATTTTGAAAATACCTTTTCAAAATTAACCCTGTACCATAAATGCTATCAGATGCTTAATTAGGACTGCACTAGCAAGGAGCATGTTTGCAATAAATTATGGGGAGGCGTTCTGACATGCTTTATCTATGTAAAGATTTCTATTTTTATGTGAAGCTATTTACAGATTATTGATTTCAAAAATAGATTTGTAACTAAAGAAAGATGCATCGTATTTCAGTTGCTCGGAGTTGAGAATGTTGCCTGGCTGGCTGCCTGCTCTCTTAGATGTTTATTGCAGTGGCTTACAAGTGCGTGGAGTGATTCAGCCCTTCTTATTTTTCTCGCTCTATTTGGAAGAAGGAATTTGTATTCAGGCGTCAGGTCCCATATCTCTTACCCACACAGGTAGCCTGATTTTTACACCTTTGAAGCATCAGAATGATTTCATTGAGGTCTGTGAGACTTTTTGTGTAAGACTTTCAGGTGGGGAACATCCATCACAATATCTTTTGTCAGTTATTACTGTTTTACTTCAGGGCAGTAAGGTATTGTCACAGTGCCAGTGGAGCCTGCTAAGCTCTAAGAGTGCCTCTGAGTTCATGTAATAAAAAACTTCAGCATAAGATTTTTTTATTTTATTCTGTGTGAACATTAAAAGAAAGGTTTTAATTAATAAATCAGGGCAAAGCCTGAAGATAGAGGGAATATCTTTTATTAGAGCAACTGATAGAGTTTGAAAATTTAGACAAGCTTGTGTGCCCAAGAGCTTGTCTATTTTTTTCCAGCCGTAACAGTTAGTCTAATAAAAGATATTGCCTCTGTCTACAAACCTTGTCCTGCCTATGAAGTCTGTTCATCACAGCTACAGCCAAATACTCTTGGAACATTAAAATAATTCAGGCCTTTCTTGCTTAATTATGGAAACTCAGATTTTTGTGGTTTCCTCAGGCCTCAGCTTTTTGAATCCCAGCACACACAGAATGATGCAGGCTGGTTTCTCCTACCGTAAAGGAGAATGTATCAAATAGGAGCTCAAACTACTTCACTGATTCCTTATTTTAGAGAGGATGTTTTTAAAGGTAACCTGCTAAAGTTCTGCCATCTGGATTTTAGGATATTTTGTAGGATGCTCCGAGATGTCTGGCATGGATGGCTGTTGAGCAGTCCTATCCTAGCACTTGTGTCAGCATCTCTAATGTGGTGTGATGGTGATGGGAAGCAAATGAAGTGGGAAGAAGGGGCTGGCAGAACGGTCCGTCTCTGGCTTTGGCTGTGGGTGTAAATCCTTGAATCTTGCTATGTGTCTGGTTGGGTAAGCGGAATAGTGTAGCCCTTCTTAATGGCATGAAGCTTGGATTTGGACTTGTTTCAGCTGGAAGACCTAGACCTGGACCTAAGAGTCGTAAGACCAGCCATGCAACAGTTCTTTCAGAGCTATTTTACTTGGTTTTTAGAGGCCTTAAATGTATACGTCTTTTGGATCTGAATCTGTAGCTCTAGGTTAGTAGCTTTAAAATAGAGCCAGGTAAGACCAAGGTGGTGATGATCTGGGCCATCTTGAAATGTACATGGGATAAGATGATTTTCCACCATTTGGGGACACAAGCCCTTCCGTAGTTTGCAGTCTTGGGGTCATACCAGATCCTTCACTGTGCTGCACGTCTCTTGGCTGCTGACCTGGAGTCTGTCGCTCTTGTTGGGCACTGCTCCTCTCCTGAGGCCCCTCTCCTCTGTCAGGGCTGCTGCAGCTCTTGCTGCTTGTAAGGAGCATTACAGTAGGCAGTGCCCTGCCTTTGAAGTGGAACAGGTTGATGCTTGTGGGCTGTTTAGTTCTGTGCCCTGTGCTGCCTTCCATCTGCCTTTTGGCACAGCTTAAATAGCTGGTAATTACTTATAAGCCCTTGGTGGCTGGGGCCTGGGCTATTTTAGAAGCTGTTTCTCCCTGCATGCCCTGTTGTGGAAGTTGCGGCTGGCTGGAATGGCCCGTCGCCCTCTCACTGCAGTGACCTCCTCTCCTGGGTGTGTTGCAGGGAATCTGGGGGGGGAGAGCTCTCAGCTCTGGCATGTGGTCCCTTGGGCTGCCTGCCAGGGCCTAAATTTAGTGACCTTTAGGATGTGGCAGAAGATGCATTTGTAAACCTTGGTTATAGTAACTGGGAGACAAGCAGAGAATGCTGGGGGAGGGGAGGGACATATTTTTTACAGACAAGCTGTTTGCCATCTGTTTGGTTTTTATGACCAGCAACTAGTAGGTAAATAGACTCACAAAGGCTGTGACAATTGCAACTGTTGCTCTTCAATAAAATTTAAAACAAAAAAATGATACAAATTTCTTCTAGGGGAACGAGCGTGCGTGTGGCTGCCGAAAGCACCGTGACTTTAATGCTGATTTGGACACTCCCTCTACTCTCTGCTTTGCTGAAATCATCTAGTTTCCCTTCTGTAAAATGAGGGTAGTCATATTTTAAAGGTGTCTAGAAATGGTTGCTGTATCATCACCCGTGTAGCTTGTGGGTGGTTTTGTTTCTTTTAAGGAAGAACAAACAAGCCAAGCCCTGCAGTCCAGCAGTTGTGTGGGTTACACAAGAATGTGGTTTCATGTTATACCTAATTTGGTGTAACTGTGGG
Source organism: Phalacrocorax aristotelis (assembly GCF_949628215.1). Classification (NCBI taxonomy): domain Eukaryota; kingdom Metazoa; phylum Chordata; class Aves; order Suliformes; family Phalacrocoracidae; genus Phalacrocorax; species Phalacrocorax aristotelis. The sequence continues at coordinate 9,102,759 of NC_134287.1, read as the reverse complement.
ATGTGTCTCCTGCCCCATTCTTCATACCAGCAATAGTGATAGCGTTGTGGCCGGTTGAGCTGGGTTCAGCCATGCTGGCCAGCAGTGAGCTACCCAGTTTTTGTTTGCTTTTGGTCAGTTAGTTTTGATGGGTGAGGACTTGGACTGGTGAGCTGAACTGACTCACCATCGGGTGGCTGCACCATCCCGCCTGGTCCCAGGGACGCAGCAGGACACGCATCTGGCTGGAGGAGGGGGTGAGCAGGATTGCCCCAGTGTGCTAATAACACATCTGGGAAAGGTACCCCTGTTCCTCAGTACAGTCCCTTCCTGATGAGTAGGACTGTCCAGTGTTTTGGTTTTGACAACCGGTACTAACGAAGGGGTGCAGATGTTTGTAAAGATCTGCTGGTGAATATTTGCATTGCTAGTGTTACAGGTTTGCAGAATGTTCTTGCCCTGTCTTAATGTAGCTGACCTGCAGAGGACAAAAGATCATCTTGCTACTTTCCTTCCAATTGTTTCTGCTAATTTAGCATCAGTTTGAAGCTTTGTCTTTGCCTAGAGATCAAATGGCCAGGGACAAGGCTCTTTATTTTTACTGTGTGGTAAGAGTAACAACGTCAGTCACACATGGGTTTGTAGGGTTTGCCCTGCCTAATTTGTCTTGTGTATAGAGGGTAGGTTTTGCATCACCTAATGCTAACACATTTTAGTAACTCTAGGGTCAAAAAGTACCCCTTTTCAGCAATGAAAACAAGGTCTCTGTTTCTAAATGCATTTTCACCACAATGGATAGGAATGTCTTTGCCTTTCCAGCCATGTGGAAAAGCCTTCCAAATTATCTGTTTTAACACCCTATCTCATCAGACATCTCAGAGGGAAGCATCTTACTTAACCTGCAAACTCAGATCATTCCACTGAGTACTTTGCAAGGCTTCCTGAGTGGCATTGCATCTCTTCATACCAGGAAACAGGCAACTTTCTGGTGAAACAACCCTTGAACTTAACCGTTTTCTCTTCTACCTCTTTCAGAAATAAGTAAGCGTTTGAAGATGACAACCTCATGGAGTGACCGACTTCAGAATGCAGCAGATCTCCCTGCAAACATGGATGGGCACGCGCTGAAAAAGTACCGTCGGGAAGCTTATCACCGGTAAGTTGTTCATGTAACCCCAAAAAGTGCTGAGACAGAGGGAAATAAACTAAGCATAAACCCCACATTTCTTGGTTTTTACTTGTTGGTAAAACAGAAAGGTCATCTCACCTTCCTTGCAGAAGTGTTAGTAGAAGAGAACTAAGAAGACAGCACGGTATTGGCCTGCAGGAATTTACAAACAGTAATGTTGGGATACATATACTGGAGCAAGGGAAGGCATGCTTTCTTAATGTAGTCAAAAGATTAATCAAAGGTAGATTTTGGGATAGAAGCTTTCAAGTCAAGAAGTATTCAGTGGCAAGTGTCTTATAGTAATTATTTCAGTGCAGACTAGGAGAGTGTAGCCTTAGACACTGGAATGCACAAATATGAATGAAGAGGAAATCAAATGGGATCAGAAATTAAGTGTTTGAGAATTATATCTAATATGATTAATTGTGTGCACCACAGGAGCATGTAGAAAGCACTAGGTAAGATCTCAGCCTCCTTTTCTATGGAAGGTGTGCCTAAAACCATCTTTGCTGTAAAACAGTTACGGTCTAAATAAAGAAGATAGAGTACAAAACAAATGAAATGTTATCACTCTCATTTTATAGTTTGGGAATCAAAGTACAGACACTAGATTTTTTTCATATGATCACATTGGAACTTTGGTTGAGCCAAGAATTTAGCCCACAGCTCCCAAGGTTCCAGGCATAGAGTGTAAAAGGTGGATGCAGTCTGTATCCTTATCAGATGTCTGGACCATTACCAAGTTAAAAACAACGGCATCGAGTAATTGTCAGTATTCTGTTTGTAGGAGGTGTATCTTCAAAGTTTAGCTTGTTTAATTTGAGAAGTCATGCAGTATGATGATCAGGGTGTATTCAGCGGGAGTTGTAGAGACATATGTCTGATATAGAAACAGAAAAAGAAGTCAAGTTTCACAACCTCATGCTTAAATGCCACGTTGCATTTGTGATTCATATACGATGGTATTTCTGAGGAAATGTTTTGGAAGTGGTAGATATCTTTTAATTCTCCAAATGGAATCTAATTAGAGAAAAACACCTTAACATCATATGATAGGCCAGGTTGTGCAAGTTGCAATGTCTAAAGCTAAGTAATGGATCCTGTGATGCATTTTTGAACCTTTCCAATCTCCAGTTAATATATTTGGGCACATGTCTTAAGCGGTGTCATTATTTGAGTCTCTCTGTGTCAGCTGGTTTGTCATATATGGAAACATCTAATGAATGTAACTATATGTAGCATGTAGAAAGAAGGGGATTTTATACCATTCCCTGGCAAAAAATCTTCACCTTTTTGAAGTCATTGACAGGTTTACCTTTGTGTCATAATTTTACGTATGACTTTCGTTGTGTTACTCCTGATGTAGACTGATGGAAATGAAGTCAGAGTAAGGCCTATTTTTTTTTCCTCTCAGTATTTACTCAACATTTATTATGGTCAGGTGCTGACAGTCTGCTAAATGTTGTACAAGATCCAAAGGAAGTAGTACTTGTCCCTAACAGCTCACATATTCAAGTCCTTATCATGGTTACCCTTACTCATGTAAGAAGAAATCTTTACTTTCAGAAAGAATTTCCTTATGGAAAATGAGAGTGCACGCATAAAGGAGGGTTTCCTACTAGGAGCTGGGATCTGGTAGTCCAAAATTAGCCTGTGGTACGGTTTAAGTACCCCATTTTAGAATCTAGAAATGTCTAATTCAAAACATACTGAGCAGAAATGTTGCTGTCACTTCAGATCTTCATGGAAAGCACAGCATTGGAAATACATTAAGGGGAGGCACACTTTTGTTTTGAGATTACTATCGTCGCCTTAAAAGAGAGGGAGGGAGGGAGGGAGGGAACGGGAGAGAATGAGAGAACCTGATGCCAAGACTGTAGTATAAATCTGTGCTATTAATGGCTTTGGTGTACCAGTTTCATGGGAGTTATTTTGATAATCCAGTATTGTAAGAATCTGAAACAACCTCATTCCAGAGGCAGTGTTGTCAGATTTCTATTTCTGGTATTTTCTGTGATCTTAGTGTTAACAGATGTGATGTTACTTGGAAGATAAGTGCAGACTTAACATGATAGAGTAGGACTGAGGTTATTTCCCCTTGTTGTTTATATTATATTTTAAAATATTTTAATAATTGTTCAGATGTAGAATATGTGTGCTGGCCACAGCCATCAGTTCTAGGATGTAGGTCTGAGTATGCTTTGACTCTTGGATATTGCTGAAGCACTGCCAATTCTATGAAAAACAGATATAAAAGACAAGGCATTAATTGTAAAGATTCTTTTATTTCTCTTCCTCCTTTTTCTTTCTCTTTGTTTCTCTTTCAGTCTCTCTTTTTTTCTGTATCTTCTTGCTCTAGCAGCTAAAGAAAAAAAACTTGAAAACATGAATCTGACTCAGAAAGAAAATAAATAAAAAAGAATAATGATTTTAAAACTGTTAAGTATTTTTACCTTAAAGCTGGTCCCAGTGATTTTATGGGCTCAGTCTGGAAGGCTGGGGGAGCTTGGCAGCTGAGCCACATCTACAGATGAGTATAACTGGGGCTAGTTTTTGATACCAATGACGGAAGCCCAGTTGGGCTCCGAGTCATTAATCGGGGTTTTCTAAATGCTGCTAGTAATGCTTAGATTTCTGAAGTGTGAAATTTTAAAAACTTGTTTCACTGTTTGTTTACTTCACGCTTCAGTGGAGATACCTAGACCAATTGATTTAACTTTCTGGTTCTCGTGAACTATGCCAGATTCGATATGCTTGTACTGTAAATGTTGCAGCAGCATAAAATAAGGGGGAAAATTTCTAATCCAAGCAAAATAATTTACTTCAAAAATAAACATAATGATCCTGTGGGCATTAATCTTTTTAAAAACTTCATTAAAAAATTAGCTCTGAAGGTGCCACTCTAGTAGTCATATTTAACTGTGATTGTTCATACTAGGATGTGTTTTTTCAGGTGTTGCACTTCTTATTGTATCATACTTGACGGATGGATGTTCAACATATAATATTGTTGACAGAAATCCCAGCTGAGACTGGTTTAACTGGTGTAATGCATACTGACTCAGAGTATGATGACTATATCATAATCATGTCTGAATGCCAAAGGCAAGAATGTTCAAAATCAAATATTTGTAGCTGTTTTCCTCCCGTAGCTGTTTTCCTCCCAAAAGTTTTGCTTGGTGTTTGGGTGATTTTGTACAGCTGCTTGAGAAATTAGAGTGTTGAGGTTATTGATGATGTAAGCAAAGCTTGTGAATGTGAACACGTGTGCCATGCTGAAAAGTTCAAGGGCCGTGAAACCAACATCAAGAATCAGAAAAATCTGTAGGGGAGGTGAAGTGGTGGGGTTTTACCTTCAGGGTATGCCTGATGACTTTAACTAAGACTTTTGGTTAGCTAGTGTTACTATCAGCCACAAACCTTGTTATACAACATTGTTGGCGCCTGTTGGAGATGAGGTCTAAAGATGAATTAATATACAAGCTAGATGTTATTCATTCTCTAACAGAGGTCACTGGTAAGAGGATACTGCATTACTGTGCTATTGGCAACATACGTTTTAATTCGGAAATAAAATGGATGTGTAGCTGTTAGGTGGCTTTTCCTTAGTGTGTGTGGTTGTGAGGCCACCTCCCTTATGCACTGCTTGTTGACTTTTCCGGGTAGAGGATAATCACTAGGTCATTTGTTCTGGAGGAGTACTGTCATTTAACGTGATTGTAATTAGGCAAGAACTAGGTTGACTCTGAGCCACCAAATTGCCCTAGTGTCTATTTTTTAACTTGGAGTGAGCACTTCTAGGCACCCTCTGGATTATCTCACATAGCTCTTTAGGGTTTAAATAGCAACCACATCTAGTTAAAGCAAATAATGGAAAAAGTTGGTGTTCCATCCACTCTTGTTACTGACAGTTACCAAGATCCAGGAAACAGGTATTTGCATTTACTTTTATTCTGTGGTTTTGGCTTCGCAGAGCAGTAAGGCTGAGGTGGCCTTTTTATTAAACATACAGACTTTAGGATGCTTTTATCATTTTGCATCAAAGTAATTTGAGACTTCTCATCTTGAACATGGGGTTTCTGTTGTTGTTTTAGTTTTGTTTTCTTGCTCTGTTGTTTACTGGCTAGTGCAGGGGATGTGGCATTGTGATTCCTAATCCTAATTCTCATGCTGACCGGCCAGAGAGTGTTGAATAAGTTGTTTCATAGATTTGTGCTTCAGTTTGCTTTCAGAGCATCTTGTAGTAGTAATATGAGTTAAGTGATTTAAGCTGTTAAGATACACTGAGATCCTGGGTTAAAAAAAAATGCTATGTACTTTAATAATGACAAAGCAAAAGGATTACCGATTGGTTGTTTTGATTTCTAAGGTTAAAGATGTATTTTAGTTCGTTCAATTTTTAAACTCTGGGCTACTCACTGCTAATCTTGTTTCTTCACTTCGTTGATTCTGGATCATCAGTGATTGCAAACAGGTGGAAATGTTACATAAACTAGGCTATGAGGCTTGAAACTGTTTGTCTATTTGGGTAGATATATATAAAGTACCTTTAAAATGATCAGTTCATTGAGGTGGCAAATGAGAAAAAAGATCTTTACCAGTTTGAAAATGCTCTTTTCATCAGACACATTCAGCTAGGCGATGTGTGGTAGTTCCATGTAACTGCAAATGAGGTAGCTCTGTAGGTACTGCTGGCTGTGGTCTGTCCTCATGTTGTTGTGCAGCCTCCTTGGACTCGTGCGGTGGCATGCCTGTAGCGGAGGGCAGCATGTGGCACTCTCTGTTTGTTTTGCTTTAGTGCTTTGGACATTGGAGAGAGGAGGGAGAGGGAGTGTTAAGGCAGGAGAATGGGTGGGCTTATGAGAAAGCAGAACATGTGCCAAATTAATAATAAAGAAATTACATTGAAAATGTCCCATCATCCCTAGCTTTAATAGTTTTGCGGAGCAGACGGCTGTTATTTTGGGATGGAATCCATGTGTGAGCTTCTTGGCACTTTGCTGTTGCCTGGGAAGAAAACCCAAACAATGTAAACAGAAATGGCCAAGGCTATCTCCTTCCATCTGATTCCTGCTGAATTTCAGAGGGAAGTGCTCATAGTCATGTTTCTGGATACGGCCTCATCAGACTTTTAAATTCTGGTCGTAACCTGATTTTCTAGTTTTCTAGTTTTATGTGACTATAATTGTGCAAGGACAGTTTGTCTTGTGAAATTGCAGGGCACTATGTTGGAAATATTACTAGAAGTAACCAGAAAATGTTGATGCCCTTCTTCTGTCTCCCATATCTGATACTGTTTCATCTGCCTAAAGCCATCTTGAGCCCAAACACTATCTCTGAATATTCCTCTTCGACTGAAGAAGGAATAAAATGGAACTCCAAAAATCTAGCATTGTAAAAGAAAGACCAAAATGGTATGATAAATAATAATATATGGGGCGGTCATTACCTGCCGAAAGAGGCAAGAATCAGCAAAAGGATTATTAGATTGGTTTTAGTAGTTTAAAGCGGTTTATTTCTCATCCCTTCTAAGACAGGTACGAAACCACCCAGCACCCAAAGGCAAGGCATTTTGATATACATTAGTATCATCTTAAGGTTGCTCACATGATTTGTGCCAGATAAGTAAGGTCAGCAAGGGATTCATCACAGTTCACTGCTGTTGGTAGAAGTCACCTGTATCCAGAACTATAATGTCACGTAGTGAGACATCTCTGCCAACCATACAACATCTGGGGACTAGCTAGTAATACTGAGAACATCCAGTTGTCATAAAAGTAGTGGGATTTTTTTTTCATTATTAGCCTATTTGAGGAGGCCATGGGGGACTTGGACATGGGAGGCTATTAAAAGCTAATCCATTTAGTTTTCTCTTATTTCTTTTTAACTCTTCCAGCATATTAAAACATGGAAGTTGTCCATAAAGTGAAGATTAACCAAAGTGCCTAAACTTTGAGGAAGCAGAAATCTGAGCCTTCTGGCTAGTTAGTCCCTGCTTTGTGGCTGGCTCGAGCCCAACTGTCCACCACAGTCTTTTTTAAACACTCATGTAGATCATGCTTAGCCAGCTCCCACTGTATTTGCTATTCCACACAGCACTGTTGCAAGTTCTTTTGTATTTATTTAATTTCCAGTGAAAAAACTCTCCTGACATAAAATGCTTCTTGCTGCAAGGTATATCTAGACACATTTGGAAAATCATTATAAAAGTGCTCGGTTCCAGAAACCTTGCCTCACATTGTTCATTTTCTCACTATAAGGAGTTGTGAGCCATGTGCCAAGTTCCTCCTTAGTTGTATAACTATGTGCATTTTGTTTATTTTGTTGGTCATATTACAAGAATATTATACATGCAAATTTCATTCAGGGCACAGAAAGCCTTTGAGATTTTCCATGAATAAAATAAAAACATTTCTTCCTCTCTGCATTCACTCCCCTCCTGTGTTACTTGAGAAGAGTTGGGATTTAGGTTTCTGCCTTGGAATTGATTGACAAGAACAGTAACAAAACTAAGATCAGTTCTCTTGTATAAATATAAAGGACCGTGAGTTGCAGTGTTGAGGATATCAGGGTTCTGTGACTCCCTTTATGCATGCTCAGCAGTTCCTTCTTCCTTGCAATACAACACATTTTTCTCTTATCCAGCACAATTCGTAGAGCTTAAAAAGAAAATAAATACTGTCATCATTGAGAGCTTTCTGCTGTGGCCAGACTGCAGGGTTTAATCTTTGAGGAAGAACTCATTAGAGGAAATGTGCTTCATGGTTTCCCTTAAAGAAGCTTCTCAAGTCCATTTTTCTAAAGGTGTGGATCTGTGCCAGGCTAAGTCACCCCGAGCCCAGGCTCCTGCCTCCCCACTCCCACTGTGCTGTGTGCTGGCTCAGGGAGCCGATGGTGCTGGATGTGGTCCCTCAGCCGGCTTCCCCACAAGCACCGACACCTTGGACCGCTCCAGCCACGTTGCACAGGGAGTGCAAAACCGTGGAAGATTCATAGGGATATTCCTCAAAGCAGAAACACAAAGCTTGGTTTTTATCAGGAAGGAAAGATGAAGACAAGAGAAAGGCAGTGTCCTGTTTAAGGAGATGCTTTGGTCGCAGACAGGTGTGGAGCTGGGGAGTTGGGTTTAGGCAATACCCACCTCTGCCCCTCAGCACAAGGAATGGAGAGGGGAGAGTTTTCATGCTGTGCCTGCAGTTTGATTTGTCTTGATGCCCAGTGCTGTTAAATTTTTAGATCAGCTTAATTTTTAACTCCAGTGCTCCTAGTTAAAAATATTATTTTCTGAATGGAAAAAACCAAAATCAGGGGAAGGGAAAGTGTGATTTCTTCTGATTCTGGCAAGTGGAAAAATTATTCTAGATTAAAACTTCCTTGCCTAAAAGCGTTGGGTGATTTTAGTTTTCTTCTTACTCTGACTTTATCTCAGCTGTTTGTAGCCTGGAAGCTTCTCTGATTTTTGTTTATCTAGATGAGCTGTAAAAAAACTTGTCACCTCATCCTTTCCTTTAGAGACCAGAGGATCTTTTCCCTCAGGTGGTCAGGGCTCTTAGGGTCTTAGTGTTGGGTTTGCTTTATAGTCATTAAAAACAACTCTTGTCATTTCTCTATACCATGTCTTCTGTGGAGACGTTACCTTTTTGTAGCCAACAAACACATTTTACCAGTATACTTGAAATCAGGCTGAGCATACCTTCGATTAGGATCTAAGCACATCTCTGAAATGGGCTAAGTCTGCAACTTCTGAGAAGCACCTGGCTCTTCCCAGAAACTGTTATGGTGATTTAATCACAACTTATATCTTTAGTTTCTAGGATACTGCAGATATTTACTACTTAGAGTAAATTCCCTGAATTAAGCTGGTCAGCTTCTGGGAGGAAATATTTCGAAGTATCTACTTAGATACTTGTGTCTAGGGGGGCACTGTGCAGGTGTCTGATAAAGGACAGACGTCTTCCTTTATCAGGATTTAAAGTTCAGGTGCCAAGTGCCTACAAAATAACCCGGTATCTGACTTGGCCTTCACAAGAGAAGCAAAACTGGTTCCAGTTTCTTTTGTCACTGTTTAGTCTGCCATTTAATCTGCCAAGGCATATCCAAGTTTAAAATTATTCAAGTGTTCTTGTTTCTGGTGCTGAACATGTTGTGTATAGCCTTCTTTAGCTTTTTAAAATATTTGCTCTGTTTCAGTCCAGCACTGTTGGGTGCAGTAATTACCACGTCAAATCTGTTGGTAGGATGCCTTGAAATCTGCCAGGTCCTGTGCACTGTTGGGGCATGATTAGACCCTGCCACATACGGTTTCTAGGTCATAGGCAATATTTATGAGTTGATGGAGAAAGAGATCTTCACCAGCTGTTACAAAGAGGGGGCTGGTATAGTAATTTTCATGTTTTAGTCATAAGACTTATTTTGGAACAAAAATATGCTAATAGGTGTTGTTCATTTCATTGCCTAAAGTAAACTTTTCCAGATCCTCAGTATCAATGTATGCTGGTTTTTCTTTTTTAGTCCTGGGGTTCAGTTTGTAAATACTCCGAAAGCAAGCAATAAAAAAATGTCAGAGGCTTAGTAGAGATCCTTCCATGGTTTTTGGTCAGTTTGGTGTTGTCATCGTCTAAACATAGGCAGGCTGGACTGGAAGAGATCTCTTGGGTCACAGCTCCCTTGTTTTCGCCTTTCACAGGCACTGTCGTATTACCCTTTTTATAAGCGCATTCAGCTCTGTCTTAGGGCTTGGTTTTTGTCCTCATTTGGGAAACTGTTCCTAAATGTTGCAATTCTGAAATGCTCTTCTGAGCTTCTTTAAATTTCCCTTCCTATTCCTGTCCTGTTCAGAAGGACGGAAAACTGTGCTCTGGGGGCTAAGCCTAAAGGCAAGAACGAAATAGGACTCTGTGGGTCGGACAAAAAAAGTTGCTAGTGTCCTGCGGAGGTATGTTATTCCTTCTCAAAGCTCTCCACTGTCAGAAACAAGCTGCACAAACATGAGATCAGAAATCGTGTGCCTGAATTAGCTAATAAATAATGTTTCCTGGCATCAGCAGCAACAGAACGTAGTCACCTTCATTATACAAAGTATGAGACTGTGTTTAGTACCAAATAGCATTTCGCGTTGGCCTCTTGTAAATCAGAGCTATCTCCATGTTAGAAGACAAACATGGATTCAAACTGCAGATTCATATAATTTGCTCCACCTACTCAAAAGCCAGCTATTTCAGGAGTGAATTTTAGTGATTTACAATCCCATCTCACATTTCCAAAAGGCATTTCTTTAACAGTTTCTAGGTTTTTTTTTCCCATCACTTTGTCTTGTTTAGGTAATACATAAATCTATCAGAAAAGCGCGTCATCTATAACCTCTGAGACCCCTTAGTGACAAGCCCCATTGTCAAAGGCAGGCACTTTGCCAGGAAACTGTGACTCCCAGAGAGAGTGCGCAAGGTTAGGGGGAAAGTATACTATTGCCAGAGAAACTGTATTCCAAGTGGATTTGTGTGGAACAACAACGATATCCAGTGACTGGTTAAATTAGCCACAGATGTGTTTTCTAGAACACTGTCCAAGAAGATATACAGTACTTTAAGGCTTGGTTCAGACATAATGATCTTCTGAAGTCAAATCAGATCCAAGCAAAATTGCATCGGTACTAGGGAAGTTTTAAAGGAATTGTGTAATATGATTCAGACAAGTAGATGAATCAGACTGCTGCGAACTAAACAAGGAGCACATCGGTGAGAGATGAGGTAAGGCGACTTGCATAGAAGTGTGATAGTTTGATGTTAGCAGTTTGCTGTTAAAATTCAAGCCGTGGTGGATTGACACAGGCAGTTAAACGGGCATGTTATGCCGGCCACCTGCCCAGAACGTGCGTGCGGAGGAGAATCTCCCAGTGGTTTCTTTCAGCTTTTCAGAACGTACGAGTGCTTGGTTTTGCACTTGCTGTCTCCATTGCTGTATTGCTGTCCCTGCGCTACTCCTCCTACATGGCAGCGCTGCCGATTTCAGTTTTTAAGAGGATAATTACTCTGCTGAGGGCAATGCACTTATTAAATATCTGCAGAATTTTTACATACTGAAATCAGAGTACAGGAGAAGGTGCTGGGACTCTTCTCATACAGGAGGATTTTCTCTCGGCATCACAGCTCAAGCAGTACATGGGGTTTCTGTCTGAAATCAGTATTGAGAAGCTCAGCTTCCATCCCGCAGCTGAGTTCTGACTCTTGTTCTTAAAGCTCAGATAAGACAAGACAGTGGAGAGAAGTCTTGTCGAATTACAGATCTGCTGTATGGTTTAAAGTTCTGGGGGAACGTAAGCAGCTTAGTTACTGTAGTAGTTGGAACAGGCAGCAAGAAAAGCTCTTGTTGTATTTTCTGATCTATTTCTTTACCATGTTACTTACTTCAGCTAAGTTCAACTAAATTGAATATGGTGTATTAAAATGTTGTCATCAAAAAGGGCCTGGAAGTATTCAGCTTAGATTCTCATTGCAATAAGCATTAATAGTAAAAATGGAATTTAAAAAAATAGCAGTTATGTTGGAGTTGCAGGGGAGCTATAACTAAAAAGACAAATTTTTACAGTACAAATAGCATATTCTTGTGGATGAAAATTTATCTCAGTTGCTGTTTTTCAGAGCTTTATTAAATGTTTTTAACGCTACTGATGTAAATGGAAATGTATCTGTTTATATTTACTTTGAATTTCCAGATATAGTTCCAAAGAGGGCTCAAATGCTGTGAGTTTATTCACAGAAATGTTATTTTCTGTTCCTTTCCTTGCTACCTCTTTGTAATAATTTGTTTTAATCACACAAATTGTATTGCTTCCCATCCTCTGCTTCCAGTTTCCTCTCACTTGAGCTCTGAATTCTGCTTCAGGAGATTTTGCACTTCTATTCTTAGGAATTTTTGCAGGTCACATGCAAAGCCGTGTGTGTGCATGCATGCATGCGTGTGTGTCTTTAGGCAGCATACCAATAATTAGAATAACCCTGCAAAGTCATGGCTTTGCTTCAGGAGAACTCATTGCAAGAAGTGAAACATGCCTCCATTTTCAGGTATGTTTTCTGATTTTGACCTAAGAGAGCCAGACATCCTGGCAGCTGGCAGAATGTGTGTTTTAAAACATGATTATTTTGAAAATGCTTATTCCTATGGCTTTATTTATTTTCTCTTTACAGGGTCTTTGTAAACAGAAGTTTAGCTATGGAAAAGATAAAGTGCTTTGGTTTTGATATGGATTATACACTTGCTGGTGAGTATCATCTTAATTTTTTTTGTCATTGACTTAGTTTGGAATATTGCCTCTTGTTGAGCAAAAACCAGTTACTGGTTGGGCTACTCCAGTTAGCAGGTCCTTCTATTAGCAAATATCGTTCACTATTCTTGGCACTTTCATTTTAGGTGTTTCCCTTAAATTTGTTATCTGAAGCTGTATTTGGTCACAAGCCATGTTGCTGTAGTAGTTTCAAGTGATTATGGGTGTCAAGGAAACCAAAGCTTAATAAGTCCAATTGCTTCCTTAGATTCCACTGTATTTTGATATAGTTTTGCAAGCTTGGCTTTGAGTAACGAGTTGATTTCTTATACCCTTGGTGCATATGGTGGGCTACACCTTCAGCCAGCAGGTTCTCCTGTATCCTGGGAGGGTAATTGTTGAACACGTTTTCCTCTTTCCCACTCCTTGTTTGGCCACATCAGTGACTCATTTTGAGAAGAAGCAAGGCAGGGGGAGTGTCTTGTGTCAGCTGAGCAAGTTAATTTAGGCTTTGAGAGGTTACGTAAGACTTTTTAGTTTCATAAAATTTTTTGCATGACTTCTCCATCTTTCAAATACTCAAAAGGTAAATTCTCTGAGACTTTTGATGAAAGAGGGGTAAAATTACCGTTTGCTGCATAATCAAACTTGCATGATGTTATGCATTTTAAGGAAGAAAGAGATAAAAAACCCACTTCCACTTTCCTAGGTTATAGTATCACACAGGCCTTAACTGAAGATGTCACATACAATCCTGCCTTCTTTCTCATTACCACTTCAAAGGTTCTGGATAAAAAGTTCCTATCACCCACCCTTGATATTTCAATTTAGAATTGTGAATATAAACTGAGAAAATATGAGGTAGAGTGTCAGGGTCACCTAATACTAGGTTAATGCAGCACGTCAGCTATGGTCATCTAGTTACTGTGTCTACTGAGAAGGAATGAGAGATGAGTAACATGGCATGGGACCGTGTGCGGGTCACAGGAGCTGGGGTCAGTGGCTAAGCAAAGGGCAGGAAGGTTTCCATGTGCTCATGGTTCAACACAATGCTGCAAGGAGCAGTTTTGGAGGCTGTGGCAGGTAATTGTAGTTTATATGTAAATCAGAGCAGTTAATATGTAGATCACTTGCTTTTGTTCTTTTAAGCAGTTATCCTGAAGTTTTAAGCAGTTATCATGAAGTGTTGTAAATCTGTGCTGGATCTGACTGCAGGCGCATGCTTTTGGTGTTTGTGTTTCCCAGCTGTGACAGCCTTCTGGCAGTGCCCTTAAAGAGGGCAAAACAGTTGTTCAAGAACAAATGCTTAAACAAAAAAAGTTGCGAGTTTCAATTCCATAATGGAAAAACAACTTCTGTGCCTTTTGCAAACTGGCAGCATTTCCCAAGGACTCGGGTGATGCCAGTGGGGCTGGTGTGGAGCATGAAGCGTGTTGCTAACTTTCATCCTGACAGAAGGAGAGCTTCCGCACTATCCTCACTTCTCTGACTGCTCATTTTACTCAAGTGTTGCTTGTTCCTGTAAACACAGAGCAAATGTGTTGTTATCCACAAAATTAGGCTTGGTTTGATGAGAGGAAAAAATGTGAATGTTTCAAGCATCCTAAAACAGTACCCAGGGACATGGAAACCTGGGGCTTCCATGTCTGGAAGATTACAGTGCTACAGTTAAGCAGGCAAACTCGGTGCATTCAGGGGAGTTGAGTGACAGGGTATGGTTCAGAAAAAGAAATGGGACGTGGTCCAAGCAGAAGACTGGAAACCTGGTCTGCACTGGAGTGAGCTGCTGTCCTATGGTTTATTGCGTGGTACAACGGAGATAATGGTTGCAGATAATTTTACAAGGCGTTGTGAAAATGTAATTAGGTTGGAAAGCCTCTTGCAAATGAAAAGCATTATGCCTGGTAAGTACCGTTTCCCTTTTCTTCACACAACTGGGAAATTAACATACAGGATTACCTGTTTGTCTCCTTATGTCTGAAGGTCATCCTTTCTTCTCCATGTGGGCTTTTGTTATCTGACCATTATTTGCTATATATAACCGTTGCACACAAGAAAAATTACTTATTCATTGCAGGGGCTTTAAAGAGTGTAGCGTTAGAATATGAGTATGATTATAATTAATTAATTGGAAATTATAATGAAGAAGTGGGGCAAGTGAAGTATTACATTAGTATGTTATAATGCGTTTGTTAGACCCTGTTGTGTTTTCTGCCAGGGCATGTTATTCCTTACACACTCTTTCACATGGATGAGCTACTGTCTAGATTAAAAAATAAAAAAACAATATAAAAAGCTAGTTCATCTGTAATTTAACATCTGGAAATGGTATCTGCACACCATATGCATGCTGAGCAGAAGCCTTTTGGAGACCATTCAAGGTATGTAACTAGACCAAAGAAGAACGGAAGCATCTCCAGTGTCATCAGCTCCTCATCTAGTTTTCTGCATTTATACTTTCAGATATTGCTAAGTCACTTTTCTGTAAAGTTGTTTAAAAATATTCCAAGCAAAATCTTCGTATTCAATGACTGAAGGCAGTCAGAGCCATTGACCTGCCAAAAAGTGTACGCCATGCCATGCCCTTTCCCTGCTATGTTGTGAACTTTCACATCAGAAATACATGGTCACATTCATCCCATAGCTGACACTCATGTACTTTGACATCTCAGAAGAACAATGATTATTGTGGAACACTTTGAATTACCTGTCTTGTGAAGAGGAGGCTGTGGTGTCAGTAAAAGAAAATACATTGTCACTCCTCTCTTCTGCCCAGACCAGTGGTCACTGGTAGCACCAGAAGTCTTGTTTAGGAGGTGGTTCTGTACCAGAGAAGTCAGAATCACGTGACTTATTTTGAACTTTAGAAGGTTGAGACAGTTTTGTTTTTGCACTTTATGAGTTTGAGGCCACAAACCTTACAATAACAGTGTTTTCTGTCTAGAAGAATCTAATTTTGGTAGGGACATGGCATTTCCATTTTGAAGTGTGTTGTAATGCTACTATACATATGCTGCAGCGATCCTGTGTGCTACTACTAGCCTGACTGAGAATGTCAGCTTGCCAACTGACAGCAGTTTTAGTATCGTCATGTTACATTGCACATAAAACATTATTTCATGCATTGTTTTATAGGGTAGTATTTCTTAGCCTTATTAATTTAAAGGACCACTTAACTCAGAATTGGAAAAAATCAAGAATGCCTGATATAGCATTGCCACAGTGATTTTGTTTGCTTTCAAGTCAAAATTAGGTTAAACTTTGAATTCTTATTAATAACTTCTATGTTCTCTCATTGAGTTTGTGTCTTTCCTTGCATAGGGTTGAGAAATGCTGTTAATGGGTGTGTTGGGCAAACAAAGTCTTTTTGTCTTGAAGAAGAGCCTGAAGGTTTTAGCCTTCTCTTCTGAGATATTCTGGACATTAAATTACTGAATTTGTAGCCACTGTGATTACAGCTAGAATTAATTTGACTGCTGGGAGCTCAAAGTAAAATGAAAGCAAATTGAAATAACTCTCTCAGGTTTTAGATTCCTTATTTCCACATCAAGGATTGCTGTTGCATCCTCATGGAGTGAGTAAGATCTCCTATGTGTATGGAAACTCCCAAGTCTCCCTAGGTTTATCTGTTGGACACACTAATACTAGAGGTTCACGAATCTGTGTTGTATATGAAGCTAACTGTCCCCTTCCTATCCAATCCATTTGGTTTGCTTGTGTTAGTGAATCACATTTAGTACATAAAAGAATGTTTCTTTTAAGCCAGGCATTATTGGGAGGAAAGGTGAAGGAGCAGGAAGAACAGCAGGGTTTGAGTGTGGTTTGTGTGCATAGTTAAATAGTTGCTGCTTAAAATCTTGGAGGGCTTGACGCAAGCAAGACTCATCAGCTATTTCAGCCCTTGCTGTTAGTGGAGGTTCAGACAAGTTTTTGTGATGTTACGCAGCCGTCACCCCAGCAGCCTTTTGTTCTCTGCCACTGACCTTGCTGCCTGCCAGCCAGGGAGTGAGGCCAGTGCTGATTCCCTAGGTCTCCCTTGCTCCTTGGAAAGCGACAGCGTTACACCAGGATCTGCAAACACCCATGAAGGGCTATGTTTGCTGTCAGGGCAGAACTGAGAATTTTTTAAAAAATCCTGTTTATATCCTTAAGTTAGAGAGATTTGAAGGTCCTTTTGTAGTGCATTTTTGTTTGCTAGATAGTAGTCTCTTATATTATCTGAATGATTCATCTCTGCTTATTCATCATAACTGGCTAGAAGACCAGTGGTCAGTAACAATTCTGGCCTGCCTTCCTGTTTTACTACTACTGTCAAAACTGTTCGTGCTTTGGTAAAGGACAATGTTGCATGTAATCCAAAAGATTAACACCATTGTGTGTTTACTGCAAACTGCAGGAAGAAAGATAAAGGTATGTCAGTAGAGAGTCTTTACTGCAGCGCTCACCTGAGACTAGGAGTTGGCGAGGCGCATTGGGAACGCAGCAGAGAGAGATTGGTTTCACACAGCATTTTATTTGGCTGCTTCCTTCGCAGTGTGAGCTACACTTGTAATTAGTAGGTCTGGGTCCAAGTAGTGCAGGAGGCCTTGGCACTACTGAGTCTTAAATGGGACAGGTTGTACACTGAGGTGACGGATAAATGTCCCTTGACAGGAGCAGGGCTAAAGCAGTGGGGTTCTCAAACTGGCTGTAATTTCACACCGGGCCATTAGCAGATGGAGAGGGAATTAGTAAGAAAGAATTACAAACTCAATTGTGCTTGGAAAGATTCCTCTGTGACTACCCTTCTCCAAAAGTTATGGCCTTGCTGAAAGTTTTATCTTCTATCTCTGAGGTAGATAAGGTGTAATATCAGTAGGCAGGATGCTTTCATCTGGAATGCTTTTCCTGTACTTAAATCACTGCTGCTTACACAGTCTCCAGAAATCAATAATAAAATTATCATTTGCTGCTGAAAATTGTTTCAATAAAAGAGAAGGGGAAATGAGGCTTGAAAAATACTGGTTTTGTTGTGTGCAAATATGATTAATGCAACTTAATCTGATTGGAATATAGCTTGTGTCCTGGAAACAATGCCAACTTAATGCCAAGATTTGGTGCACTGCAAAGATTTTATTGCAAAATTGCTTATGCTTTCAGCTGTAACATTGCCCTTCTCATTCACATGGGAAAAGACATGGGAAAGAAAGCTTCAGTCTTTCCCAACTTACTCTGAAGTGCAACATGCATAAACAGGTTTTGCCCCTTCCTCAAGTAAGCATTTGTGTCTAAGCCGTCCTTGCAGTTCGGAGGAGAGGGAAATTTTTCACACCCACATCTTATTTGTGAAGTGTTTTTCTTTACCTCTTGACTCTGGAAAATATACACTCAGTCAAAATGTAGAATTGGCTCGTTGTTGCGTGTGATCTGGGAGAAAAGGTAGCAGCAGAATTGAGAACTGGTTCGTCAGTCGATCTAGTATTTTTACTGTAGCTGAGTTGTATCAGTTTTCTGTGTTTCAGTTTCCACAACTGAGAACTGGGACTCATGAATTTGTACCTTGTATCAAAAATTTCTGGATTGCACAGCTGAAAAACAAACGTGGGAGTTTTGTACATGAAGGATTGTACGGAATACTTAAAAAAAGCTACTGAGCTTGTAATGTAAGCAACTACAAAGAAGTATTTGTTCTGTTCAGATACTGTTATAGTCTGTTTATTGGTACTGGACTCCGATACAAATGTTCTAACAAGGCTCTCCTGCTTAGGTTAAAGGTTTGTCTTTAGTTTCACCATGATGTAAGAACTACAGGCTTTGAGGCTCCCTTGGGGAGATACTGAGCAGTTTTGCTTCTTTCCCAGTCCTCTGGATAATACAAGTCCTTGTGTCATACAGAAATAGTATGGTGGCTAGAGGCAGGAACTGGTAGATGTGACAACAGTAGCCT
The DNA here is from genome assembly GCF_949628215.1 of Phalacrocorax aristotelis. Taxonomy (NCBI): domain Eukaryota; kingdom Metazoa; phylum Chordata; class Aves; order Suliformes; family Phalacrocoracidae; genus Phalacrocorax; species Phalacrocorax aristotelis. The sequence continues at coordinate 9,084,423 of NC_134287.1, read as the reverse complement.
TCAAACTGTCCTAGCAAAAAAATGAGAGATGCCTTGACTATTGCACATCTGCTGCCTGTGTTGTCACATTTGCACGTTTCCAGTTTAACAGGTGCAGATTTCAGAGGCTGGTTTAGCCATTTAGTGTTTTAAAGCTAAAGACAGATGGAGAAGCTAAATTGTTCGTAGTGTGCTTTGAGCTGGATGGTTTTTTCAGATACCAGTGCAGTGCCCAAGTGGCTATTGTCCCTGCTGTCTTTGTGTTGTTGCTCTTTGGAGTTTGACCATTTAAAGCTATGTAATGAGCAAACTGAGGTCTGGAGCTGTGGGATCTCACATGCTGGCATTGGGAAGGAGGAGTGGAGAAAGCATGTGTTGCTTGCTCCATCCCAGTAAATCACCAACTGACAAACTGCTAATCCACTGTCTGTGGATTCTTGAAGAATCAGAGCATTAAGACAGAAGCTGCTGAAAGAACAAGTCTTCACAGTGTAAGGGAAGTTTCAAAAGCTGCTGTATTCTGTTTTCTTCCTCTTAAAAACATGACAATAACACCAAGCTGGGTCAGCAGGCTGTTAGTAATACCATTGGCCAGTTTTGTCTTTGCCAGGCAGATGGAAATATGGAGGTATTTTTCAGTCTAATAGACCCCCTTATCTAGCAATCTTAATACCACAACAGAAGTACTATTAAGTTGCAAATACCCTTGTGATGACACCAACAGCTTACTCTGTAGGAGGAACCAAAGCTGAGAGTACAGAAGGCTTTAACTCTGAGATCACATATGTGCTATTGCTTTGTGAATGCCTTATTTTTAGCACACTACAGAAAAACTTACGTATGTAGCTTATTGACAGCATGAGCACTTGTGCTACATATAAGCCCAGGTGCCCACTGTTAAACAAATGTATAGCTTTTGAGGCTCACTCTCTTAAGTGAATATGGAGAGAAATAAGAAGCCGGGTCTGTTTGGACACTGATACACCCGAATAATGCCTTAGATATAGTATATAAATGGCTACTATACCTTTAAGTAATTTTCTTTTTATTTCTGGATGCTAGCAAATTCTGTTTGAACACAAAGCCCATGCAACTATTTCTTCCCTGTTCAGAAGTCTTCATTGAAGAACTAAGCCCATATTTTGGCACAGTAGTTTGTTTCCATGGAAATGCAGGGATATTTCCAGTATGGGATTATGACTCCCAGTGGGCTGTATCTGAGAGAGGTAAATTGTGAAGGCCACTTGTTAAGCACAAAAGAAGATCCTCTTGTGTCAGGGAAACCACAAAAAATTCCCATAAAAGAACAGGTGACCGTGTAGTCATCTCTAAAATATTATTCCAGTGCAAAGGAATGTTATGCCAACTATTAAAATAGACAAACTGAATTTCCTTGAAATGGAGAGGCTGTCTGAACTGCTTCTCCCAACATGCAGAATGTGACCTCAGTGCCGTTATTACCTCAAGCCATGCATTTTTATTGAGCAGAAGAAATCTTTCCAACACTAAGCTCTGTTTTGCCAGCCTCTGAGGCATATCCAAACAGCCCAAGTCTTTGTTACATCGAAGGCAAATAAAGTGCAGCAGCGGAAAGCTAAAAATATCTGGTATTTACCAATGAGAGCTCTAATAAGCCTGCTTTGGGAAGAGTTGAAGCTGATGATACTTGACAACACTTCTGTTTTTAAAACAAGTAGAAATGTAGCACTAAAAACAACCTGAAGTGTAGACCCAGCAATTCAGAGCCAATAATGTACAATGCTGTGTCGATCCTTGAAGCAACAACAAATCCTGTCTTTACAGATCCGTTTAGAATGCAGAGTGGGAGAATAGGAGCTGATACGACTCCAGGTTAGAGGTTTTATTGCTGAAAGCTGTGCTGTGCACTTGGGGATGTTTGCAGAAGTGTTAGAGGTAAGGAATTTTCCATAGCTCTCAGGCTGCAGAGTGGGTGCATAGCTGCTTCATGGGCACTGCTGCAGTTGGCGACAGCAGAACCTTTGTGCTTCTCGATAGGTGTCTGCTGGTTTCCATCCAGAACCCTGTATTTGGCATTGTCAGAAAAGGGTGCTGGGGAGCCACTGAAGCTCAGATCCAAAAGATTCAACACCCTGATGATTACTGACTCTTGCCTTGCTTCCTGTTATCAGATTTACTGTCGAAAACATCTGTGGCTGCAAGAGGCTTAGTGCAAGATCTGGCTGTTCATGCATGGCAGAGCAGCTTGTGTGTTAAGCATACGAAAGTATACTGGGACGCACCTGGAGGTTTTGTCAAGGGCTTGTTTGCTGATCACTACAAATACATAATTTCTAGTGAAATAGAAAAGGTACATTAAATATTGAAGTATGGTCAGAGCTCAGATTTGTCTTACTGCACAGAACACTTCTGTGTTTGAAAACGTTTCTTTGGGAAATGAAAATAATTATCAACGTGGCAGCAGTTTCTTCTCATTTCAGATTGAAAAAAAAAAAGTGAATTGAAAGAAACAAAATGTACTGTTGCTACCCATTTTGTTTGTTTGGTACTATGAAAACTCAATTTAAATATAGGCTGAAATATTGCAATTCTGCTTTGCATAATACAGTGCATTTTTATTTATGGTCTAGTGGTTAAAATCAAAACCCAAGAGTTGAGAGGCCTGGGGTCTGTTCCTTGCTGTTTTTTCAACTTGTTTTGACCGTAGACAAATCCTTTATGGTCAGAGTTCAACCGAGTCCATAAACAAATGGCAAGTCAGTGACTCACCACGTTCTTAATTGAAAACGTATGAGTTGTCCCATGGGTTTCATTTGGGATTTCTTGCGGTTACAATTAAGCACGTTTACCACTGTGTCAGTTTGTTTACAGGCACTGAGCTCCCAGGTCAGCTCAGCACAAACGTGCACGACTCCATTGCCCTGCACGCAGGGAAGCACATAGCAGGCATGTGTTTATGCGGGCAGAGATTAACCGAAACCAGTGCTGCGTGCAACCAGGGCTTTAAACAGGAGTGTCTGTTTTTCCCCTTGTGTCCGTCGAGGACGCTGTGAAGTGAAATGTCTGCAGAAGTTGAGGTAACATTTAATGGGTCTTTGGAAAGAGAAATGCAAGGCAAGGGAGCTAGAGGCTTGTGCTACCCCTGGTCCTGGGATTGCCAAGCCAGCTGAGCGTGTTTGTGTGAAGACTCCTGCAGTACAGGTACCACTGCAGGGTTTCCAGTTCTCGTGGAAAAGAAAATCCTCTGCCACATTTCCAGTACACAATGGCAGCACCCTGCCAGGGTGTGCAAGCCAGGAGTGAGTCTGGGCTCCCGTCAGAGCTGAGCAATCTGACTCCGCTGTCAAAACCGAAGGGAAGCTAACACCCAGGTGCGAAACTTAAATATGACATTTCAGATGCCTTCCTGTGTAAGTAATGAATTATTTTAACACAGAGAGCAGTGTAGCTTGAAACGTTACTGTTTCCCTTTCGTTATGTTTCAGTGACAGTGCCTGACAACACCTCCCCTGGTTAGAAAAGACCCCGTAACAGAAGCTGAAGTCATTAGTATTCTAGAGCATAAGTCCTCTTCTTTTCTTATTGTATATGAAGACTGGCAGTGCTCTGTAACAGGTTACAAAAATAATAGATACCCTGAAAGGAGGGTCAGTATATAGAAGCCAGATAGCATTCTTCAATACCTAGTTACTTCTGGGGATCCTCAGACCACTGGCCCTACAACCAAGACAAGCTTTTCTCAGACTATGGCAGTATGGGAAATGTCTGCCCAACACATACTAGTATGTTTAATTGGTATTGTTGCTTCAGTGGGGTTTATTTTTTAATTAAGTCCAGTGTCCCAGACACCTCTGGGACTGGTCGCTCACTGTTACCTCTGGATTCTCAGCTGGAGTTGCAGGTCGGGTGGTCAGAAGTGCCAGGGAATGAGTATGTGGTGCTTGCGTGAAATAGTCAGCAGTCTGGTTGGTCATGGAGGGGGGACTGTCACAGGCGTCCTGGCGGTAGCTGGCACTAAGTGCCCGGCTTTGGGGCTACGTGCAGAGGAGATGTTGACAGAATGGAGAGCTCTGGGGATGGATCTATCCTATTTTGGGACACTAGTCTAGGATATCATTTGATAGACATTGTTGAGGCAGATGCTTGTTCTGTTATAGGGGATAAGGTTGTAAAAGGGGATCTTGGTCCTCAAGGCTTTAACTAAGCACTTTTTGTCAGCACAACAGTAATATAAATGTATTCCTAATACATACTCGTATTATTTATTTCTGGTGCAATTCATAATATGGATCAACACTTAAAATGAGCAGCACTTTGATCCTGCTCTTTAAGTCAGGTTTGTGTAATTTAAGAAATGTCTTTGCACAAGCTTAATTATGCATGTTGTCCCTGAGATGTATATAAATCTGGATACTAGCTACCCACCTGACCATGTGTGTCCCTAACTGCCTGATTTGCATGCCTTCCTGGGGAATAAGCATCCACTAAAATAACCTGTTTCTAGTTATTTTACTTTCTTCAGGACTTAACACAAAGTAACTGGGCTGCATTTCCTGAGCAAGAGAAAAGGCTAAACCACTTGCATTAGCTGTCTACCTTTTGGCTTATCTGTCTTTGCGTGACCTCTGGAGTACCCAGATAGCAGGTAAAATTTCTGAAGATCGAATATTTGTTAAAGCTTTTTGCAAGACTTTGGAGGAGGTCATCACCTCTAGTTTGAGAAATACTGATCTTATCTGAACACCTGAAAGTCAAAAGCCACTTAGTTTCATCTGCCAACCAAAATAGTGTGCGTAGACTAAGGTGTTTTAATTCCCAAGAGACTCTCAGTGCCCAGGGCCAAGGATGGGGAAGCCCACAGCGTGGACAGTGCTCTCAGCACCTGCGTGGAGGAGGAGTCAAACCAGTATGCGCCCAAAGGCTCAGAGCAAGTGATGTACCAGCTGCAGAAAGCAGCTGCTCCTGTGAAGTCCCCTGCCAGTGCAGGGGTGTTTCTGGATACAAAACAAGCACCTTTCCCTGGGCTGCTTTTGGCTTCCAGCTGGGAGGGAAGGCAGGTGAGGAGTTGGCTGATGGAAGATATGAAACTCCTTCAGGAGATGGTAGAACGTCATAGGAGCGCACACTGGCGAAAGTGTGACAGATGGGGAAGAAACAGTCGGGGATAAATGAGACTTCAGGACATCATTTAGTAGTCCTTGCCCTGCCTCTCTCCACAGGGGAGCTGCTCACTCTGCAGCTTGTTGTTATTGCAGCAACCTCCTGAGCTCATCTTTCCCTTCCTAAACCAGGGTGCTGGCAATAAGGAGCTGCTTCCTCAAAGCTGCCTCAGTGGTGTGGGAGATCAGTGTGTTGTCACTGTTCTCAATTCAGGGCTTTTACCAGCACTAAATCCATAGTGGCTGGAAATAAAATGGCTAGACAGGACTGGCTTGCAGCAGGTGTGTGGTTCAGGACAGCAAATACATTTCACAAAAGTGACATGGGTGAAGCAGTGCAAAAAGGGGTGATTATTGTAACTTTAGCTCCTGCTTCTCTCCTGTGACCCATGACTAACTTGTAAGAAGCATCAACAAACCGTGGAAGAAACCATGTTACATCTTCAATGGAAAGCTGCCCTGCCTGAATTTTAAATCTTTGTGTGCGTGGAGGAGGAACAAGGAAAGAAATGGGCAGCCCTTGAAGGGCTGTCTCCTTCCCACAGCTTAAACAGAGCCATCACATGCAGTACAGCCTTCCCCAGCTATTCATTTTGAAACAAAACAGGCTTTAAACACTTATTTTCAGAGAAGCCTTCCAGGAGGCCTGCATACTTCTGTGGGTCCTTTTTGCAACATAGTTCCAAGTCATTCAGCTTTGTATTTAGTGCAATTTGGATCTCAAAGTTACTCCTGATTGCTCTGTGCATACCTGTAAGTTGCAGAATAGGTCTGGTCGTCTTACTGTGTGTGTTTGCAAACCAGTGCACTGCAATACAGTGCAGCACTATGTGCAGGTCTGGTACCAGTTTATCCTGCGATGCTTTGCACATAAAAGCCCAAGCGTAAGCATGTTAAAGCATACAATTGAATTTAGACGTGCTATGTCAGACTGACCTGGTGTGTGAGGCTCTCGCTGGGAGCGCCTTCAGATGTAGGGCAAAATTCTCTTCTCAGGTTCCCAGAGTAGCTCCTGACTCAGTCTCCCAAGTCTCCTGTGCTGATTCATGCAGGTGTTTTCTGGTGTGAAAGGAAGTGAGTGCCCTGAAAGGAGGAATCTGTCACCAACTGAGGAACGGACAATAATGGCAAAGCCCCAAAAAGAACACGAGACCCTTTCTTGAACCAGTTGCTCTGAGTCTGAGAGAAACTCAAAGGGCTTGTGTCACTTGGGCAATGTGCTTGTAGCCTCTTCCTCCTAATTATCACTGAGCTGATGATCTAAGACTGCTTTGTGGGTATGAGGACAGAATTTTGCCTGCAGGATGCACGATTACCAACTGTGCCTCTTCTATAAATCAGTTGTAAGTGTATTTGGAATAGGTGCCAGGCTGGCTTCAGAGCGTGCTAGAGGACAGAGCTCCAGCAGATACAGTCCCACATGGTACAGAGCTGTTGCAGTTTTAAAATCAGTCTGATTTTTTTCTTTAACAGGGGAGCCCAGTGTAACTCCGTCAAGACTGGAGTGACACTCTGAATCTGCATCTGCCTCATGTGAGTTAAAATCCTGGCAGCAGCATTTTGCATAAGCTGGAGCCTCTGTAGAGATCTTTTTTTTTTTTTCCCCTTTTCAGGAAGGCTATAGAGTTGTTACTGTATGTGTCTTGGTAGCAAAGGTAAAAACCACACAAATGCATGAGAATTGCATACCTTACTGCACAACCCCTGCTCATTCCAGATCGGCTTCCCTCCTGGCACGTACTGTGCAGGGGATGCCCGCGCTCATCACAGACCTGAAGGCTTGCAATGTTCACTCCTGGGGTACTGCTTTTTACCTTTCAATAGTATAATGTTAGGCCAAGTGATGGTATTAAGGGGAGGCTGAAATGCTGTCAACTGGCTTCTGGGTTTTTTTAAACCTTTGGTTGTTTTCTTTCCACCCTGGTTGCATAATCTACAAGCCCTGGGGGCTGATTGCCCTGTACCACCAAAGCATTGCCTGTGTTGGAACACGGACTGTTAAAATAATGTGGTCCCCTGGAGCAGGGGACTTGGCATGGTGGCAGAGGCATGGCCATCAAGTTGTAAGAAAGAGAAAAAGAAATCAGAGTAAGTTGTAACATGTGCTTTGGTTTCACTGTTGTTCCGTGTGCGTTCAGCAACGACGCTCTGAAAGTGGGTTCATGGCTCTGCCTCTTCACCTGTCACAGAGTTGCAGATGCTTGAAGACTGGGCCCCTCTCAGCTGGGTGAAAGAGCTGAACGCAGGAGACACTGCACGGCAAAGAGCTGCATTCATGGCATTGCTGTGGCACACGAATTATCTCCAGTTGTGGTCTCAGCAACCAGGTCTGAGGGAGGGGAATGTTCCAGGAAAGTTTAAAACTATTTTTTCATTATGCAGCTGCAGAAAAGAATATTGACCTGTCCTCTCTACTCTTTTTCCTCATGGTTGCCTGAAGTAAACAAGATACGAGGGAGAGTGACCAGCCCTGCGTACAGTATTGAAATACATTTTTTCATCTAGTAATGCATGTAACTGGGGCATCTTCCTCGAATGTGCTGCCATAGTTGCAGCAGTGTTAGTCTGTTCATACTTGATCTGAGGGAGGTGGATTGTTTGTTTGCCTGGAAGCTCATGTTACTGAAACAGGCATTCACACAGCTTGCGAGAAATGTGAGTGGGTTGTGGCTCATACCGATTGATGCAGCATGTGCTGTGGTGTAGGGTGCTGCCAAGGTGGACTTGGTGAGCTCTCAGTCTGCTCCCAGCAGTGTGTCTAATAAAAGGAAAGTTTATCTTGAACAGTAAGTATGGTGGTAACTGGAGAATGTTTATTGTCCCTTTCCCATTTCCAGGAGTCCAGTTTCCCTTGTCTCTGTTTAGTTCGTATATCAAGGAGAAGGCTCTTATTTTCCAGATATTGTGAAGTGGTGGAAAAATAGGAAAGGGACCTGAGGCATGAATGAGCTAGTAGTTTAGTTTTATTCAGAGACATCAAGGAAGCAAAATCTAGAGCTTGAGAGGTAAGGGTAATAACTGTCCCCCAAAAAGGAACATTCAAATTAATCCTGTTGCGGTACTGCCTCAACGGAGACTTGGGATGATGAAGGCTGAGGTTGATACCCGTTCTTCAGTCTTTTTCCTGCTGCTGCTTCAGCTTGTTTCCTCAGAGAGTTAAAAGGAGGTCTGTAGTGATAAATCTAAGGCAGGGAGGCAGGTACAGAAAGGAAGAAGTTGAGTGAGGGCATTTTGTGAGTAGCTGGCCACATGTCCTACCACAGCCGTTCTCTGGTGGAGTGTTAACAGGATGCACAGATTGTTTAACAAAAAGCCCTACAGTTTCACTGGAAAGATTCTGCTGGAGCTGTTGATGAACCATTTCTGCTTGTCCAGAGGAGATGCCAGTGTGCTCCTTGAGATTCTTTGTGTCTGGGCAGCATTGCCATGGTTCGTGAGTTCAGAAAGAGCAGGGGTTCCTTGGAGAAATGTTTTGTTTGGGTTTGATGTTTTATGAATAAGTTGGTAACATGGTCAAATTCGCAGGAAGCTAATGAGGAGTGCAGAAGCTTCATGGACAGAGCGGGGGACTGGAGGCTGCTTCACATAACAGGGAGCTTTGCAGCACTTTCACCTTCTGAGAGTATGTGCAGGTTTACTGTTTTCCCTGGGAAGTGCCTTTACTGCCCTGCATTAGAGGAATTCCTTTTTCCAGATGATGCTCTGGCGTCACTCCCACAATGTTGTTCATCACCTAACTGCGTTTTGCTCCCTCCAACTCTAGCTCGCTCCCCAGAATTGCCTTGTCAGTCACTGCTTTTTTCATTAGCTGTAGTTTTTGATTGCTGATTCCTATCTATAGCTCAATCAACCCTTCCTTTCCTAAAGGACAGAAAAGACTACGTGCATTGAATGTCGTGTCATGTCATTGATATTTGTCATTGGTATAATAATGCTTGAAGATTTTGATAACCGTTTTATTGATTTTACTTATCTGTTTAAGAACATTACAGGTTTGCTTATTATGTTTTTAATGGTGTTAGTTTAATGGGGAAAACTAATTATTGGGATTCTGGTCCTTTTTAGATCATTAAGAGATATGGGAGCCCTCTATCACAGTTACTGTGGTCTGAGTCTTTTGACAGTCTCGATTTTTCTATAGTCCTTGCCTTCTCAGTATTTTTGTAGTATTTTATATATCTGTTTTCTCCTCTCACATTGAGCTTCCACAGTAGCTCCACAGTATATATATGGCAGTGATTACCTGGGCAGTATAGACCATATATATTATATATTATGAGGTCCACAGATGTGCTAGATCTCTCTCAGGAAAAGCAGTCTGTCCTCTAACAAGCTTATTGTGTAATTTGCACATTTTTGTATTTTACTCAGCTAAATTTGAAATATTCACGTTTGAGACAGTTGGGCCCATTGAACCCACAGTAACCCTTATTGCAGTCAAGGCTTGTATTTGATCTTGTTACATCTTAGGACCAGTTTGAGACAGCGACATGCAGCAAATGTAAACACACCATCAGAGAAACACAGTCTTTTCCGTCCGTCATGGAAACACAGTGATTTCCTTTTAAATGTGAATTTAATGATCTGATTAAGCAGTAACATTTCCAGTATGTGGGAAGGTCATTTGCAGGAAGAGGACAGGCCTGATGGTGGGAATGACTTGGATGAATAAGTCCCTTTGTTTTGCGTTGAGCTGTGTGTCACAGATGAGCTGCTCCTCTGAAATGTAAGAACAGTGAGCTTGCTTAAAAGACTAGCATTTTGATGCACAAGGGTAATAGCTAACAGATTTTTACAGTACCATATGGTATTATTAACAAACAAATCATGTGTTAACTTGACAGCTCTACCTTCAAGCTAACGTAGTCTGCAGCAAACATAAATCCCTTGAGATGAAATCTGGAGACAATACTAAGCTTAGGGATTGTATCCAGAGCAGTAACAGTAGCACAGCAGCAATGAATTTCAGGTTTTCTAACCATGAATACCTGTTCTCAAAATGTATTGGTTTCTTCATCAGCTTTGTGAAAACACAGCAAACCAAAATCCGATCCGAGCAGGTGGAACAGGGAGCGTTCATGCATCTGCCTAGCAGGACTGCAGGGAGAGGAGCTGCAGTTTGAAATACATTTTTCCTGATGCAGAGAGCTGTGATAGACTGATAGATATTTCATCTGGTGTGCTCTGCTGCTGAAACCTGAACTGCAGCTCTGCTCAGCTGCAGTCCTGGAGCATGAGCTAATTCCACCGTGGCTCCGGGCTGGGGGTCCAGAGGCAGTGAAGGGCAGGATCAAAGAAGGGAACGTGTGATGTGGAGGAGGGAGGAGGGCGAACGGGTACATTACTTCTAACTGCCTTCTTGTTTAACCCCCTAGCTGTTTTCAAATTTTCTAACTGAAATCTCATCTTGGTACAGTGTATAAATCCCCTGAATACGAATCTCTTGGATTTGACCTGACCGTAGAAAGATTAGTTTCCATTGGATACCCTCATGAGCTGCTCAATTTTGTGTATGATCCTGCATTCCCTACCAGGTAAATGACTAACAGATACCAACCCAGCCTGCTCGAGGCCTTGAATATTTGTTTTGTAAAGTTCATAGGCAACATGTGAGGCCAGGTTTTCAGAGTTGTGCCGGTGAAGCCTGTGGTTGACCACAGGTCATGGGGAAGGGAGCAGACTGCTCCAGTGCGTGGAGGGCCTTTGCGCACATGAATCCACACCAGCAGAGAGGAGAGTGTGCAAGAAAAGAGGCCTGCTGAAAACATGGTCCAAAAATAACCTTTCAAAGCAAAGACAGCAGAGACACAATTGGATCGGGAGTTAAATCAAGGTGAGAAGGAGCTGTTACTGTCCATGAGGCTGCTAGAATGTCTCAGAACATTTTCCTCTAATGATTTTAATTAGTAGTGTCCTGGTGCATAAGACATCCTGAAAATTAAGCTGACAGTAAACAAGAATAAAAGAGGGACCACTCCAGTTCACTTGTCTAAATGGATCAAACACCAAAAGCAAAGTTAATGGTGCAAAGTCACAAAATTCTTACATTTTGTCTTTTTGTAGCAGAGGTAAAAATGACATAGCTTGTTTTAAACAAGGCTTTTGATCTAACTCTGCACCTTTAAGTTGTTTCCACTTGTACCTTTGCTGGATTTTGCTTTTTTGACTCCTTTGGAGCTTCTTTACAAAAGGCTGGACCAGAAGGTCTGTTGGCTTGTTGTGCCAGTTTTCAGTCTGGCAGCCTCTGTCCTTCCCTCCTCTCATCATGTTTTACACTGAAACTGTTGCTGGGTGTGCCCGTGCCTGTAACAAGACAGTAGCCCTTTGCAAGCCTGTGATGAAGATGCCATTAAACCCACTGCCTTCATCCCAGGGAGGGGACAGTAGGGGTGTCTCTGTGGGAAGGTTGCGTTCTCCGGATGCACGCTACTAGATAAGTGAGACAGAGTTTTGCTAGAGTTGGAACCGGGAACGTCCAAAGCATTTTGTGCAATAGTTACATGCCCCATCCGGCTCTGCCTATGACAGAGCAATGAAAAGGAGGGGAGAAATTGCTTTATCACACCTTGCTCTTCCTTGCAGCCCAGCAGGGCTGTCAGGGCACCACAAACACAGATGTCACATTCGTGACCCTGTGGAAGGGGCCCACATCTTCCCTGGTACGTGCATAGCTAAGCCTCTGCCAGGTTAAAAGGTTCTGTTTTCAAGTGTGTGGAGAGCAGATCAGCTGTACCTTTCACCTGGCAATGCAGGGCTCTCGTTGCTCACCTGCAGCTGGGTGAAAGGGACAGTAGGGACACCATCTGCATAATAGCAGCAACTCTGTTCTGATGCCCCGCACCGTGTGAGCAAGCTGTTCTAGAGCTGATTTGGAAAGAACTGCTATTAAAACGGTTGCCGCTTAATACGCTCACTTCTTCATATCTTAAATCACTTTTTTAACAGAGGCCTGGTGTTTGATACCCACTATGGAAACCTGTTGAAAGTTGATGCCTATGGGAACCTCCTGGTGTGTGCACATGGCTTTAATTTCCTCAGAGGGTGAGTGCTGACTCTTGGCTGTTCTTGACTTAATATGCTCTTTTGTGTCACAGATCCTCAGGGCACCCATTGTCTAAGGAGTCGCGGGGACTCCACTAACACCAGATGCTGTATTGGTGTTCCTACAGCTTCAGGATTGACTGGGGATGGACTGAGGGTCCTAGGCAGAGCAACAGCCCAGGGTCTTTATAGACGAAAGCTCCGTGCCAGCACAGGCACATCTGTACTGTGCTGGGAATAGAAGAAAGTGTGCTGTGGGAAGGGATTGGTGGGACAATCCAGGGGCCACTCACCTGTCCTGGCACAGTTTAACATCAGCAGCTTGTCAGTTAAGACAAGGCCATTTTGTGAGGGCTGCTGGGAGCAGAGAGGACCCTTGCCCCTGAGAGGACCTGAGACTGTTAACTCCACAGCCATTGCTAAGAAAGTTCAAGGGTCTGAGCTGGCTTGGGGGAAGAACAAGCTTGCTCTACCCCTTTGTGTTTCTGACCTTTGTGGGCGAGACATTGCGTGCCATTTCCTGCAGCCTTCCCTGGCTGCTTGTGTTTCTCTTGCCCCAGAGAAGGTGCTGTAGGAAGCAGAGGGGACTGCGGTGCTACATGCCTGATGTGTCCCAGCAAAGCCCCTCGCACCCTTGCTGCAAGGGTGGGTGGATGGAAGGCAAGTGCAGGCCAGATCAGGGCCCCAAGGTGACAGACCTTGTTACTGCAAGCCTGTAAGTCCTTGCATCACGAAGCCAAAATTTAGAAAAAGCCCTTATATATGTGCTTAAGTGCCTCTTTGGGTTAGAGGTGATCTTCAGAAGCTCCAGAAATGAAGGAAAGCAGAATAATTAAATGACTTCAGTCATCGCCACCCTGCTGATTAATTGCAGAGGGCCCCAGGCAAGTCTCCCACAGCACAGCCGTGCACTCCGCGGCTAAAAGCTGCTCAGGGGAATGTAAAGCAACTCAAGGGAAGCGGGGGAAAGTTTAAGATAAGCAAACAATGAAAGTGCAGATGATTTAAGGCATCCTCATAGCCAGCAGCATGGGGCTTAAGGTCGAGTTGTGGACTCTGGACCACTCTGTTTCCCTGTGTGGGCTCTGCTCAGTTTGCTGACTCAGCAATGAGGGCTTTGTGCCGGAGCCAGCATGGTGAAGAGAATGCCGGTGGATGCAGTTTTGCTCTTGTGCCGCTAGTGCATGTGGGAAAGCTGGGTGTTGATTAAAGCACAACAGACTCTGGTTAATGGACCCCACTACAACTAGATTTTGCAGGTCAGCAATTTTATCCTCATTATTTTTTTGTAGCTTCATTCTTCTCCACTTTATCTTTTCTCAGGCCTGAAACACGGGATCAATATCCAAATAAGTTTATCCAGAGGGATGACACAGATAGGTTTTACATTCTGAACACATTATTCAATCTACCAGGTGAGTCTAATGTGAGCCAACACAGGCCTGTTTCTGTGCCTTTGAAGCCAGTAAAGCTTTGCTAATGTTGTACTCTACTTATCTGTTTGTTTGGGTTTTTTTTTACATGAACTTTCTTCTTTTGGGCACAGGGCCTAAAGATAGCTGGCTGTATGATGATATCCTTGTTTTAAAATCTTTCTTTGTTTCTTTGCAGAGACTTACCTATTGGCTTGCTTAGTGGATTTCTTTACTAACTGTGACCGGTACACTAGGTATGTATTCCCTCCAGTTTGAGGTGCTGGTGGTAGAGTAAGATAGCTATTATAGAGAGCAATACCACACAGATGGAGCTGTTCTTAACATCAGTGGGGGTCCCTCAAGTGGTTTCAGTGGGGAAAAATTCAGGCCTCTTATTCTTTTGATGTTTAGAGAATTTAGTGGTGACAAGATGATCTGTGTGTACGGCAGAGACTGGTTATGATGTTTTCCTTCGTGGGGGATATCAGTATCACTGACAGGTATTTGGGCCAGCTTCTAAGATCACACAGTTCTTACAGGGTGATTACAGGTACCGGACAGCTCATTTTTGAACCCATGTCCATTGGAGCCACGTTGAACTGGTAACTGAAAGGATAAATTTCCTCAGCCAGTTAGCACAAGTCCCTCATGTCATAATTAAGGTCTTTGTTCACTTAAAGGTGAAATGCTCAGGCACAGTGTGGTGTAAAAGGCTGTTTGTGCAGCATGAGTATTTACCTAGTTTTCAATAGGTATAAGAATAAAAAATAGCTGCTTTTTGAACTGGCAAATGTGAATGCTGCCGGGCTGCTGACTCATGTGATGCATATTGTGTGAGTGGAAGGCAAAGGTTTAATGGGATTTTACCTGGGAGCAGAACAACTGTTTATGCCAAAAATCCATCAGGTGAAGCGTCCTTTCTCAGAACAGGCGTGATGATTGCTGTCATAACAAATACAGCTCTATTTAATCCTCCTTGATTTTTTCTGATGCAAACTCTTGTGGGTCTTTCAAAGATACCTCCACAGTATCTTGTAGAGGAAATTTCTCATGTTAACTCCAACAGTTCAACACAGGAATATCCTCTCAGGAGCAAATATTACATTTGGTTGATTTCCATGGCACCCCCTTCTTCAGTGTTGGAAAGAAGGAGAAAGAGCAGCATTCTGCTTGCTTTCTCAGTACCATTCACCTTTTGTAAAATGCTGCAAACTGCACAGTCCCAGCCTTTTTCCTTCTTGTAATACTGTGGGGGAGAAATAAGAGTTGCAGTCACAGCAAGCTGTAGTACTGCTGTGGAGACACAGGCCCGTAGTTAGGAACTCGCATCCTAAAATTTTGAACAAATGTTCTTGGGTAACATGCAGATCCTGTTAAACTCTTGTTGTAGCCTTTCAAGGCTGAGCTGCAGTAAAGGAGTAAATAAGAAACCGTTGTGGTAAGATGAAAACGCAAGCTCCAAACAACCTTTTGAACTGTCTCTCTCCTTGACGTGTTTCTTACCTGCTGCAATTGGCCGCTACAGTCTCTTCTTTCTCCTCACAGCTGTGAAACAGGGTTTAAAGATGGAGACCTCTTCATGTCCTTCAGGAGTATGTTCCAGGATGTCAGAGATGCTGTTGACTGGGTTCATTATAAGGTGATGGCAAGAACTCCTTGGGACGTCTGTAGTTGTAATTGAGTTAGAGGGTCTGGTTTGTAACTCATGAGTTAAGATGTGTTATTCCACTTTTGGGCAAGAGCCTTGCTTTGCCGCCTAGTGAGCAAATAATAAATTGCAGTTGTATGTGAGTAAGTCAAGATATCAGCTGCCCTCCTAGTACTGGAACATATCTGTCTTGGCTTCCTATTCCTTCTTATTGTGCCTGTTTCTGTACTGTAATTCATGGGGTTTAAAACATGATGCCGTAGGGGTATTTGCATTTACAGTCCACAACTTTTACATTGTCCTAATTATTAAAACTGTATTTACTGTAAATTTTTTTACATTGGTACTACTTTACGTTGTCTGAAAAGCACCTGCATTAAACAGAGAAATACGCCTCTATTTAGAGAGGAGAGGCAGTTCATCTTTTTCACACATTTGTGCACAAACTTAGAATATAATTTTGTGAGCATTAACATCTGGTTAAAGACCCGATTTTCTTGTTCTTCCTCATTCAAGAGGTCTGTTGGGGTGGGATGGAGAACCATTACAGGAGAACTCTGCTCACAGTTGTACCTGTGGTGGTCCTTTTAGCCATGCAGAAGTCAGGAATCTATTTTTCTTTCCTTACGCAGTGTTGTGTGATACATGTTGGAGTTGGCCTTTGAGTTAAGCTTTATGGTCAGTGTTGGAGACAGGTCATTCACTGTCTTGTTTGGTATGGCAAATCTATTTTTTGTTTTTCTATTGTATTCCCTTCTGAAAGGGTTAAAATGCTGTTGAAGTGGATTATTTACCATGGTGAGGGAATCGATGGATCACAGAGTTTGTGATGGTCCCTGCTACTCAAAGCCTCTCATCTCTAGAGTCACTGGTTCAGATTCGCCCTGGTTTGTACTTTCACAGCATTTTGAAGTGTGAAAGTTGGCATTACTTTGATGTCTCATCATAAGTTTCCGTTACCTCACTGGGTTCTGTTGTTTCTATTTCAGGGATCACTTAAGGAAAAGACCCTTGAGAATCTGGAAAAGTACGTGGTGAAAGATGTAAGTGGGAAGCTACTTTACTTGTGCTACGTGACATTCTGTACTGAGTAAGCAGGCAAGAAATAAACATGCTGATTTGCTTTACTAAATCACAAAACAGATAACGCTGTGATTTCTATTGTAATAACCAAAGACAAAGTGGAAAGTTCGGACGCAGCCTTTATTCTGAGCCAGCGATCCACATGATTTTGTATTCACGTGCACGTTTTTTACGTAAATTATAAAAGCCAGAGGAAATGTTATCAGAGGACACAGGTGAATATGCTGGCAAGGCTCGTGTTGCTTCTTTTGGTGGTGAAAACAACTGTGTTCCCTGCCCACATTTTCGCTGCCCAAGCAGACCTCTTTTTAAAAAGCAACAGATGAGCATCTTTTCAGACAGAAGTATGCCTTAGCCGTCCAACAAAAATGTTATATGCATTTATCCATGAGGGACTGAGGGAAAGAACCTGAACGACTCACCAATGTCTGGCCTCTTGAAAGCCCAAAAATGTGCATTCAGCACATCTAATTGAGCAAGCTCCAGTGGTTCCCTTACTTTTGCCCTCTCTGCAGTGTGCGAGGCCCTTCTGGACCACTTACCATATAATTATTCTTCAGTTGATATGAGCTCTGTGGTAGACTATCACTTTAAAACAGTTAACCTGTTTGTAGTTACATGCCTGCAAAATTCTTAGGAAACTGTTCTGTGAGGTAATCAGATACTCTGGCAATGGACTGAGATTTATGATTCAATAAAAATAGCCCCAGGAATAAATTCTCCCTAATTTGAGGTTGGAATTATAATGTGCTCCCACTTGTGGCTCTTGTGAGCTCAGATTTCACCTGCCTCTGGGCCTATTTCGGGAATGGACATGGAGCTGGAGGAGCTGCTCCGTCGTGCCTGGCACAGAGCAGATCAGTGGGAGGCGGACAGGGTGCCTGGCACTGTGGTTGTCAAAGGCACCGCAGCCCTGCTGAGCCCTGCCCTCTCGCCTTCCTCCGCCGGGCTGTGTTCTGGAGGGGTGTTGCAAGGACAGACAGACAGACAGCTTTCCTGGCTCTGGCCAGTGCAAAACATGAGAGTTTGCTGGCTTGGTGGTTTGATTTGCTTTGTTTTGTCTGGTGGGATCATAATTGAGAGTGTTTTGCCCCTGAGGAATCTCTGTAGGTTTTGCGTGTGACTTGTATGTCCGTTGGCTTTCAGGGGAAGCTGCCACTGCTGCTCAGCCGCATGAATGAAGTTGGAAAGGTGTTTCTCGTCACAAACAGCGACTATAAATACACAGATGTAAGTGCTGCTTGAATTGTTGTGTTGGTATATAATGGGATAAGCAAAAGCCAGCCATTCATTTGTATGGGTTTTGGTAGGACATCTTCTGGTGGAGAATCAGGTGTTTTCTAAGCTAGGTGTAGGATCATTTAGTGGTGAATGCAGATTAGGTCTTGAGTCATCTTTCATAGTCCTGGTTCTGCTACTGACCTAGTATGGGCCTGGCTTAAGTCCTTCTGTGCTTCACTGAGTTCCTCAGCAATTAAAAGGCCAAAAGAGAAAATTATACTAATTTTAGATTTCAGCATCCTTTAAAATGCAGAACTTCCCTTTCAAGTGAGATAGTCTAAGTACAGACAGGTCACCAAAGCCATGGTCCTGGAGAGGTCTCAGAGCTAGAAAGGGCTGTCTGCTGTGCTGTAGGAATAAACATGGTTACTTCAACTCCAGGTAAATGTCAGGATATTGCAACGCTGCTAATCCAAAGATTTATATGCCATTTTAAAGCATTGGAAGATATACCTGAAGCAGTGTGCAGATTTCTGAGGCAAATGTGCTCTTTGATTATAAAAATTACTGGTTTAATTCCTGTCACTTTAAATTCCATCCATTCATTTTGTCTTCAAATCTTGTGCTGACTTTTGTGTAAATCCTGAAAATAAAATTGTGTAACCTGAAAAAGGTAAAAGCAGAAAAATATGCTTTTATAAACTACACAAATGTATGTTTTAAAACACATATTTGAATACTTTCTTTCTGTCTTTCAGAAAATTATGACTTACTTGTTTGACTTTCCACATGGACCAAAGGTATGTGATTTCTAGACTGTGGTTCCAATAGAAACTGATGTGCCTAATTATCTGTGTAGCTGGAAAGCATTTTAATCCTGCTTCATCAGCTGCGTGGGATTACTTGCTTTAATCTGGTTAAAATACACTTGCTGTTTTGTGTCTTTATTTGAATGGGATCAAAGCAAATACAATATAACAAAGAGAAAAGAGGCATCATCTGGTCTCAAACAATAATCTGTGTTAATCATAACATTATTTTAGTGATAACACATTTTAACTGTGGTATTTTGCAGCCAGGTTTCTTAGAAATCTTGCACAGTGTTTTAGATGTTGTTAAAAGAAAACCTCGATGGAAAGGAAAGAGTTTTATAAAACAGCAGAAACAGTTATGGCTGATTGTGCCTTGACTATGGTAACCCCAAATGTTTTAGTCATGCTTTTTCTGATTTTCTGAGGTCAACACTCAGCCTTGCAACTTTTGGAGAGAGGCGTCTAAGCTGAATTTATACTCTGGGAGGCTATCTCACGCTCAAAAGATGTGTTTTCACACTGTGCTCTTAAGGTAGAAGGTGGCCAATGGAGAAATTTCCAGAACATGGAAAATCACCACAACTGATAGCGCAAATGACTCCTTGCTGTCATCTTGATCTCGGAAAGAGTGGAAACATGGAGCAGAAAGGGCTCATGAATTCCCTGTGTCCTGTGGGCAGGGCTGTGCTTCAAAGACGTGCTCTGTGGAATAGGGTTGGGCATTTCCCACTCTTGGCAACTATACTAGTGTGGCACTGTAAGGCTGAGGCTGTGAAGTCACGTGTGTCTGGATCTACACAGGATGTCACCTTCAGAAACAGTGGCAGTGGTGTCATTTACAGCATCTCTTTACATGACAGCTGTGCTGTGACATGGATGTTCAGTGCAGTTCACCTGTCCCACACCATGTCCTCAGTCCTCGCTGCTAGGCTGGGTTAGGATGGGCTTGCTGCAGACGGGAGTGCTTTAGGAGATGGCCCTGGCAACCCAGCATCGTGCCGCAAGAGGCACAAGCTAGGGAATGTTGATGGACCAGCAACGTCACAAGGTTATTGCTATGGACAGTGACACTCTGGTTAAGCTCCCCGTGGTTGACTGAGCTGCATCTGATTCTGGGGTTTGCCTTTGCCTTTGCAGCCTGGGAGTGCCCATCGGCCGTGGCAGTCCTACTTCGACCTGATCCTGGTGGATGCACGAAAACCCCTTTTCTTTGGGGAGGGCACCGTGTTGCGGCAGGTGGACACGGTGAGTGGTATATGGAGGGTACCTCTATGGCTGGAAGGGCTCGTGCACCTCCTGCGTGGCATCTCTTAGTGGCAATGGCCAACACAGTGCTTAGACAGGACCTGCCCTAGAGATGGTGGGCTGGCTTCTCCTCTTAGTGATTCCCGAGCAGCCCCATCACCTGGGGCACAGCAGAGCTCGAGGCTTTGCTGGCTTCCCTAACGTACTGCAGGTGGTAATAGGAAAAGAATGTGGAAAGCCACCTCTAGGCTGCCTGGGAGTGAGAGAGAGACAGAGAATAAAGTGTCAATAGGACAGAAAAGATCCAGACCATCAGCTGTTCTGTACCAACTCATTGTCTCCTTCCTCAGGTGACTGGGAAGCTGAAGATTGGTACCTACACTGGCCCACTGCAGCATGGCATCGTGTACTCAGGAGGTGAGGCAAGAACCCTTCTTGTCCTGAGGAGTGGCTCTGACGTGCCCTCATGGCCTTCACTCACTTCAGCTGTGAGAGGGCTTGTGCCAGGCACTAGGTGATGTTTTGTTTCCCAAAACACATTGTTCTGTGCCCTCTGCAGACTGCATCAGAAACTCTCCATCACCATTGTTGCCCAATGCAGGGAAGAAACGGACCTGTTCCTCAAACACCCTTTTATTCCTTGCCAGGGAGGGTCTGGGAAATGCCACTGCAGGGGTTGTGGTGGAGGGGGATCCACAGCTGGCCCAGTACAACATTCCCAGCTGTACTTACAGTGCTGCCACCACTGTGACCATGCTTGGAGGGTCCCCTGAGCCAGGGAAGGGTAGCAGGTGGATATACAGGGCTGTCTGTGATGCCCAGGGCTTCATCATTCTCACACGGGGTGAGAGGCAGCATGGCCTCTCTGCTGCTACCACTCGTGGGGGTGTGCATGGGCAAAGCTGCCCCTGGGTGAACTCTCAGGCGGGCAGTGCCCCATGCTGTCATGGCCAAGCTGGGGTGCTACATTTCGCAGGAGAGGTTTCTGGGGTGAAAATGCACCTGCTCTGTCCTTAACCCTGGCCCTCTGAAATGAGCCACACATTTCCTTTTGGCTCCTCATTCTGAGCCATGCCATTCTTCTCTCAGGCTCTTCGGACACAGTCTGTGACCTGCTGGGGGCCAAAGGGAAGGATATCTTGTACATTGGAGACCATATCTTTGGAGACATTCTCAAATCCAAGAAGCGCCAGGGCTGGAGGACCTTCCTGGTGATCCCCGAGCTGGCACAGGAGCTGCACGTCTGGACAGACAAAAGCGGTCAGCAGCCAGGCAAATCCCAGGCCAGGCTTTGCATTTATTTGCCTGGTGCTTCACCCCTGAGATCACCAGGGGACAGCTCACCCTGGCTTGCCGCTTCTCCTTTCAGCCCTCTTTCCCTGGGTCTGGTGGCAGGAGCTGGGGCAGCTCTCTGTGGCTGGCCTTGGAGTCCCAGGCCTTCCCTGTGCTCTTTACCAGGCTGCTTGCATGTGATCAGCCAAAAGCTGACTTGGCCAGGGGAGAAGCTGCAGCTGGGTGGGGTTGAGGTGTTCCTCATCCATCACCCTGCCCCAGAAACTCCTCTCCCTCTGCCCGCATGGAGTTGCGGCTTCTCTGGTAAACAGTATCTGGCAAGACACCTGGGTTATTCTTCCTGTTACGCCTGAGCCATGACTGCTCTCTCATCTGCAGGGAGTCTCTGCTCACCAACCGCTTCCTCCTTGCTCCCACTCCCTCTGCTCCTCTGCTGCCAAAGTGCTGTGTGTTTCCCATCCTGCAGCACTACTGCTTTTCTCCCAGGTTTGCTCTTTGGTGTGTAAATAGGTCTGGGGTTATGCAAATTGCCCCAGGGCTGGTTGGAAGGGTTTCGTGAGGACTTCTGAAGGTTCAGCCTCAAAAACAAAAGGGTCAGCCAGAAACCAAGCCCAAAGCTCTCCCAGTGGCACAGAGCATGACTGAACCCTCTCCCTGCCCAGTGGCTGTGAGATGCCATGCTTCTTGATGCAGTGCCCCTCCAGCACCACACAAGGGGAGTGGGCAGGATGGTGGGTTTGCTTTCAGCCCTTTCCATTTCAACAGTTTAAACTTACCTTTTCCCCCTTTCTTTTCCGGATTTTCCAGCCCTTTTTGAAGAGCTTCAGAGTCTGGACATTTTCTTGGCTGAGCTATACAAGTGAGTGTTCAAACAGTGACAACTTTCCTGCTGCCTTTCCCAGCCTAGCGACAGCTGAGTGGCTCTGACGAAACCTCGGGGTTGGGTTAGCGGCACTGCTGCCGGAGCTTTGACTCAGGCTTGGGCTCTGCCCACAAGATCAACCTTCCCCTCCAGACCAGCCTCCCTTCCCCAAGCCCCCATCCCACAACATCTGGTTCTGAAAGGCTTTTCACACCATGTATTTACCTTCTCGCCTGTAACTAGGCATCTGGACAGTAGCAGCAATGAACGCCCTGACATCAGCTCCATCCAGAGACGCATTAAGGTACCAATCATAAAAATCCCTTTTCATCCTTTTGGATCCCACAGGGCTTGACAACCCAACCCCACTGCTCAGCCCTGAAATGCTTTGCTCTGCCTTTGGGTGGGCACGGCAGGCTTGGCAAAGCTGTTCTGTCTTTGTGGATGCAAATGGAGGAGTTTCTCAGCTCACTGGTGTCACTGGCAATCCTGAAAGGCAGCCTGGTCTGGAATAGGGTCTCCTTCCTCACGCACACAACAGCACTGACTGATGGTGCTCACTGCTGCAGAATGGGGTGCTAGCACACACAAGCTGGGAGGGGCCATAGCCTCTGGTTCAGCCAGCCGTGGGATGCCAGCCTGGGGCAGGCACTGGCCCTGAGCCCGTTGCCGCCTTCCCCTCTGATGCCACAGGATGCGAGCACAGAAAGCCTTGCTGGAGATCCTTGCAGATCTCCTGTAGTCCCCAGCCCTCAGTGCACTCCACGTCAGTGTTGTCATGGCTCCACGCTGCTGCGTGCCCAGCACAGCATCTAATCTGCCCTTTGCTTGTAGAAAGTGACCCATGACATGGACATGTGCTACGGGATGATGGGGAGCCTCTTCCGCAGCGGCTCTCGGCAGACCCTGTTTGCCAGCCAGGTGATGCGCTACGCTGATCTCTATGCAGCCTCCTTCATCAACCTCCTCTACTACCCCTTCAGCTACCTCTTCAGAGCCGCCCACGTCCTGGTGAGTTGCAGACCTCGGGGAGGTGGGCAGGGGTCCCAAAGGTGTCTGCACTTCTGTTCATTAACACTTCTACAAGCCGCAAGCACCAGGAGCAGCACCTTGGAGGGCTGGGTGGCATTTGATGCACTGTGGGCCAAAGGGTCATATTCTGGGGTTTGCTCTCCGTCTGTCTCAGGGAGATACCCTGGGACTGGGACAGCCCTTGCCATCTCCTCTCTCTCTTACACATGTAGATGCCACATGAGTCCACAGTAGAGCACACGCACGTCGACATCAATGAGAAGGAGTCGCCGATGGCCACGCGCAATCGCACCTCAGTGGATTTTAAAGATTCTGACTACAAGCGGCATCAACTGACCCGCTCCATCAGTGAGATCAAACCACCCAACCTCTTCCCCCAGGCACCTCAGGAAATCACACATTGCCACGATGAAGATGATGATGAAGAAGAGGAAGAGGAGGAAGAAGAGGAGGAAGAAGAAGAAGAATAAGTAGGAAGAAGCAAAGCATCTCTGAAGACAAACCATGATGCTAGCAGTGATCAGGAGCGGATTCCTATGTTGGGGCCCTTGGGGTGATGGGTTGGGGGGGTGTGATTCTTGCAAAGGCACATTTTGGAAGTGTCTGGAAACTTCTTGCAAATTAACACTAATTAGAAGGAGACCCTTGTTTTCAGTTTTGCAGACGGTTCAAAAAGCTGATGGATTCTGCCTGGGTGGTGCTGTCAGGTTGGACTGCCCACCTGTGCTGTCATGCTGCTCCCATTACATTTAGGGATGCTGCATGTTTCTCCCTTTCCCATGATATGTTTCATTTGGTTTTCATTTGAACGGTGTCCTGTGAACGGTTTTTGCCATTTGTTACATTCACTGTAGAGAAGGTAGGGAGGTGCTGGGCCCTGCAGGAGACAAAATGATCCAAATCCTCCTGCCCGTTGGGTTGCTGCCCTTAACCCTCTGCTTCTAGATTACAAAACCCCTGCTGCCTGTGTTAGCCAGGGTGTTGCTGTGGCTTCCAGCACTCAGTTTACCCTCTGCTTGGCGTGAGTTTCTCTGTGGAAGTGGTTCGATTCCTCTGGCTGTCATGGATGGTGGTGGGATTCCAGCTCTTGCATATCTGCAGTTGTACATGTTTTGGCTTGTAGATGCTTGTTATCCTCTCCCAGTGTTTCAAAGCGCTCTTTCATCATCAGCATGTGATGCATGATTTCCAACGCATTTCTCAAACAGCTGAGCCGCACACTGTTCTCAACTCCTGTAGTTTCAGCAGTAAATATTAACCCAGGAGCTTGAAGCTACTGCTTTAGCATTGTGTTAGTTGGTTAGTTTTCCTACTGCCTATTACTGACCTTTCTGTCTGCTCAGCTTTAAGAAAGTGAGGCATCCCAAAGCCAAACCCGGCCACCATCTGGAGTGAAAGGGCTGTTATTCCAGGGTGCTGTAAGACACGTGTGTCTGCCCTGAACTAGGAAACAGCACATGCCACAGGGCCAGCCCCGCAGTGGGAGCCAGGGAACTCCAGTACAGCTGGCAGCTGCCCCCGCCTTTGGCCTGGCACAGCACAAGCGAAACCTCATCACAGGTTGCGGTGGGCAAGGCTGTGTCCCTGGCCAAGGAGGGTGACGGCTGAAGGCTGTCATGTGGGGACTAGGGGTGCCCCATGGGGATGGGCAAATGCTCCTTGTGCCTCAAAGCCAGCCGGGGGGAGGTGCAGAGCCGGCACAGAGCTGGGCAGCAGTGCCCTGCGGTTTTCCTTCATGTCATGGGTGCAGCCTCCCTTGCTCCACCCTGTGCCGTTCACTGTGAAGGGATTACAACAAGGGCCCCCGTGTAACAAATTCGACTGTTGTTTCAGTACTATAAACTCATTTAATCTTTTTCTTTTTCCATTTTGAAGTACCTTAGAAGAAAATTAAAAAAAGAAAACCCACCAACATCTGATCGGGAAACGCTGCCGCTGCAGTGGCAGTTGTTCAAGCCAATAAATGATGATGTTTCTAAGAATTGCCTGGTGCGTTGTGGTGTGTTGCTGAGAGGATGAGGGCTGTCATCAAGGTGGCAGCGAGAGCTGGGGCTGGGCGGTGGGGGTCCCAGTGGGACAGGTGGCTGAGAAAGAGGGAAAGCATCTCCAGGAACTGGTTGCGTGAAGCATTGCTGAGCAGCGGCTGTTGCTGGAGCTGGCTTTAAGGGCGGGTCTGGTCCCGGGGGAGCAGGTGGGCAGGAAGCAGTGGGGAGGGACACAGGGGTTTTGTTACCCCAGTCAGCTTCAGCCTGGAGGCAGGGGGAGAGAGAAAAAATTCTTGCCTGGAGTCAGAGAGTGAGGAGGGACTTTCTAATGGTGGGCAGGGCAACACCCCCACCCTGCCACTACCACCAACATTGCCTTTCCAGGGCTGATTCCCACAAGCATTACCAAGGGCCGCTGCCTACCATGCATGGGCCCTGCCCAGGCTGGCAGGGGCCCCTGCTCACCGGGAGCTGCAAACCCAGATAAACAGAGGAAAAGTACCCAGGGCAGGCCAGTGCTGCTACAGCGACGGCACAGGCTGGCCTAGCCAAAGGCGTGTACCCTGCACCCGGCTGAGACGGGGCCAGCCCTGGGGACAGGACACTGCTGTGCTCAGCCCACACCTAAAAACAAAGCAGACCAGACCAGGCCCAGCCATCAGAGCGGCCTCAGAAGGATACCCAGTACCCAGGGCCCAAAGTGCCAAACAGAAATGCAACACTAAGCGCTGCAGATGGTGGCCAACAATCCACAGCTGACACGTCAGGGAGTGGTAAACGCCCCAAACCCAGCACTGGGGGTCCCTGACCCCTTGATTTTGGGGTCCAGCAAGCAGTTAATGCATGATGTCAGTGCACTCTGCTGCAGGAAGGGTTTGAGGGAGCTGTTCTTGAGCCCTTTCACTAAAGGCCATGCTGGGCTTGCTATGTTTAAACCTCATTTCTCCAAGTATAGCCACTTGCCTTTTTTTAAGCGTTAGCTCAGCAGCTGGGGAGGGTATGCAACTGCGGGAAGGGAGGTCTGGGGAGCTCGATGCATTCCTCCTTCCTAACTGGTCACCACAAATAGCTCACTCCCAGCCCAGGGCTATTTCTGACTGCAATGGGGAGAAGCCGCTTCAAGGCTGGAGCAATGGAAAGTATTTGAAGCTCAGTTGATGGTGGGAAAGCAGCAGTCAGAGCCTGCCAGCCACACAGGCACTGGTTGCTGCCTGGCCTTGTGCCACTCTGCCCAGCCTGCAATGGCTCTGCAACGGCATTGCAGTAAGACACCACCAAGAGCCAGGGTGAAGCCTCTTGCCCCGGCTGGCAGAGGGGACATGGCTACAGCCCAGCCTGCACCTGTGGCAGGTAGCTGCCTGCACCAGCTACTTCTCTGGGGAAGCCCATGGCCTGACAGCACCTGTGTCGCCAACTGACTCTGCAGTGGCCCTGGGTGGGGGGGAGCTAGGTTGAGCCACAGCAGCTGCAAGGCTCAGGCTCGCTGTTGCCCACTGGCAGCAGGCCCGCCTGCAGCAAAAGGCCAGCAGGAGCAACGTGAGCGCCTGGGGCAGGCCTCAGCCCCTGCCCTGTGCTCTCGCTGGCCTGATTTCTTCCACTTTCTCCAACACCACACACCCACCCTCACTACCCCACAGAGCCGGAGGGTGCTCACAGTGGCTGCACCAAGCAGCATCCGCCAGGGACAGGCACATGAGGCTCATGCTGCCTTTAGTGACAGCCCTGGAGCCATTTTGTGTTGAGCACTGACAGCACAGCCTTCTGCCTAGGTCACAGTAACTAGAGATGCTGCCAGCTCCTCTTGCTTACACCATGGTCTCTCTCAGCAGACAGCGGGCCCATTGCCGCTGAAGCACAAACCCAGTATCAGGGTATGCCTAACCATGATGGAGAATGCAAAGCCCTGAGCAGCAGCTATTGCAACCGCAGCCCCTGAAGCCCCACCCACCTAGCATGTACATCAACAAGGCAATTTTGTAGGTGCAGAGCCACAAGCCCACCCTGGCCCTGCACAAAGATGCTGACCTCCAGCAGAACAGCCCTGGGTCCTGCTGGGCTGTGGAACATGCGGCAGGAGGGCAGGGCTGGGGCACAGGGCTGGCCAGGCACTGACAGAACGATGCAGCAGCAGCGTGGAGGGGCGCCTGGTCTCCCAGGCCTTAATACCATGTAGGTGCAAAAGATGACCTTGCGCATGACTCAAACAGTATGTGAGAACTAGCTTTTGCTGCTGGGGAGCCCACTGCTGTTGCTGCAGCGGCGTGGGGCCCAGCCTTGCAGGGAGAGTGGCATGCAGCTTGGGTGCTGCTGGAGCCTCAAGGACGAAGCATCCCGGGTGCAGCTGCCTTCGCTTTGGGTACTGCTCCCACCCTGCTGCCACAGCGCAGCCTGGACCTGGGCAGCCAACACCCATCCCGCCTCCCTGCAGGGACCTGCCCTCTCACACCCTCCCTTCCAGGAGCCCCAGGCTCTCCTGCCCTGCTCCTCCTCAGCAGAGCCAGCCCCAAAGTCTGCCTTCACATTAATTCTACTTACACCCTGCTTGCAGCATCCCACTGTCCTCCACCTGCTGCCAGGGACAAGCACATGCAGGGGGAGCAGAAAGTCCTCACAGGACCTGCCACTGTCCCCATCCCGCTGATAGTAACACTGGGGAGCGAGGTCCAGGGGGATGAGGCCACCCTGCAGCACAGGAACTGGGACGAGGCTGCACTGGGTACAGCAAAACCCCCCCACAAGGCTTGAGCAGATGCTGCCCCACTCATTAACATAGGGTTTAGCAGCTGAAGAGCTGAGCAGGGAAGAAAGCCCTGTGCAGGGAGAGCAGCTGGGTGAAATGGCTGTGAGGAGGACTGGGGTTGAGGAATGGCAGAAGCACGAAATGGGTGCATGGAAGGGCTGTATCTTGCGCACAGGTGGGCCGTTCCTCCACAGCGTGGAGCTAGAGGTGATGCTGGGCAGGGACTAAGCACAGGCATGCTCCCCTGCTCAGAAATACATTTCTGTTACTGCAGGCTCGCACAATGCTGCTGTGAAGTCCCAATGCCAGGGGAGCAGGCAGCAGCACCTAACACAGTGGGGACAGACAGACTCACTCCACCAGTAACTCCCATCCAACAGAGCTGCTGTTGCCACCAGCCATGTCCCTCACTGGTGACCCCCAGTCATGCACCACTTGGCAGGAACACATGCTACAGCTGGACAGACAGACGGCATCTACACTTCCAGACAATCAAACATGATATATGAAGAGCAGGTTGTAAATAGGGGTTTTTATTAGTGGAAGAAAAAGGCCCTCACCCTTGACGGAACTTCAGAAAGTCTGATTGATGTTGCCACCAGCTTCCCAGATTCTGGTCACCAAAACAACTGGCACGGCCCTCCCCGGCTCGAGGACTTACAGGCCCAGACCCACCAAAGCGAAGAGCAAGACCTGGCTCTAAGGGGAACAGGATCCGGCCTCTCCATGCCTCTTGACAGCTGAAGCGGAGATTAAAGACCACTGATGTGCCAATAGTGGAGATCTGTGTCCAGGATGCCCGACATCAGCCCCACCACCCGCATGCCAAAATCTGTCCCTTGGAAATGAGGGGGAGCATGGAGGTGGGAAAAATGCATAAACTGGAATGTTCAACAGAAAAAAAATCATCATTTATCTAAAAAGAATTGAAATAAACAAAATGCTTTTAAACAAAATCACAAAATATACAAATAAATCTGGTACAAAATAAATAGGAAAGATTGGAAATCTACAACAAAATTGGAATAATTATAAAATTCATTCGTATGACAATCAGTATATGAAACGTATACACTTCATTCAGGATTTCAGTTGTGCTTATTCAGGTTTATGTACACACATGGAAATACTGTAGTCAGAATACTACAACTCTGGAAACCCGAAGTCATGTACAATATGATACAATTCGCAAAGACCATGTACGACGGCAAATAAGACGCAGGGAAGAGCCGGCTGGAGTGGCTGAGCGGGTTCAGATAGCCACGAAAACGCACTGCGGCGGGAGAGCCACCACCCTCCTGAGCGGGGGGACTGAGGCCGAGCAGCAGCAGCCGTGAGGAGGCTCGGGGCAGCCAGGAAGGACCCGACTGCGGGAGAAAGTTTTGGTGTGAGACCTCTGGCTGCTGAGCACCAGCCGCTCGCAGCTTCCAGGAATGCTCCTCAAGTATTGGGGTTTTCAGATTCAGCGTGTTTGGCATCCTCGTGCCTGCCCCATGATTCAGGTATCGAGGCTGGCTCTGCAGCTGTGCGTGCTGCAGCAGGCACATGCCAAGAGCTCCGAGGAACCTCAGCAGGGCCCAACCCCGAGCTGCTCATAAGCCACCCTTGTGCTCAGGTGAACATGGACCAACTGGGACCAGAGCACTGGTGCTGGGGTCCTGGTGGGTTTCCACTCTCCAATTTTCATGCAGGCTGTGAGGAAGGCATAGTCCCTTGAGCAGCATCTCCTACCCTTAGTGTGAGGAACGAAGACATCATGGCCGCAGCATTGCCCTGACTGCTGCACCTCCTTCTCTCGCCTTCCTGAACACTCAAGCCAAACCACAGCTAGAAGAGCAGAGGAACAACCACGGCCAATGCCAGAGCAGCAGCCACAGAAAGCCATGTTGCTGAATCCAAGCCAGCATGATGCAGAAGGACAGAGCACGTACCCTGGGTAAAAACCTGCCGGCCAAACCAGCTCAGCCCAGCCTGCTGGGACCTGAGACTTTAAAGCAGGGATGATGCTAAAAGCTGATCCAGGCCCGGCCAGTCTGTCACTTCTGTGAATGGAGGAGCTCACTGGGAGTCCCCCTCCACCCTCCCTCATTGATCTTTCGGTCAATCCAGAAGGCATGCATTCAGCATTGGCACTTCAAACTAAAGGCCTATGATCCAGGCTATTCATCTGACACCTACAAGTTTCTCACTTGAATTTGGAAAGATTTGGTACAACTGTGATACCCAAAGAATAAAAAAAACACCTCCTTTTGTAAAGCTCTGTGGTCTCCAAGCAGCTGAAATGGGATGCTAGACTGCTCCACCAAGCACTAAATGCTGAGACAAGCCCTTCCTCTCCAAAAAAATCCTGCTATGAACCAACTGCCACACTGCTACCAGGAGAAGACAACAGACATCAAATCTACCTCTGGAGCACCGGAGCCACCTGCAGCCTTCGCATGTTTCAGGCGTTTGTTTGGCTCATGACAGCTGATAAATCTCAAACCTGGCTCGATGTCAGGCAGCTTCTATTGAGAACGGCCAAACCTCTCCTTCTCAGGGGAGGATTAAACATCAAGCACTTTGTTAGACAGAAACCTGCACTGCAGGGGCAAGAGCAGACAGGGCACTGTCCTCTGCAGGATCCCAGTGATTGGCCCTGCTCAGAGGAAAACAGGGCCCGAAGGAGAAACCTCAGGAGAGCAGAAAGATGTTTTTCAGCTGGAGACAGACGACCAGCAGCTTTGAGTACCGTATTTCCAAGGTGCAGAACCGCTACACAGCCTGACCTAAGGATAACAACAAGATGTCACTTTGATTGAGTTCAGTGCTACTGATCTGTGAAACACCTCCCTCTGCCACCTGTACCGTGCCACAGGCTGGAGGCAGCTTTCCAGCACCCCCTTCCCACTCCTGCAGGTCAGGGAAGGGTGCTGGGATAACCTGGCATCCCAGGCTTTCTCCTAGGGAATTCTCTGGCCTCCCCAGGTTCAGCATCCAGCTTCTAGTAGAACAGCAAATATGCACAACCAGACTGAAAAGCTCAAACGTACCGCCTTCGACCCACAGCAACAGCATCCCCTCACCTGGACATGGCCTCAACGCCGCGGCCGTGAAACTAACCGTGGAGGAACGCAACCTAGCATGAAGCCAGGCTCCAGGACAAGAGCAAGACACCAAGTGGGATTGTCCAGGGGGCTCTGCAGGAAGCCGTGGATGTCTCCGAGTCCCCTGTGCTGCCAATGCACAGGAGTGAGGACAGTATCACCACAGAGATCACATCAACAAGAGACCTGCGACTCATGGACCAAGTATAGCAACAAAGAATGGATGAGGGTGGCTTCCCAGCCCAGCTTGTAGTATAGAGCTTGTCCTCTCTGCTGCTCAAGTCAGGATGAAGGCTGCTCCCTCCTCTTTGCCACGAAAAGATGCCTGGCTTTCAATCACATTAGTTAAGCTCGGCATTTCACTGCTGGGTCAAACCAACCCTCAGTATCCAAGGACCAGGCACTTCTTTGGGTCTATTTAGAGCCTCAGTGTAGAGCCAAGCAGTGGGGGGGGGCAGCAAGCCCAGGTCCGTATCACACCGAGCCTTTCAGCACATGCTGGTTTCTGCTTTGTGCCAGCTTCACGCATGGCAGCACACAGTATGAACGCAGGAACCCCTCAACGCTGGTCAGACACCTTTGGGATGAAGCCTCAAGTTAGCATCACGACAAGAGGTACTCTCTGCAGCATCCTTCCCCACCCCCCAGCCCATTTTCTACTGGTAATCCAGACACTGGATAACTTGACAACTGGTACACAGGTACTAGTTTTAAAACCACAGACATGTGTATTAGATATATAAAATATGGTACACCTTTCATGTGGGAATGATTTCTATAGATAGTGTATTTCAGCACAAGGAAGATGCATATTCCAGGGGGTCTTGGAGAACCCGGCTGTGTTCTCCAACATGTAGGATACTTACACAGGATGCTTGTGAGGAGACAGCGCTGCTCTTTGCCATCCACACCCCCACACCCTTCGGCTGAGCTCTGCAGAGATCACAGGAAGCACCACCACTGCCCAAGCAGCCCCTCGCACAAAGCTGCCTCTGTGGTTTTCTTTGAGCTGATTTGAGCCAGAGCCTGATGCCACCAGTGCCAAAATCACATCCTCATCTGAGCTGGGCCCTGAAGGCTGAGAGGCAGCAACAGCCGATGTCTGTGGGCCATCATGGGCACTTGCCCTGCTCCCCCTGAGCTTTCTCCAGTCTGAGGTGAGTAAGCGCAAAGGGCCATATCCTGAGACTCCTACCCTTGCCAGCTCCACCCGCACAAAAAGGCACTTAAAAGAAAAGAAGAAAAAACAAAAAAACAAAAAAATAACCCTGTGGTAAGGAAAAGGGGAGTAAGCCCAGGAGAAGAGAGGAGGAACAGAACAACGAGCACAATGTGAATGAGTGGCTGACCCCTCTTCCAGCAGGGCCCAGGAACTGCAAGCCTTGAGCAGCCAGCTCCGGCTGCCCTGCTCAGGTCTTGGCATCATCCCATCCCTGCTCAGCCCGGAGCAGGAGCCTGCGTGGGGGCAAAAAGAGTGTGAGAGGGAACTACAGACGACTAAAGGTTCAGAGCAGAAATGGAGAGCGGTGGAAGGACCTACCCCATGGAGCTTGCTCTGCTGGTGTAACTGGGTGGGGAAAGCACCTCATCCTGCCCCTCGGCCAGCCTAGGGGCCCCCGCTCCCCGGCCAGCCCAGACACCCTGCCAGCATCCCTCGTCCCTCTATGGGATACCCCATCCTGAGCTCCTCCGGGGCGCTGGCCTTCAGCTGCACAGGGATTTCAGGGGGTGAACAGGCTGGGAATAAAACAACAAGCACTTTGTAAACTCTGGAGGGTCTGAGCTTGGGGTCTACAGAGAGGCCGAGGTTGGTTTGCTAAGCCCACCCTGAGCCCCTCTCCATTCAGAACTAGCGTGCTTCGTATGATCTCCACGTCACCAGAGTCAGTCTTGTTTGGAGAAAGATTCTCATTGGAAAGCAAGGACATTCCTTCACTCTTTACAAAGATTTGGCAATACACAGAATTTAAAAAAAAAAATATCATAGGTACAACAGATTCAGGTTCATTTCATTTAAAGGAAATTCAACCAACAGGAGTGTAAAAGTTATAATTCACAGTTGTGCATTTAAGATATTAGTGTTGAAAACCTCACTTCAAAGAACTCTTGTGCAAAATTGTATTGACAGTAGAAACCATGGCTAGATGCCCTCCCAGCCTCCCCCGGCCAACAGGCCATCGTCCACCCCTCTGCCTGCACCTGGAGGCAGACGGAGGAGGGGAACAAAGGCGGCAGTAGGAGCTGACATAGGAAGATGCAGTATCCTTTCTATGAGTCAAAGCCTTGCCGAGGTCCGAGGTCAAGTCCAACGATTCCCAAAGCCACCGGCTGGTGCCCTGTGCCGCAGTGACAACCGGCAGCCCTGCCATGCATGACGGCACTGCGGCACAGCATCTGGCATCTGAGCCCACCTGAATGCAGGCGGGCAGCCAGCGAGACAGAGAAAGCAGACCTGCTCTGGCAGGGCACAGACTCAGATGCCATGGCATCTCCATTGCAGTCAGGAGAGCCAAGTCCCGGTGCTGGCAAACGCTGTCCGGAGGCTCAGAAGTGGTCCTGAGCTGGGCGCCGGGCTCCTCGCTTGTGATGGTTGGTTCCCACCACGAGGGCTGGGAATCCCTTGCATTTATTAAACAGTAAAACTGTAAATACCCTGAGAACAGGGAGACTGGATTTTTTCCCGTCCGGGGAGAGGTCCATGCTTTGCTCTTCAAGCTAAT
Organism: Phalacrocorax aristotelis; assembly: GCF_949628215.1. Lineage (NCBI taxonomy): Eukaryota > Metazoa > Chordata > Aves > Suliformes > Phalacrocoracidae > Phalacrocorax > Phalacrocorax aristotelis. The sequence continues at coordinate 9,051,123 of NC_134287.1, read as the reverse complement.
TAGTAGTAGCAGCTCCTAACCCCTCTGGGTCAGGTACATATTTTCCATATGAAACACATCTATATTCAACTATTTTTATGGAAATTATTTTACTTTCCATTATTGGATCTGTACAAATGATGAAAAACAGTCATGCAAAAAATTGCCTGCAAATTTTGGAACAGTGCAGCATGGGCAGAAGCAGGAGGTATTTGCTTTGGGATCACATGGCTTTGGTTGGAAAAAGTGGCTTCTTTTTTTTTTTGCCTTTTTTTTTTTTTTTTTAAAGGGAAACAGACACTGAAACAAATCCATAACCTGATGCAGAAGACAGATCCAGCGAGCAGCCTCGTCCCAGAGAGAGAGCTGCCTTGACTTGAGCCTTCCCTCCTTCGGCAGGTTTGACAAAATGGATACTGCATCTCAAGTTCACCACTGTGTCAAACACTTCGACAAACTTTTACATTCAGCAACACTAGATAAAAACTGGTGAGGCGAGTCCCTCGCTGAGGACAAACGCTGTAACATCTCAACATTTTGCTTTGCAAGAAAGGTGCAATATTGGCAGCTCTCTGACAACAAGCAGGGCTTAGGTCAGCCTGTGCCGATGCTGAGCTGCGTGCTCTTGGCGGTGGCAGGCTGCTGGGGATCAGAGCAAGGATGGAGACTACAGAAATGTGTTTAGATGTGACTCAAAAAAAGTTAATAAAAAGCTAAATGTGAGAGTAAGGTTTTGGGGGCCCCATTTCCTCCTCACTGGGTGCACAAGTTAGATACTGTGTGATTTCTATGCCCCCTTGTGGGGACTTCATCCTCACAGGTGGCTCCAAGGAAGAAGTGCACCCTTCCCATCAGAGAGGACAGCAAAAATTAGGACTGCTTTCTGAAGCTGAAAGAGAGAGGAGGAGAGACACACGCAGACCCAATCAGTTCTGACACCAAGTTCTCCAATTTCCTGCGGGGAGATCCTGCACCAAAATATTGCACCTTTCCAGCCACCATTTGCAAAGACAGACCATGGGAACTTGCGGTGAGTGCCTTCCCCAGCCTGTGAGCAGGGGAGATGGGGCAGGCACGCAGGCACAGAGAGCTCTGGCAGTTGTATTTGGGGCTGAGGGCTTCTTTAAGGGTCAGATTAGATTATGCAGGTGCAAAGAAAGGAAGGGAAATGCTACATAGCCAGGGGCCACGGAAGGGTCTTGAAACAGAGAAACCACAATGCCTGACTTATTAATCACTCCAGATACTGAGGGCAATGTTCACATTTCACTTGAGACAGCATTGGAAGGGGAGAGGATTGGGGGGGGCATTTTTTTTTCATTTGAGGACTTAGACTCCATCTGTGGGAGTGGGGAATGTGTGATGCGCAACTGCCATGGGGTGCCCCTTGCTTGTACCCTGTCTGCATTCAGGTTTTTGGGGTGGAGGAATTGTTTCTGCTGCCCAACACAGGGTGCCCTGCACTACTGGCAGCTGGGTGGGAGGCTCTCTGCTCTGCTGCCATGGTAATCCCTAAAACGGCTGTTAAAGGGGCAAGAGAGAAGGAAATGCACTAAATCCACTCAAAGGAAGGAATGTGGCTGGGAACAGCCTGGAAACGAACCTCTCCAAATCCCTGAAGTGCAATACACTCGCGTCCAGAAAGTTTTGTCAGTTCTTGGAGAGGAGAGGATGGTCCCGACTCCTCAGCAGAGCCCATCCTTGCACTGGCAGAGGTTTACTGTCACCTGGAGGATGTACTTTGGGCATAATTGTAGCAGCATCTTTTGTGTTAATACTAGAGATTGAAGGGGGGACGGGGACTGATGTTCTCTGTTACTTAGCAAAGACTACACATCTGCTCTGGCCAAGGTAACGATGCGCAGACTGCTACAGCACGCAAGTGCTTAATATCTTGTCATTTTGGGGTGCGCACATTACTTCACCCTGCAATTGTCAGGAACAAAAATGAAAAATTACCCAGTTACTTCACTATGGAAGATTACGTCTGGCTTTCATGTCACAAGACTGCAGTTTTGCTAATTAACTCCTTCCCCCCCACTATCATCTTCAACATATACAAAGTTTTTGGAGGTTACAAAACTAAGTGTAACAACACTTTTGCCTGTTTTACAAAGAAGCCTTCTGAAATTTGAGAGATCATTAAATACCAAAGTAACCACTCCTTCCCTGAAACTTAACTGGAAGAATGTAGTAATACTCATCCCTTGGCCCTCCAGGTGGCTGAAACCAGAGGTTCCTTGAAGCTTGCTCATTCTTAGGACACAAATAACATACAAGTACCAGTTACTAACTTCTTAATTGGGGAAACAAAAAGGACCAGAGAGGGGTGAAAAGAGGCCAAGGACATCGGAGCCAATTCACAAAACCACGACAGAGCCCATTTGAGGTTCAGGAGGGACAGAAACAATTTAAAACTCTGCAAAATACTTTTTAAAAACATGATCTCTCTTGAAAAAATAACTGGAGGAGCTTTTAAACTTCTCCATATGTGTTTAAGGAGGAAAACCCAACAAGGATCAAAAATACAGATAAAAAATAAACATGATTCTACTTTGCAAGAAGTATTTTCATTGTTCTCAAGGGTGGCTCACCATTCCCAAAGTACGCCTGGGGCTTTAGTCTCTCTTGCTCTTTGCTCCTTTCTTCCTGTTTCTTCCTCTTCGCTCCCAGAACGGACGCAAAAGTCTTTGGTCTCAGAACACTGGATGCAGCACAGTGTTGCAAGCACATACTAATGGTGTTAACACTCGGGGAGGAGGCACGAAGGAGCGAGGGCTGGTCCTGCTGAGGAGATGGGATGGGTGGGTTGTGGGGAGTCAGCTCTTAGATCGCTCCTTCACTGTGCAGACTGTGGTTGGGCTTGTTGTGAGTCACACAGTTCTGTTCATTCAGCAGGTTTGCTGTTTCGTCCGGCAAACCGTCATGCAGCTCCGTAAGAGTCAGTTCGATTTTAGTGTTTTCACTGTCCGAGGACTGAGGTGTTTTGTCCATCCGGGATGCCATCAGGGCATTTTGGTACTGCTGTCTTGAGATCTGCTCCAAGAACAGAGGAAAGGAACAAAAACAGGCAGTCACGCTTTTGTGTCTCCCATGGGACACACTGAGAAAAAGTGCCCTCCCTTTCCAGATGATCTCACTTTAACCTCCGTTTACCTGTTTCAATAAAACACCCCTGCGCTTTGCAAGCCTAGAGCATCCCAACTCAACACCACAGCATGGTGACACTTCCAGACAGGATGGAAGCACAGACCTATGCGATCACCATGCTGTTCAAAGGCCGGGATTTATTCCTATGCAGACATTTTAAAATCCAATCTCCATTTCCTTCTAACCATGCACATTTTTAGGGGCAGACCCAGAGTTCAGTGAAGACTGTCTCCCAACTTCAGTGAGCTCCTGGTGAGGCTCTTGGAGTCCCTATTGAGCCAGAAGGTCCAAGCTTTACTGCTCTTGTCTAGGCCAGCAAACACAGCAGGACCTACAGCCTTATTCTGATACATAAGGACATTTGATTCTAGAAAAGACTGGGTTCTCCATAGAGATGAGTCCAAATTAGCAGCCCATTAAGTCTTCCACTGGTCTCTGCAAGAGGTGTCTGCGCTCAGCAGAACAGTCATGCCAGGAGCTGGCCTAGAGCACAGTGTTACTGCCCATGACTCTCCAGAGGAAAGGAAGCCTATAGCCCCATATTTCTGCATATGGTGGTAGAGGGGAAAATTCCTCCTGGAGCCACAAGCAACCAGACCCATAAACTCCTCCAGGTTGGCCTTCTCAGCCAGGACAGGCAGCAGGATGCACGTGCACTGGCAGCTCCATGTGCTACAACAGCAGTGGGTAATCTCAGCAGGCAGGAAGGTGGAAGAGGTGAAACAAGACTTTTAGAAAATCTTAAGTTCCAGTAGCAATGCAAGACAGGGACTGGAAATGGAGAGAGTCAGGTGGACCAGGTCACAACTCCATAAGCAAAATCCAAACATGCACGAGCAGGTCACAACCCTCGTTTACAAGGTATTAACTGAATAAATGCCCATGTGGCAGAGTGAAAACACTAATGTTGAGTACTCTGTCCTATGTGTAAAGCAGAGTGATGCAAAAAGAGGTATGCAAGTCTGACTGCAGAGACACCAGACAGTTTAGCATTCATTAGCCTCAGTGTGAACACAGTGAGAGTTGGAAGGACTCCACATAAACCAGCAGAAGATGAGCAGCTGCTCTGTACAGCAGATCAGCCATTGAAATCTGTAGTGAGAATCACTTGCCCAGTGACAGGTATTTACTGATCTAAACCTTGAAGGCTTGAACCATCGACCAGCACACTTGCATCTGCCAAGCTCTGATTGCAAGGCTGTACTCTCCTTTTAAAATTTGGCTACAGAATAATCAATTTAGCATTCTAGTATTTCTACTCTATTTCACAATCTTAATATTAAAATAACTTAGAAGTTGAGTTCACAAACCGTTTGAATTGCATACAAAGAAACTGTGAACGTGCACTTAATTTAAGAAAAGCATCAAGGTCAACTTCTGGCCATGGGACGTCAGCTTCCCTGGACTCCCAGCTGGGCTGGAATTGCTGCCAGCATTATCTGTTCCTCAGCTCAGCTAGATTTCCTATCCCACAGGACTCGCACACATTTCAGCGTGGGATGCGCCATGCTGGGGGGCAGAGCTGTATTCATGCAGCAACTCACTGGTAGTATGAGACATGACCTAACATGTCAAGTTAAGATAAAGAGAAATGTCCAAGACTTCTCCAAGCAGAAGGAGGATGACAAGTCGGAAAGTAAGATCAAGAACCCCAAACTGAAACCAAAATCAAAAGTGAATAAAAACAACCAACAGAAAATGTCTCATCCTTTAGAAGAGGACACTGTCTGATAATGGAGGGCCTCCAAGTCAGATGGCTCCAAAGCCTTCACACAAGGGTACGTCTTTCATAACTAAAAGCAGAGAGAGGTTATTTTATAAAATCTTTCCTCGAGGGACCTGAAATCCAGAAACTTACGTGACCAAACTACTTACAAGCCTAAATGAGAGGAATGATGAAGACAAATCAACGGACAATAGATAGTGGGAAAAAGTAATTTGAAGTGATATTTAAACAGCTGCTTCCATAATCTTATTTACTCACAGAGCAATCTAGAGGCACCTCCCTTCCCCAGGCTCTCCATTCTACCAGCCAAGCCCAGCTTTCCAGCAAGGCCTTTCCAGCTTTTTTCCTACCTTGACAAACTGAATGTCTGTGAGTGCTTTCACTGAGTAGTCCGGAACATACACTTGGAGGAATGACGCGTTCAGCTGGTTGTTGCTGCTCCCTAACGTTGGTGTCACTGCATCGATGCGATCACTTCGGTTTAAAGAGTCTGAGTGATTCAAGCCGCAGGGCCGAGGTGGAGACTTGTTTTCAGCTGAGAAACGGGCAAGAGCAAGAGATTTCTTAAATCAAGTAGAAAACATTTAAAGTCACCGGGACATAATAAATCATGATGTAGCACAAAAGAAATGCAAACACTTAATCCACTCATAACTAGACATGCAGCTAAACAACAAAATTACCCTGAAAAAGAGTAACTTTTGAGTCCAGAGCTGGTAGCCGACATCACTGAGTATGCCTTAAACAAACCCGGTTTCATTTATGCTGCGATGGACATGCCCTGTGCACAGCCGGTCACACTGCTACAGGTGATGAGTGGCAACCACCAGAGAAAGGTAACTTCTGAAGGGTGCTTTTCAGGAGCTCTTGATAGTCACACCATGCTTAATAGATTTTCTTTTTTCCTCTAAATGATTTAGAATCGTAAATCCATACCAGACCTTTCATCCACAGTCAGTCCCAGCTAACCCTTACGCCCTTTTATTCCACCTGGTACCTACATGTGCCTTGTTCCCTGAGCTAGAGCAGACATTTTCAAAATCGTAAGTGCGATAGAGTTCTCAGTGGACCAGAGTGCAGTCCATGTGACAATTACTTCAACGTTTCCTCTAGTATCTCCCAGTGCTTGAAGGGGCAAAAACTCAACGAAAGAGGGCAAGCTCCATGTGGTACACGCCACCCAGCAAAACAGGGAAAACAGTCCATGCTACAGAGAGAAATCTGTGTCCAGGAAAGGAGTAAATTAGAGACATTGTTTTCTATCACTGGCCTTTAAGCGCTGCAGCATTTCACGTGAAAACCTTGCAGGTGTCCCTTGCAAGTGTGATTGGCCACAGGTTATCTCAGGTGAACATGCTTTCAGGAAGCCCTACACATTTTGCATCCCTAGCTTCCACCCACATAGTGACCCAGAAGACAGGAGGGCAGAAGTGCATCCTAAGAGAGATCCCAAGCCCTCCTGCAGGTGGGCTTCTCACTGGGTGGACACACAGTATGTACTGATCAAAGAACTGTCTTTGGGACTGGGGAATTTTTGGGTCTTAGAGCAGTTAAATTTTATTAAGCCAGCCCAAACTGATGTAAACTCTGATACTCACCATGTGACCCCCATTCTCAGCTGAAAGATCATTTTCATATCATCTTAAGATACAAAGCCTCTTTGAGCAAATCAGCAACAGTATTATTGCAAGCTTTTCAAATTATTTTTGAAGACTTTTCTATAAACAAACTTATTTCTAAGAAAAAAAAAACCCAGCTCCCTAAAATTCAACCCTACCTCTGCCACTTAATCGCTATATATATAATCACGCCTTGCTCAAATGACACAGACTGTTCTACATCTCTGCATCAAGCCTCTCCTTAACCTAACACTTCAGATGCTTCTAGATGCATGGCAGAATTGCCCTGCTTTTTACTTCTCACTCAAAATCCCTCTGATGTCTTTCTTTCAATTTTAGAGAATGGAACAGAAAAATACAGGTTCTGGCAACTTTGCAATTTTTATTCCATTTCTGCACTATGGAATTAATGCAGGTCCCTATGGCAACACCAAGTACAGGCTTAGGGGGAAGCACTTGGAGCCCTGCAAGGTCTTCCTCCATACCAGCTTGCCATCTTGAAAGCTACAGCAGGCTGCAAAACTACTGCCATGAGCCAAACCTTTATCTGCACACAGGGCTGTAATTCCCGCTGGAGAACAAGGAACTGTGAAGGCTGAGTGAATTTGCCCTGTCTTTCCCACCTGCATACGTGCTGTGTGTGACAAGAACAGCATCACTGCTGCTTGGGATAAAGGTTTCCATCGGAACAGCTTTCCAGTAGTGTGACTTGTATCTGCCCTTTCTTTTCACCAGGGGTCTTATAGTACATGACTACTAAAACTAAAGAACAGAGAGCAACATGAAAAAAGCATATATTAAAAAAAAAAAAAGGCAGGTGAAACCAAAGGACAGAACAAAAAATTATGATAACTAAAAATCTGAGGGAAAGGACATCACTTCTGGACTACACACAAGTCAGGGAGGAAGAAGAGAAGTTAATGAAGAAGGAAGGGTACAGAAAGGGCAGACAACAGAAGAATACCAGGCAGGTCCATATTTGCAGAACAGTGCCCTGCCAGCCCCCTAGCACGCCAGCCCAGATAGATCTTTTCTACCCAGGTTTTCCCATACTCCTCACCTTTCTATACTGGGGATAAAGAGCACAAACCACAAGACAAACATCAGTACAACTGTATTATGAATTTGGGGTTAAACAACAGGATCTTTTTCAGAAGGACCCAGCAGAAGGTCCGAGTTTCATCAAAACTGGTACCACATTGTCATAGTGACCAGGCTTACCATATCAGTTCCTTTCAAAGGAGATTCTTCCTGTTATTATTTTCCAATATTGATTTTTTTTTTAGTTGGGGAAAAAGCTAGGAAAATATGCTTGGCATTTAGATTGGAAACAACTTGCATGTGCAAAGTGTACGCTTATTCGTAGCAAAGAAAAGGGGGGGTGGGGGTGGGAAGAAGACCTGGCAAAACAAAAGAGCCAAGCTAAAAAAGATAATCAAAGCCACCGAGTTTAAAAGAAAGCCATCAGGTACTTTAATTAAAGAAAGATTAAATTTCTCCCCCTTCTTTGAAGTTTAGCAGCAGGAAACTTTAACAGGGCAAGAAAAAAGTACCCTGCAGGGCAACAACCTGTAGTTTGTTTGGAATGTGCATGAGACTAATTTAAGGACTGATGGTGAAATACATTTTCAAAAGTAAAAAAAGAGAGGGAGAAAATACAGGAAGCAGATGGTGAAAGTTTATGAAATGCATGATATGTATTAATGTTTAGGAGATGTTTCACTTAAATATGCATATCATTATCTTGTTTGCTTTTAGGTCTAGGGAAAGACTTTTCATCTGAAAACTTCAAAAGGAAGAAGTATGTTCACTGTGGCCCAAACTATTTTAGGATTCTGCTCTTCCTACAGACTTTCTTGATGGGTTTCCATTTTTCTCAGCTACTCTGTCCATGCAGTGTCTGCAAAGCTCAGTTCTTGACTCTTCCCAATATCCAACCGCTCAACCACATCTCAGAGCTCTTTTTGGCCCCGTTTGTTCCCTCCTGGGTCTCTGCTCTCCAAAGAGACTTCTGTGTCAGTAGCAAGGAAAGGTCTTAAGCAAAATGGGAACCAGAAAACCCCACAGGAGGTCCCAAAACCTTCTTGCACATTCCATTGCAAATCTGTCCACTCAGTAAATCGCTGTGCTGGACCACGGCATTAAGCTCACTGAAAGAAAGCTCAAAGCTTTTGAGGAATTGAAATGGCCAGACGGTATACAAACCATAGAATTTACCCGTATAAGAACATAAGAATTCTTTCATTAAAGAACTTTTCCTTTTATGGCAGTTCAGCAGCAGACATTCTTCTCTGCCAAATGCATTTTCTTCAGAAATTTTTAAGCCTCAGCTTGGGGGAGAATACCATATTTTAAAAAATCTGCCCTCTTAATTTTCCACAAGTGTACACACGAGAAACAAGAACAAGCACACATTGCCAAATACATTTTTTCAACATGTTTTTAGTTCTTCCCATTTTGATGACACTGTCATGTTGCTACCAGTTACCATACATGAAAGTTCAGGATACCTACCTGTAAGGCATAACTCTGTGCTGGACTTCTCCCTAACAAGTAAAGGGGTCAGATAAACACAGACTGCAGCTGAGTTTTTATGGCATCAGGGCAGTCAAAAGAATGGTGAAAATAGAAGCATGCGGATTTACCTGGAGAACCTGCTGCTAACAATTCTGTTCTGCTGACAACAAAGGTACGAGACAGGGACAAGGGAACTAGAAGAGGGAAAGAAAAAGGATGAGGTCACGACCAGAAAGGCGGCAGCTATCCACACTCGACAGGGGAAGGAGCCAGTTCACACACTGAAGAACTAAAACCAAAAGTGCAAATTAACTGTGAAAAAGTAAAGGGTTAAAACAAAAGAAAAAACAAAAGAGACAATTAAACAATTTCAGGAATAAACCAAACAACAAGCCTAAGGAATTACAGTGACGTGAACAATTTTCCCTTGCTAATTTGAATGGTTATCCAGCATAGAGCAGTCCATCAAGGTAACTCAACTTTAAAACAGTTCAAAAGGAGCAGAGGTGCCCACTCCAGCCTGGAAGGCAGGTTAAAACAAACCAGAAAGCCTTCATGGGTGCTGTTCCTTATGGGAGTCAGACAAAAATAGAAATAAAACCAAAGGACACTTCATAGTTCTTTGAGTTTTCAGTAAAATATCAAGCAAGACTGTGATTCTCCAAGCGCACCCGTCAGGATGGGAACCGTACTGCTCATCATTATTGCAAAGCCCTCCCCAGCTGTAGTTAAAGAAAAAAGCTTCACTCTCTTGGTTTTCTTTTTCTTGGGGGAGTGGGGGGTGTTGTGTTTTGTTTTTTGGGCGTGGGGGGTGGGGGGAGGACTGGAGTGTTGTTTGGTTTTTTTTTAATGCTTTACTCTCCTGTTACTGACTTCACATTCCAGGTGGGGAGAGCAGGCACATGAAGTCTGATTAGAACACGCAGAAGAGCATGAGTTTTCTCTTGTTCAGCAATGACTTCTACTTTCACTGCGCTTTCCTGTCTACACAGGAGCACAGAGCACACAGAGATTTATTTTTATAAGCTTATCCTAACAGAAATCTCAGGATACAGCAAGACATCATAAAACAAATTCTCTAAAACCTGGAGAGAAAGCCATCAAAATGAGGGGTTTGCTACTGGTAAAAGCCAACCAGTCGAAGGTAAACAAATTCAAGGTTGGCCAAGATTAATTTAAAATAGTGCATATCCTGAAGTTTCACATGACAAAATCCAAGACGGGTTTCAGGGCATGTGAAGAGGAGATCATTTGACCTCAGATGAATTGGGGCAACTTGGCACAACCCCCCACTAGTTGTGGGGAGGGTTAGCAACATAAAAAAAAAACCAAAACCAAACCCACACGAAAACATTCAAACTGAACAATGCTGGCAAAAGAGAGACGCCGCAAGTGATTGCCAAGTGTGGGTTTGGGAGGAGAAGTGACCATGCCTAACCCAGCTCTGTGCCTGGCCTACATTGCAAAAGCTGAGCTGTGAAGCTGAGGGCATGATGCAGTTGCACACACGTGTGTCACGATTCCTCGTGAACATTGCCGCTATTGCTCAGATAAAATCCACCCAGCGCTCTGCACGCTTTCAAATCTGTCAGGCCTCAAAAGGTATAAGCTAGACTGATCAAGTTAAAGTGCACATAATTAAGGAAGAATTAGTCTTGCCTGGAGAAGTGAGCTCAAACGTCGAAGAGAACTGCTTTTGTCTGTAGAGTTTAGTAAGGCTATACTCATAACTTACAAAATCATTTTCATTCCAATACCATTTGCTAATGTACATAGACAGAGGTACACATATGTAAAGGGAGTACTCACGAGCGTACAATTAAAACAGGCTGTCTCTCAAGTGGAACATAAACCCTGCTGCGACAGGAGGACCCAATTTCAGAGTGAGAAAAGTCTCTCCCTGAAGCTAAGCAAGCAGCTTTGGGCCAGCAGACAGCCAACGCCAGCACCAGCACCCCACTCTCCCCAACAGGGCTGTGGATCCCCAGCTGAGGTTGAGATCTTAGTGGTGACACTGCTGGCACCAAAATACGTCACCAAATGCTGAAATACAGCACTGGAGCCTACTCTTGGTGGATTATAAGACAATCCCCCAACCTGTGCCTGTGAGGTGGTGGCTTGTGTGGCTACCATTTGTGTGTCGGGAACTGGCTCACACCTTGCCCTCGGACACCTTGCCCTCGGACACCATGCCGGTTTCTTGGTTACATTTCCACACAAGCTGACAGAAGCAATTGCTTTTCTTGCACCGCCGCCCTCTGTTTCAGGATGCTTTAGAAGCAAGACTGGTAAAGTGAACCATCCCCAACTAACAGGGCATTTGTACATTGCACCACTAGATGTCCCTCTGCCACTAATTATTCCCGTTAATTCAGTCCCTGCTACCCTACCGTGAGCAAAACTATAAAGCTGTCCTCCAGTACCAAACATCACTCACTAAAGCCAACACTCGCATCCTCTGGGAGCTGGCAAACCGCTGCCAGCTGCTGGGTTTTGGAGTCAGTGCTGCCACCAGCCTGGGCCCCTCCCAGGGATGCTCTGCCAGGCAGGCAGGTTCACTGGCAAGGAAGTATGGTTTACATCAACCCAAAGGACATGGCGGGAGGATGCCCTGTGCAGCCTCCTCCTGCCACACTCACAGGATGGGCCAGCTTGTGCAGGAGTGCATTCCAGAAGCAGAAGGTAAAGGTAAGAGGACGTACCTGGCGATGCTGTGAGGGCCATCACCCCATAGTAGGAAAAAGCACCAGCTTCAAACTTCATCCCCTCTTTCCCAGCCTCCACTTCCACTTTCCCCTGTTAAGGAAAAGGAGAGAGAGCTGCAATTAAAAGGGACCATAGGTCTTGAGGTACAAGACCGGACTTGAGCCCTGAAAGCCAGTTTTGCCTGACATTCCTAAGCAGTGTCATGGTCCCTGCAGTTTGTAGCAGTGCCTGAAGAGGGACAGACCCTGGAGGGCAACGCACTCTTCTGCCCTGAGCTATGCTGGTCTTCGGTGCCCTGTGGCCAGCATAAGTCCCTGCAGAGGAGTGAGATCACCTCAGCACTTCGGGGTGGTACTATTGTCCTGCTCCAAGTGCTGCCAGGCTGCTTTCCCTCAATGCAGAGTGAAAAAATACTCCCCCAGTACCACAGCGAGCTTATAAGTAACACAATTATCTGGGATCTTGAGACACCTAGACTTTTTGGGCCACAGCTCACATTCACACGAAGAGTCTCCTCTAACACAAAAAAAGGAAAAGGAGATGGAAGAGAACACATGAGGAGGCTGCCTGCCTTCACTGATGAGATTCCCACAGAAACAAAGCCCTTATTCCTGAAGGAGCAGTCTTGGGGCTAGTTTAGTTTTCTTGGTTTCTAGCAGTTTTACATATTCCAGCACCCTTAACTTAAGATCCTGCTCTTTCACAGGGTCTTGCCTCTAAGGACCCTCGGTGCTTCCCGAGCTATATAAAACCACACTACCACAAAAGTGCACCCATTTCTGATGTGGGTTGAACCAAACGTTTAACGTCACGTTCTACAACAGACTCTAGAACAGAACCCACCATATTAAACATAGCTGTAAACATCCCAGTTACTTTAATATACAAGTAGCCAAAAATAATTGGCTGCTTAGTGGGGCCTGGTTTTCACACCCATCCATCCTTACTGGTACACTGCACTGAGAGTTACAGCACAGCGCTGCAGACAGAAGAAATCTCATGAAGCTTTCAGGCTGAACTACACAAAGGTTGGGATTTCAGGCAAACAACATAGTTACTTGCAATGCGTTCCCTCTAGCTAGGCTGGAAAGGGCAGACAGACTGCATGTCCCACGTGTATTAAGTAAGACTGAACATCAACTGGACACAACTGGGTCACAATGAGTCCAAAAGGTAGATTTTATTTCTAGGTGTTTATTGAGAACCATTTAAAATAAATGATCTTGTCTTTGACTTTACAGTGCTGTACTGGAGCAGAAAAATCACGTAAATGAACTCAATCTGCATGAGCCCCGATACCAAGTCAGTTTGTCTAACTGTCCCAAATGAGAAAAAAAAAAAAACAACCACAAAATCAACATAGCAGGAAGAGAGTGCCTAGCTCACAAATCCACTTTCATGCTATCACAAGCAACGACTTCATATAATCCCTTTTAAAACCAATTTCAGTCCACAACACAAATAAGTAGCTTATTTGTTCATTATAAGCCTTCCAAAAGGCACGATTTCGTCACCCAGGCAAAGACCAATTATAAACAGAGCTCTCAACCTACTTATTGCTCACCAGCCAAGACCAGGTCTCAAAAATACATACACAACCAGGCTTTGATCTTCACATGCAATCAGTCTGGAGTTAGTAGCTAAATACAAATTAGCAATTAGTAGTAGGAGTTGAGTTTCACTTCCAAGACCATTGCTCTATCAGCACACGCAGCACCTCCAAGCTTCCCAGTGGTGGCCATACGAAGACCAGGCGTGCTTGGCATAGTCACAGCAGCTGAAAAGCCCTTAAGAATTCTCCATGCATGCTGTTAGGTGTGTTCTGCCCTGTTTAAATGCATGCACATGTAGTTTCTGGTTTTCCACTGTTTAATGTTCTAACAGAAATTTTGAAAAAACACAATGGCAAAAACAAATCTCAAACCGCTACAGAAGAACTTCCCGTTAGCTAAGAGAAAAACTGTTGCGAACAGATGACATTATAGCTAAACCAGTAACTCTACAGAGATTAAATCAGTAAATTTAATGCACAGGATATATATTTTATTGTGTTCTGGCATGCATTGACTGTGAAGGTATTCTTGGTCTCTCAACATGAAAAAGTAAGTCCAAGTCCGTTTAAGTAACAAAACGGGAGTATTTATCCCCTCTCAATCCTCGCAGAAGCAACCTTGTTACCATCTTTATAGTATGTGCCTACTGCGAGACTCACTTTTGCAAATGCATTATAGAGCTAGCACGTTGTGTTTGCTAAATATTTATTGATTGAAGAATAGTTTAGAAAGAACTGGTTGTTCTTTTGTATCACTCACGTCCTCTGTTTACATCTCTGCAGCACTACCTCATTCAGAAGCATTATCTTGCCTCTGGAATATTTCAGATTACAACAATTCAGCACATAAGAAAGAGTAGTTAAAGAGCTACCAGCAGCCCCATAAACCCTTGAAAAAAAACCTGATCCTTTTTTAAAGGAGAATTACATTGAATCCATAATATCATATTCCAGTGCATTCTTAATTATTTATCACTGACAGTGTTTAAATCCCCCTCCACTTTTTATTTTTAAGGCTATGTCAAGGAAGACTTAAATCCCTGTGTTAGGACTTTTAGCTACGATGCTTGTGTTTTTATAACCCAAACTGATCTGTTATGCAGGATAGAAATATAGGCACCTTTCCAGCAAAATCTCTCTTAAAGGACTGCTCAAACGGTGCTAGATGGAAGCTAAGTTTCTGTGTAAAGCTTTGCCTAGTCATTCAAGCATTCCTGTCAAGTGACAAAACCTGGGAGATATCAGCACTGGAAGCACACCCGTACAGAACAAGCAGAAAACAATCCTTCCACACCACCTAGGGCTCCAATCTAAAAATCACCCAAATGCAGCGATATCAGGGTAGGGTGAGTGCTTGGATGGCAGGGTCCCCAGGAACCACAGGGGCTGTGGCAGGAGGTGGCATCAGTTCAGTAGATGGTGCAATGCCCCCACCAAAACCCGCACTTCTCACACCACCAAAGGTACAGACTTCAAAATGACGCAGAAAAATGTAATTTCTCTAAACTGTCAAACTCTCCATGCCTCCTCTTGCAAAAGGAAAAAACACACCAGAGAAAGCATCCTGGCCAAACTCCTATGACATGCCATTTTTTGCACCCCTATTTTCCAAGCAATGCCAGCTGTACACAGAGATTCCTTTCCATTGCCTATCCTAGTGATACCTAAAGCATAAGTAGCTTTCAACAGATGACTGGAAGTGGGAAGTGCTGTCTACCCTTCACAACTGGTTTAATTGAGGCTGAAAGCAGCTGAATGAGCTCTTCAAGGTTGGCAAGGTCATAAAGGAGGCAGGAGCCGTTCCCAGGAGCCATAGTTCCGTTCCCATGTTTGAAAGAAGATAAACTTCAACAACTGGAAGAGGTATAGAGAGGCATATGTCAGGAGATGAAGGGTTTTGCGCATATCTACATAATCACATGTCTGACCTGTAAAATGAGAACAAAGTAGTCGACAGGCTTGTTTCGCTGGTAGAGGTAGTGTTCTGGGGCTTTCTTGTTCTTCTCATCGTATTTCAGCTCCTGGATGACGTTGGGATGTTTTAGCAGCCTTAGAAGGATCTTCTCTGACATCTGGGATGGACCAAATGCTTCTACTTCTATAACACAAGATACAACTTGGCATTACACTTCATATGCCTGGCAAGAAGTTAGCAATACTCGTTAATAAGCATTTGCTTATAAAAGACACACAGATGCAGAGAGATCCATTACAGAATTGCAGGCTTCCTGTCTTTTGAGACTGTTAGATTTGTAAGGGGGGAAAGAAAACCCAGGAATGCCCCAACTTTCATTACTGAAGTATTTTTCAAAGCAACCAAAAACCATGTCTTCATCTGAAAGGGAAAAGAAAAAGGCAGTCTTGCCCTCTTGAGAGTTCAGTCACAGTTGTATAGGCTCATTTGAGCATTGTATAAATGGAAGAGCTTTACAATTGGGGCACAAAGAACCTTTGAAATTGTTTTTTCCTTCCTCAAAAGGTATTAAACTTACTACATTTATTGCACTTAAACAAAAAGAAAAAAGAACCACCAAAACAAAACAGTTGTTTGGGGCCTAGAAAGTTGCTCTAGATAGATGCTCTACATAAATCAAAGACACAATTGGGGCTGCCACGGTTCATATGAGAAGAGTTACTCAAAGTGAGAGACAGTACAGATCAGTTCAAACCATGTGGGATTAATGCCTGACACACAGAACACATCCCCTATCCACTTGCTCTTCTGTGTTCCCAACAGGAGCTGTTTGAAGCAGAAAAGCTCATCCTTGCGTGGAAGAGTTAAGCCAGGGACGTCGAGATTTACACATGCAAACTGATAAGCTTTCCTAACACCTCATTTCAGAACAGGACCGTTAATGACCAAGCACCTTTTTTCTGCTAAGGATACTATTCTTAATTTAGAACAGAGAAACCAAAACTGTAGCTTTTATCTTATTTAACAGTAGCTTCACAGACAGACCTGGATTTAAGCTACACAATCCTTCATCCACAAAACAAGGAGAGAAGCAGCACTGTAAGACTATGTCTGTTGAGCAGGTGCATAGGGAACTCCATCAAGTCTTGTACCACTACAAGAACAACGCCTTGCTTGCTGTTAAATCCGCATCTTCCTGTTGAACTGCTTCCTTTCACCAAGGACATGCTCACCTGCACATGAGCCGTAGGAGTCCAAGTCTTTTAAGGAATTACTGCCCCTCAGCTGAGATGTGATAACCGATCACGTACATGTTTCTTTCAAGTCACAGAGGCAAAATAAAGCATGAAGGTGGGCTAGGAGCATCTAGGCAGGCAGTTACTGCATCTTAGAGGAGGGGAAGTACTAATTTCCAACTGGAGCTGGCAAACTTGAGATAAAACAACTTTATCATTTTCAACCCGTGAATATATGTTGAACATAGCAGTGAAAGGCGCCCGTCTGAAAGGCCTGCATGTGAAAAGTCTTTATATGTCAAAGAGAGACAGCATGAGCAATAGGAAGGTATGTTTTCCACAAGCTCTCCTGTTAACAGGTCTCATCTCTGAGGTGAAGGGACCAACTTTACGACGAAAGGCAACATCAGCTGCAAGAAACCATTCAAGGCCCTGGCCTCTCTGCCAGACTGCCCACCCAAGGGCTAAAACATCAAGGTGTTCTGGGATGGAGACAACTGTCCTCTGAAACCTGAAGTCATCAACGGAGGTCACACAAGCCAGCCAGAAATCCATTTTAAAAAGTACAGTTCAACCGCCTGTGCAGTCACATTAAATGTGTCAGAAGAGTTTTTCACTTGGAGTCGAAAAGTCTCATGGAACAGGTTTAGACCTTCCTGCAAAAAGTCCAGCATCTCTTTCTGGAAAAGGCGCCAGAGTGCAACTACAGTCAGCTGGCCAGTGGTATCGAGTCCTCTTTGGTTTGTTCCCTGAGCTCTTCCTAATGGGGTGTACTTGCTAGTCGTTAATCTGACGGACTCTAGACATGCAGTGCGGCACTTGGCATTCATCCTTACCTTTCAGACCAATTTAAAGTTACTGGTCCACCCCTGGTAAATGTCTCAGAGGGTTCATGCCGACACTGAACACAGGAGAGGAGAGAATTTAAAAAGAAAAACACAACAGTGGCATTATTTGTCACCCCACAATCCAGCCTCCCTTCCCACCTGCACTGTCCCACCCACCTCACCAGCCTTTGCTGACAAACTGCCTCCGAGGCTCTGGCACAATCACAAAAAAAAGATAATCTGCACTTGCCTGTTGCCAGGAACCGGTGCATTGCCAGGAGGAGCTGCGGTGATATTTTAACCTTCATCTCGCTGTCTGTCTGCTTGAAGGCAGAGAAGTCCTGCTTCCTGTCCCGATGAGCTACTTTCTTTTTCGTCTTGTTATCAGCTGGGGAAGGGAGGGTGGGAAAAGAAAGGAAGGAAGTGATTTCTGTTAGAACGGCGTCCAACATGAACCGCGCTGGATGGAGTCAGCCAGGACGGCCGTGCAGAGCACAGGGTGTGGACAAACCCCTCTGCAGTACACACGAAGTCCTGCTCATTGGCACGCAGCGCAAACCAGAAACAACCAGCGAGCTGTGCTGCAGGCTCATGCAGCCGTGAGCCCCTGTCCTGGAGAGCCAGCCACCCACTGTCTCTGCCACTTCAATGAGGGGAAAGTCTCTGATTGCAAACATCTAATTGCAGAGCGACTCTGCATATTATACAGAAGGTGCGTGCGCATTTCTAGGTGAGGAGGAGTCGTCCCGCTCAGTATTACTAATGATCAAAAGGTGTTGTTCTACAATAATATCTGTGATACTTTTTTCATATACATTCCTTAGATAATTCCCAGCAAGTACATAGGCTAAATATATGATGAATTATTTCTTATGCTGTACCACGGCTTCAGTGACTTTTCACAGCTTTGGCAAAATCCGCATGCCCTTGGTCCAAGTAACTCCCAAAGTCTAGCGTATGCAGTTTCTTTTGTACTCTCCAAACTCCAGCAAAGGCTGGCAAGGTGTACAGCCTGGAGGCGGGAATCTCTGTCCACTTTAGAGGCACTGAAGCCAGAAAGAAGTACAGAGTACCTTCAGGAGTTCAGATATGGGAATTCACCTGCTAGTGATCCTGGACTCCTCTCCTTTACTCAGCTAAATACTTACCTCTTGGTTCGTCTGTGTCTTAAAACAGGCTCTGTGGTGGGGAATCCCCATTTGTGAAAGACAACATGAAAGATGGAGTTGCAGAGACACAAACAACCCAGCTATTATCATCCACCCACTAAGCTAATCTGCCAAAACGTTTAGGAAACCAGGTAAGTGGAGAGCTATAGGCATGTTGGGGTACGGTATACATCAATTGCAGGAAGAGGAGGTCTCTGCTCTCATGGCAGGGTCTTGCTCTTCTCTGCTGACACAGTGCATATGATGGCATTGGCTATAAGCAGCAGAATGCTGTCAGAGAGCTCTGAGCTCCTTATATTGCAGGAAACCCAAGTCTTGAGGCAATTACTATGAGCACCTCAGCCTTGAGGCACAGCTCAGGTTCCAGGGCCTTAGTGGGGAAAGGTACTGAAAACAGTATAGTTACTTGTCTATCAGATCCCTAGTCATTGGTTTAAAAGGACTGGACTTTTCAGGGACCACAGGCAGTTTTGGTACATCAATTCACTGCAGAGAATTCAGGCAAGCATGCAAAGAGGTGTAGGTGAAGCTAACACTACAAAACCTCACGTAAACTCCCAGGTAGCTGCTGCCAGATTTTGGGTTATGCATGCAAAGATGATTACAGTGATGTACCATAGCAAAGAAGCCACTGGGATCTGGAGTCCTGTAAGCGTCCAAATATATGCTACAGACTACATAGGGCTCAGAGCAGTTTATTTTGGGGCTTGGAAATGCACAATACTCGT